>NC_053389.1:519535903-519859354 GCF_905171765.1 Bufo bufo
AATTATATTCATTCTCCATCAAAATCCCTCTCGTTTTACCGTCTTCTACTAAATCTAATAGTTCCATGAAGAAGTCACTAGTTGGATCTTTTGTTAATTTTGTTGTCTATAGCATTCTTGTTTATACTTATCCACATCTTGTACGACAATTGCCCCCCCTTTATCGGCTGGGCGAATAATAATCCTATTATCTTTCTGTAATTGCTTTAGGGTCCCAATCTCTCCCTTCGTTAGGTTCTTACGTCTAAATTTATTAGTATCTTTAATCTTTCGTAGGTCATTTTCCACACTTTCTTTGAATGTTGCCATTTCATGGCTAATTTCGTTCCTCGGATATTTTTTGGAACGGTTTTTAAGTTCAGTGTGTGTGTATTTTTCCCTCTGGCTGTTATTTCCTAATTCTTTTTCAATCTGATTTTTCGCAAAATATTTTTTAAGGCATAGCCGCCGTATGAATTTCTCCACCCCTATGAAGGTGGCGAATTTATTAAGTTTTTCAGTCGGGGCAAATTTTAAGCCTTTGTTTAAGAGATGTTTTTGGACATTAGTTAATGGGATAGAACTTAAATTGATAATGGAGTCATTAGTCACTTCTAACTCCACTATCTGTGGTGTCTTATTCTTCCTCCTTCCTCTGCGTACCTTCCCCTTTTCTCGTCGTGATATCTCGTGTTGTGATTGTATTGATTGTGAGGTGATCGATATTTCCCTATGTGTTGTGGGTTGGGGTCCTGTTGCTCCCTGTGTGTCTGTGGCCTGTCTCTCAGGTTGTACTGGTGATCTATTTGTGGTTTGTGATAAGGTTTTTGTGTGACCCTTAAAGGTGATGGTGGTCTGGTCCGTATTCGGTGGTGCGGTGGAGTCCGATCTAAAAAAGATTCCCGTTCATCAAAAATCTCGAATCTATTATAGGTCGGTATAGTGAAATTACTGTGTCTATTCGTGTCTTTGGTGTGGTTGTCCCGTGGATTAGTGGTATTTTCTGTCTGTTCCTCTTCCCTAATGTCCTCTATTCTCTCTCTATCTTCACGTTGGATTCCCCTATATTTCTTATCCTTTTTATTTTGAATAAAGAACATTTTCTTTAATTTTTTCTCCATAATTTCTCGTTCAATTTTATCCAAATTGCTACATAATCTAGTTTGTAGCATATTTAATTCCTCCGTTATGGGAAATTTATCAGTGATTAATTTGATAGCTGTAATTTTTTGAACAGTTTCTTCTAAAATTACAGTACGTCTTTTTATAATCAATCTGGTTAATGCTACCGATTGTTCATATAGTAAATTACCCCATTCCAGGTCAAAGTCCTTATTACAGAGATCCTGAGCTGGGACTTTGCTATATGATAGGCCTTTAGGGATCTGATTGACCTCTATACACCTTGTGAGGGTTTTGATCTCCCATTTCTGTTTCAACTGACGTATCAGGAGTCCCTCTAGTTCTCTAAAGGTCTTACTCATACTAATTTCCTCCATATTTTCACAAATATCATTTGTTTCAAAGATAAAGTTATCAACCTTTTGATTTTTGGATTCGACATGATTCCACATATCCATATTTCTCAACGGTCCGTGCAGTCACCAGGACGAATTGTAAAATACAACACAGGTTTAATGAGACGCACAGGACTGAGGAAAAATTAGGACGAGGTGCTGCCAGTAAAAGAGGATCCGCCCTTCCTCTAAAGTGAATAAATAATGTTAAAAAATATACTGGGCACACTCACTTATGTAGAATCATATATTTTATTCAAGGACATGTAAGGTAAAGTAAAATCAATTATTTTAAAAAACACATATAAAATACAGTCAAGCAATATAAGAACACATGGATACAATAAAATATATAGATATAGAATAAATACTAGGACCAGTGGTGGATAGGCTAGGGATGGTAAAAAATCAGTCCATACGAAAATCAGAACAAATAGAAGTATAGCCCAGCTGGTGGCTTGAGCTAATATAGTGGCTAGATTCACAAAGTACTATAAGGTTCACAGTCCTGATTCACTGCCTCCACCCAACACCTTAACCCCTGCGGGGTGCAACAATCCACTCTGGTGTTCAAATTATGAAGAAAAAGGGAAGCATTTATAATAAATAAATTATACATTTTTAACAATGCATGAAATAAAGTGGTTTATATATATATTTATATTTTTACTTTTTAACTTTATTGTTCTTATTTTTATATATAGAGGAAAAATTTCTTATTTATATATAAAAAAGATTTTTAGAAAAAATTTCTTATTTATACAATTTTATTTTTATTTTTATATTTATTTGTGATTGTAGCCATACATAAATGACAGGGGACTGTAGGGAATGATTGTTATTTAATCTGTTAGCTATAATCCTGTGATTAATAACCAAAACCGCATAGATACCGCAAGGGATTTTTTGTAGACGAATAAAATCAATGAAGTGTATAAATAAATTTATTTGATGGAGAAAGAAATGAAATAAACATAACATGTAGGGATAGGAATGGATTGTATTAGTATTTATAGGAATCGGATTATTATGATGTGTACTAAACAGTAGGTTATTTGAAATTTAAGTCTTTTTTGTGGATAATTGGGTGGATCTGAATGGAATGGACTCTTCTACTCCGTGTCAGCTTTTGAGCCAAATGAGGAGGCTCATCATGTGTTTGAACAATTACCATTTGTAAGACACTATAAAAGTAGGCAGTTGTGGGGGAACCTGTACCACTGAAGAAGGGGCAAGTACCCCGAAACGCGTTTGGTGAGGAGCCCCCCGGAACAACCCCAAGGAGTACGTGCTTGAACTATCCAGAGCCGTGCGGCAATTCAAAGTCTTTGAGAACTCTGTGCCTTACTAAACCCCTGATACGCCGGGACCTACAAGCGCAAACACACGAGGAGTGTGTCGCATAACATACCGACGAGGGGAAAAGCATCTTGAGTCCCAGCGCTGACCGGCTTCCTGCTACTACGGAGCGGCAGCCAGAGGATCACAAGGGCACAGAGAAAAGACACAGTATCCTTCAGTTGCTACAGCAGCAGCTGATAACGACAATTTTGTTTCCAAGTTTACCTGCATAAGGAACCGCATAAGGAACAGTGAGTATTAGCGGGACGCCGCAAGTATACTCACTTAAGTGAATTCTGTTGTACCACAGTTACATTATCCTCTTGCAGTGAATCAGGACTGTGAACCTTATAGTACTTTGTGAATCTAGCCACTATATTAGCTCAAGCCACCAGCTGGGCTATACTTCTATTTGTTCTGATTTTCGTATGGACTGATTTTTTACCATCCCTAGCCTATCCACCACTGGTCCTAGTATTTATTCTATATCTATATATTTTATTGTATCCATGTGTTCTTATATTGCTTGACTGTATTTTATATGTGTTTTTTAAAATAATTGATTTTACTTTACCTTACATGTCCTTGAATAAAATATATGATTCTACATAAGTGAGTGTGCCCAGTATATTTTTTAACATTATTTATTCACTTTAGAGGAAGGGCGGATCCTCTTTTACTGGCAGCACCTCGTCCTAATTTTTCCTCAGTCCTGTGCGTCTCATTAAACCTGTGATCAATACAAATTTACCACTAACATTAAGTATGACGTGTCATAAAAATAATTTTATAAGTAAAAGCATTCCAAAGTTATTACCACATAAAGTTAAATATGTTAAATTTGCAAAAATAGGCTCTGTCACAAAGGTGAAAAATGACTGTGACAGGAAGGGGTAAAGTACTCTAGCTGTGTGTGTGTTCGATCCTAGCCTGTGTCATTTATTATCTAATAGCGTGTCAAATATCATTAACTTTAGAATTAGTGTGTTTTGTATGTCTGCTATTTGTGCTATTTGTTGATCAAGTGCAGACACAGAGGTACTGCTACCATAAGGGCACTCAATGATAAATAACCTATTTTACTAAATACTGTGGCTTATGGGATTTGGACATTGTCAAGGATGTCATGTGTAGTGATGAACGAACATCGTCCGGGACGGTTCGTGAACGCGATCAAATATTTGCGAACCGCAAGTTCGCGGCGAGCCCCATTCACTTTAATGGCAGGCGAACCTGGAAAACCTTCTGGTCATATTTTTAGCCACCAAATACTAACTAGACGTGCACAAATATTCCCACAACATGGACAGTGACATACTAGAGGGGGATAAATGACAAAAATTCCCACAAAAAATATGTATTTTAATCAGGGGCCATTTTTATGCGTCTAAAAAGGAAATTCTTAAAAATGTGCCCTGCTGGAGCCTAGGAGAGTTTTATTTTAGTCCACGGGAGTACGGGCCCTAAAAATTAGCCATTCACCTGACATAAAAGAACAAGTAATTATGTGGCTCGAGGTACATTATGCGGTCAATGGATAAAAATGTTACTGTAGCACACTGGAGTACAGGCCCCAAACATTAGGCATACACCGTACAGAAAAGATCAAGCGATTATGTAGCTGGAGGTATATTAGAAAGACATTGGATAACAATTTTACTGCAGGCCAGTGAGTGCAGGCCCCAAATATTAGGCATTCACCGTACAGAAAAGAACAAGTGATTATGTGGCTGGAGGTACATTAAGCGGTCACCTTATAACAATTTTACTTTTGGCCAGTTAGATTGCAGGCCCCAAAAATTATGGCTGGAGGAATATTAAACGGTCATTGAATATCATTTTTACCGCAGGCCAGTGGAGTACAGGCCTCAAACATTATGCATTCACCGGACAGAAAAAATCAAGTGATTATGTGGCTGGAACTATATTAGACGGTCATTGCATAACAATTTTATTAGTGGAGTACAGGCCCCAAACATTAGGCATTCACCGTACAGAAAATAACAAGTGATTATGTGGCTGGAGGTACATTAGGCGGTCACCGTATTACAATTTTACTGTTAGCCATTTAGATTACAGGCCCAAAAAATTATGCATTCAACGTAAAGAAAAGATCAAGTGATTATGTGGTTGGAGGTTGTGACAAACTGCCATTTGCCACTAGGCATTGTAGAGGACTTATGGCTAGCCTCCTGCCCTACGACTATGGCCCCGGGACATGTTGCCCTTCAGGAACAGTGTGACAGAACTGTGCCGCATGTCTGGACTGTTGGTGGGACCGAACGCGGTCAGCGGTGTATGCTGGGGATTCTGTGGAGCTGGAATCGGATGCGCAGATACACGAACGCCGCTGACCCTTACCTTCTTCCATACTGAACTTTCAGCTCCAGAGACTAAGTCCCGTTCAAAGATGGGACTTAGTCGTTTTCTGCATGAAATTGACCGACCGCACAGCCCAAATCTATGGAACTGTTTTGGGCAGGAAATTGTGCTTGCGGTCGGTCATAAAGGACTTCCACTAAACTTTTGATCCGCTGGAGGGATTTGTGTGATTTTTGGAAGTGTTTATGTTTGATGTATGCTGAGTTTAAATATGTAATTTTTATGGAGATGGAATGTATGGTTTTAAAGTTACAGTGTATGTTTAAAAACTGTATTTTTACTGTCTGTGATAGTTATGTTAATCCATAATTATATCCCAGACAGAAGGGAGGATTTTGTGTATTTGGGTGGGGATTCCTCTCCTATTGTTCCCACATGTGTATTGGTGATCTCCCTTTGTCCTGGGAGATAATTGAATTGCACTTCGGGTGTCTCCAGGGCAGAGAGGAGGAAACCATGATGCATTGTGGGGACCTGCATAAATACGGGCGGGTAGCCCTCAATAAAGAGTTCAGTTCAGTTCATGTTTTTCTAACCCTTCAAAACGCAGCCTTGTCTCGTTATTGGAGGGAATTGCTGCATCACGCTGGGGACTGCTATGCTCTGCATATTCCCTGGAGGAGAGATCTTTCCCACACGGTCCTGAATGCTGGAGGTTCATTCAGGGTGGAAGGAAGACGGCGCGGCTCCAGTTAAGCTACGTCGGTTCTGGGGTCTGCGGTGCTTGTGCTGTCCAGTGCGGTGCTTGTGGTCCTCGGCGCAAGCTAGGAAGCGTCCATTAACGGAAGCGGATCCGTTACAGATGTATATTAGATGTTCATTGGATATCAATTTTACTGCAGTCCAGTACAAATACATGTCAAATACATATGTTTAAAAGAACTAAAAATATAAAATTGGATTAAAAACATGGCTAACGAAATCCCCCCTCTTGAATAAACGCAAATGATAATAGGTGAAACTCGATAACACGTGGTCGTCACAGGTGTTGAATTTCTCCGAGGCCCCAACAATTAGGCATTCACGGTACAGAAAAGATCAAGTGATTATGGAAGTGATTAGCTGGAAGTAAATTAGATGGTCATTGGATAAAAATTTTACTGCTGGCCAGTGGAGTACAGGCCCAAAACATTAGGCATTCACCAGACAGAAAAGGCCTTTTATGCTGCTGTATTTACATAAGACAGGGACCATTCTTTATTCTGGGTGGTGGCGGGTATGTGTGGGCTGGCATGGGGAAATTCAATTAAACGTGGTAGTCACAGGTGTTGAATTTGTCCGAGATCCATGCCTCATTCATTTTTAGAAATGTGAGGTAGTCCACACTGTCGTGAGCTAGGCGAGTGTGCTTATCGATCACGATCCCCCCTGCTGTGCTGAACGTCCTTTTGGACAGGGCACTCGACGAGGGGCAAGCCAAGAGTTCCATGGCAAATTGTGTCAGCTCTGGCCACAGGTCAAGCCTGCACACCCAGTAGTCTAGGGGTTCCCCGCTTCTCAGAGCGTCCACATCAACCGTTAACCCGACGTGGTCGGACACCTGTCGGTCTAGGCATTCCCTGATGCTGGATCTGGAGGGCGGCTGTCGACGGGTTGGCTGCAAGAATGACCTCATATCCAAAGTGACCAACACATCTTCAAACCGCCCCTCTTCTTGCAGGCACGGTAGGATTGGTACCCGCACCTGTTTAGCTGTGGGTGAAAATTGCGCCCGCAACAGCAGAATGGGGCATCTCTCGCAGCAAAGCCTGGAAATCCTGCATTCTGCCAGCCCTCTGTGATGCTGGTAACATGTCCGCCAATTTGTGTTTGTATTAGGGGTCTAAGTACGTTGCCACCCAGTACTGGTCCTTGCCCTTTATACAGAGGTCCCTCTTGAAACACTGGAGCATGAAGGCCCCCATTTGCACTAAATTGGAAGTGGTGGAGTGCCCTGGCTCCTGCTTATCGCCCAGGAGAATGTGATCCTCTGTCTCCTCCCCCCTGCCACGGACAACACCAGGGAACCCTGAAAAGTTTAAAGCCTGCTCTTCTTGCTCCTCCTCCTCCTCCCAGCCACCATCCTCCTCTGACTCCTCTTTAGACTCTTGATGATTTGTCTCAGATGGAGTAGCCCCCCCTGGGAATTAATTCAGCATTGCGACTTCCTCATCTTCCAGCTCCTGTTCCTCGATGGCTTGATCAATGACAAGAAGCAATGCACGCTCCAGAAAGAAGGCGTAAGGTACGATGTCACTGATGGCGCCCTGGCTGCAACTGACCAGTTTGGTGATCTCATCAAATGGCCGCAGAAGTCTGCATGTGTCACGCATGAGCAGCCACTGGCGCGGTGAAAAAAAACCAAGTTCCCCAGAACATGTCCTGTTGCAGAGTTCATACAGGTAGTCGTTAATGGCACGTTGCTGCTGGAGCAGCCTATCAAACATATTAGTTTTAGCGCGTCGGGCTGTCACAAATCAGATGACTAACTGGCAGGTGGTGTCGCCGCTGAACGTCAGCAAGGCGAGCCATGGGCGTATAAGATCTTCTAAAATGGCCAGAGATATTCCTGGCCTGCTTCAAGACATCCTGGACCCCGGGGTATTTGTCAACGACACGCTGTACGACTAAGTTCAGGACGTGTGCCATTCACTGCACGTGTGTCATTTTGCCCTGTTTCAGCGTGCTCAGCAGATTGACACCGTTGTCGCACACCACTTTACCAACTGTCAAATTGAGCAGGGTTAGCCACTGATCGGCCTGTGGCCGCAGAACTGAAAGCAGTGCAATACCAGTGTCGCTCTTGGCTTCCAGGCACAACACCCGCAGCACAGCATGGCAACATCTCACCTGGTACATCGAATAGGTTCTGGGGAGCTTGGGGGTGCAGCGGAAGAGGCGGTAGCAGTGGAAAAGGAGGAGTCAGTCTAGGAGGAGATGAAGGATGGAGTAGGAGAAGAATAGGCAGGTCTGCATGCAATCCGTGGCCCTATTAGCTAGCATTTGGTGTCCCTAACAGTCTGTTCCTGCTCCACACAGCAACCTCTCCCTACACTGGCAAAAAACAGAATGTAAAATGGCTAATCGGGTTTAATTATAGGGTAGGGGGTGTGTCCATGTGCTGAAACGTCTCAGTTGGCTGATGGATGGATGTGTCATGGGTCAAAGTTCATAGGTAAAAAGGAAAAAAAGGGGACAGGAGGCAGCGCCTCGTGTGTAGGACCATTTTGCAATTTGACAGCAAAAATACACTGATTGTGCTTACCGTGTTGGGTTGTGATGAGTCACAACTCCTTTGAATCGCTTATGCTGGTATAAACCCATCCAGCTTTTGGGGGTCTCTGCTGCTGCTGCCCAGGTCCTTGCCCGTTGCCGTGGGATACGGTTTCAGGGATATGGAGAGTAATGGATGAAAGAGAAAAGCTGGACCTTTTTGGGGACGGCGCTGCTGCATGGGTCAAAGTTCGGCACAATGCAGAAGAATATGGCACCGGCGGACTTTGCCATATGTTCCCATGTTCAGCGAACCGCGAACGAGCAAAGTTTGCCGCAAAACGACCACCGGGCGAACCACAAGGCCATCTCTAGTCATGTGTTCGCACATTAACCCTTTCATGACCAAGGGTCATTGATGCCCCAGTGTCCAGGTCAAAATTTACAAATCTGACATGCGTCACTTTATGTGGTAATTGCTTTGGAACACTTTTATTTATCCAAGCCCTTTTGAGATTGTTTTCTCGTGACATATTGTACTTAATGATAGTCATAAATTTGAGTCAATATATTTCACCTTTATTTATGAAAAAATCCCAAATTTATAAAAAAAAATAAAAAATTCACAATTTTCAAACTTTCAATTTCTCTGCTTCTAAAACAGAAAGTCATACCTAATAAAATATTTACTACTTAACATTTCCCATATGTCTACTTTATGTTGGCATTGTTTTGGAAATGTAATTTTATTTTTTTAGGACGTTAGAAGGCTTAGAAGTTTAGAAGCAATTCTTCAAATTTTTAACAAAATTTCCAAAACCCACTTTTTAAGGACCAGGTTCAGGTCTGAAGTCACTTTTTGGGGGCTTACATAGTGGAAACCCCCCATAAATGACCCCATTGTAGAAACTACACCCCTCAAGTTACTCAAAACTGATTTTACAAACTTTGTTAACCCTTTAGGTGTTCCACAAGAATTAAAGGAAAATGGAGATGAAATTTCTAAATTTCACTTTTTTGGCAGATTTTCCATTTTATTAAATTTTTTTCTTTAACACATTGAGGGTTAACAGCCAAATAAAACTCAACATTTATTACCCTGATTCTGCGGTTTACATAAACACCCCACATGTGGTCGTAAACTCATGTAAGGGCGCACGGCAGGGCGCCGAAGGAAAGGAACGCCTTATAGTTTTTGGAAGGCAGATTTTGCTAAACTGGTTTTAGATGCCATGTCCCATTTAAAGCCCCCCTGATGCACCCATACATTAGAAACTCCCAAAAAGTGACCCTATTTGGAAAGTAGGGGATAAGGTGCCAGTTTTATTGGTACTACTTTGGGGTACATATGATTTTTAATTGCTCTATATTAAGTTTTTTGTGAGGCAAGGTAACTGAAAATTGGCTGTTTTGGCACAGTTTTTTTTTTTTTTTTACAAGATTCATCTGACAGGGTAGATCATGTGCTATTTTTATAGAGCAGGTTGTTGTGGACGCAATGATATCAAATATGTCTACTTTCTTTGTTTGTTTGTTTCAGTTTTACATAATAAAGCAATTTTGAAAAAGAAATTATGTTTTTGTGTGTCCATTTTCTGAACGCCATATGTTTTTTATTTTTCTGCCGATCATCTTGTGCAGGGGCTCGTTTTTTGCAGAAAGAGTTTTTATTGGTACCATTTTTGGGTACATAGGATTTTTTGATCATTCATTATTACACTTTATGGGGCAAGGTGACCAAAAAATTGGCTGTTTTGGAACAGTTTTTATTTATTTATTTTTACAGCATTTATCTGAGGGGTTAGGTCATGTGACAGTTTTATAGAGCAGATCGTTACGGACGTGGCAATACCTAATATGTATACTTTTTCTTATTTATTTAAGTTTTAAACAATAATAGCATTTCTGAAACCAAAAAAATGATGTTTTAGTGTCTCCATAGTCTAAGAGCCATAGATTTTTTATTTTTTAGGCGATTGTCTTAAATAGGGTATCATTTTTTGCGGGATGGGGTAACGGTTTGATTAGTACTATTTTGGGGGTCATAAGCCTTGTTAACCGCTTGCTGTTGCACTTTTTGTGATGGAAGGTGCCAAAAATGGCATTTTTTACAATTTTTTTTTTATGGTGTTTATTGGACGGGGTCTATCATGTAACATATTTATAGAGATAGTCGTTACGGACGCGGTGATACCTAATATGTGTATTTTATTTTATTTTTTTCATTTTTTATAGGAAAAAGCTATTTCTTTTTTTAATTTTACATTTTTATTTATTTATTTATTTATACTTTTATTATTTTCACTTTTTTTTTTTATCAAGTCCCTCTTGGATCTTGAAGATCCAGTGGGGCTGATGGCTGTACTATACTTTGCAATGCTCTTGCATTGCAAAGTATAATACAATCAGATGCCCTGTAGGTGGCAACAGCGGACGCTTTTGAAAAGCGTCCGGTTGCCATGGCAACCATCGGGCGCTGCAATTGCAGCGCTGCAGCCCCGATGGTGGAGAGAGGGAGCCCCTCCCTCTATTAATCCCATGGATGCCGCTGCCGCGGCATCTATGGGGTTACAGCAGAGTGTCAGCATAGAGCTGACACTCTCTGCTGATGGTGGCGGCACAGGAATGGAGCCGCCGCCATCACACACAGCAGGGGGACCACACGGCATGGCGGCATGGAGGCAGCGCTGGAAAGGGGGGGGGGGTGTCAGGGCCAGCATTGAGGGGGCAGGAGGAATGTATGGGGCGGGGAGGGGCGGATCGCAGGAGGCAGGAGATAAGCGCTTCAGCGGCAGGCGGACACAAGGGGGGGCTTGGAGGGGCACAGATGGGGGGCACCAATCGGGGCACCAGGACACATTACCTGATTTCAGGCTCTGATCTGCAGAGCGCATTTTTTCACTGCAGCGATCCGATTGGTTAGTCTGCACAGACTAACCAATCGGATCGATTGTCGACAAGGGGCCACTCTGATTGGTCCCTTGCCGGCATTACTGAACTGTATGCTGTCCGTGACAGCAGCAGGGCAGGGGAAGAAGCTTTGCAGCGCTTGGATTAAAGAGCTGCCATGACGTCTATACACGTGGTAGCTGCACGGGGTATGTGCAGCTATCACGTATATATACAGATTGCGGTCAGGAAGGGGTTAATAAAGCAATAATGTTGAAAAATGACACTCTTAATTTTTCATTGTTCAGGTTATATGTTCAACCATGGGGGTCCCGTGGTGAACAAGTGTTGTTAGTCCTGGACTGGACATAGCCACTCATTAATTTATTTTTTTGATTTGTTGATGTATAAGTGTATCTTTTACATTTTATTCTGGTGTTCACAAACATTAGATCAGGTCATTGTATCAGTTCATGGTGTATTAATTTCAGGATTGTAGACAACACATGCTCTGTATTTCATCAATATGCCAAATCCCGTAGCTGTGACTGGCAAAAGTTGTGCATATTCGTAGCATGCATTTTGTTCAGCGGGGCCCGATTTCTGAGATAGAAGTGCAACCCAGAGGTGGGTCCCACACCTATTGGACAAGTATGGCATATCATATTAATATGCCATAAATATCTCAGAGGGGCATATGCCTTTAAATTTTATTTAGTGATAGACTGCCTGCTTTTTGCTTTCACAGAGATACTATAGAAACATAGAAACATAGAATGTGTCAGAAGATATAAACCATTTGGCCCCTCTAGTCTGGCCAATATACTGAATACTATGAATAGCCCCTGGCCCTATCTTATATAAAGGATGGCCTTATGCCTATCCCATGCATGCTTAAACTCCTTCACTGTATTTGCAGCTACCACTTCTGCAGGAAGACTATTCCATGCATCCACTACTCTCTCAGTAAAGTAATACTTCCTGATATTACTTTTAAACCTTTGCCCCTCTAATTTAAAACGATGTCCTCTTGTAGCAGTTTTTCTTCTTTTAAATATTTTCTGCTCTTTTACCTTGTTTCCCTTTATGTATTTAAAAGTTTCTATCATATCCCCTCTGTCTCGTCTTTCTTCCAAGCTATACATATTAAGGTCCTTTAATCTTTCCTGGTAAGTTTTGTCCTGCAATCCATGTACTAGTTTAGTAGCTCTTCTCTGAAATCTTTTCAAAGTATCAATATCCATCTTGAGATATGGTCTCCAGTACTGCGCACAATACTCCAAATGAGGTCTCACTAGTGCTCTGTAGAGCGGCATGAGCACCTCCCTCTTTCTACTGGTAATGCCTCTCCCTATACACCCAAGCATTCTGCTAGCATTTCCTGCTGCTCTATGACATTGTCTGCCTACCTTTAAGTCTTCTGAAATAATGACCCCTAAATCCCTTTCCTCAGATACTGAGGTTAGGACTGTATCACTGATTTTTTATTCTGCTCTTGGGTTTTTACGCCTCAGGTGCATTATCTTGCACTTATCAACATTAAATTTTAGTTGCCAGATTTTTGACCATTCTTCTAGTTTTCCTAAATCCTTTTCCATTTGGTGTATTCCTCCAGGAACATCAACCCTGTTACAAATCTTTGTGTCATCAGCAAAAAGACACACCTTACCATCGAGGCCTTCTGCATTTTCGCTGATAAAGATATTAAACAATATGGGTCCCAGAACAGATTCCTGAGATACCCCACTGGTAACAAGACCATGGTCTGAATATACTCCATTGACTACAACCCTCTGTTGTCTGTCCCTCAGCCACTGCTTAATCCATTCAACAATATGGGAGTCCAAGCTCAAAGACTGCAATTTATTGATAAGCCTTCTATGTGGGACAGTATCAAAAGCCTTACTAAAGGCTAGATAAGCGATGTCTACTGCCATCTATTATTTTAGTCACCCAATCAAAAAAATCAATAAGATTAGTTTGACATGATCTCCCTGTAGTAAACCCATGCTGTTTTTCATCTTTCAATCCATGGGGTTTTAGATGTTCCGCAATCCTCTCCTTAAGTATGGTTTCCATTCATTTCCCCACTATTGATGTCAGACTTACTGGCCTATAGTTGCCCGGTTCCTCCCTACTACCTTTCTTGTAAATGGGCACATTTGCTAAATTCCAATCTTTTGGGACGACTCCTGTTACCAGTGATGGTTAAATAAATCTGTTAATGGTTTTGCTAGTTCACCGCTAAGCTCTTTTAATAGCTTTGGGTCTATCCCATCAGGCCCCTGTGACTTATTTGTATTAATTTTAGACAGCTGACTTAGAACCTCTTCCTCTGTAAAGACACATGCATCAAAAGATTCATTAGTCTTCCTCCCTAACTAAGGTCCTTTTCCTTCATTTTCCTTTGTAAACACTGAACAGAAGTATTCATTGAGGCAGTCAGCTAGTTCTTTATCTTCTTCCATATACCTTCCTTCTTTTGTTTTTAATTTGGTAATTCCTTGTTTTAAGTATAAGGTAATGTCGCACTAGAATGGGGTAGAGATCCAGCAGAGGTGCTCCCACTAACAGACAACACCCAGTCTGATAAGAATAAATACAATTAAAAATAGAAGTGGGGCACTCTCTATAAGTAAAGGGATCTTTTATTGAACGTAACAAGATTAGCAATAAAATTAACAGTGTGTATCACAGTAATAATAAAAATCAGTAATAGTAAGCAGAGAATAATTGGTCAATATAGTGGTAAAAATTCAATGAAGTATTAAAACCTAAAATAATAAAATTGACATAGGTATAGATCCCAATATACAAATGATTTAAAAGACAATAACTTAGAATATTTGATAATTAATCGAGAGAGGGTGGTCATAGGAATATTCACTGGTAATTATTCGATGCGTTTTTCCAATGCGAAATATTGTAAATAATTGCTTTCTGCCGAATGGTTAGAATAATCGACTCATGGCCAGTCTTTTAACACACATGCATTGTAGTAGCCAAAGTTCAGCGCGTATGTAGTATTAGGTAATTTGTGCAAACAATATTTCAATTGCTTATACGCACAGCGGTGTCCCGCTGTATTTATATAGAAAGCGATTGCTTAATTTCAAGTAGGATATGCGCAGTTTTACCAGGAGGTCTTTCTACTGGACTGTAAGCCCTCTACTCGGCGTGCTTTCCTTTGGGATTCCGGTCTCAAGGGCTGTTTGTTCAAATTCGAATTTGGCGCCAAAGGGGTTGTTCAATACACGTAGTCCACTGAGGAAGTGGTCACCATCACTGAGGAAGGGGTCACCATCTTAAAACCCCGAAACGCATCTGGTATTAATCCCCCCACCTGGAGAAAGGACATTGCCAGACTGAGGAGGCCTGGACATCACCGCACGAATAGCGAATTGCCAAAGCGAGAAATTACTATTAAACAAAAGATATCAAGACTACGTTTTTTGAACAACCCCTTTGGCGCCAAATTCGAGTTTGAACAAACAGCCCTTGAGACCGGAATCCCAAAGGAAAGCACGCCGAGTCGAGGGCTTACAGTCCAGTAGAAAGACCTCCTGGTAAGACTGCGCATATCCTACTTGAAATTAAGCGATCGCTTTCTATATAAATACAGCGGGACGCCGCTGTGCTTATGAGCAATTGAAATATTGTTTGCACAAATTACCTAATGCTACATACGCGCTGAACTTTGGCTACTACAATGCATGTGTGTTAAAAGACTGGCCATGAGTCGATTATTCTAACCATTCGGCAGAAAGCAATTATTTACAATATTTCGCATTGGAAAAACGCATCGAATAATTACCAGTGAATATTCCTATGACCACCCTCTCTCGATTATTTATCGAATATTCTAAGTTATTGTCTTTTAAATCATTTGTATATTGGGATCTATACCTATGTCGATTTTATTATTTTAGGTTTTAATACTTCAGTGAATTTTTACCACTATATTGACCAATTATCCTCTGCTTACTATTACTGATTTTTATTATTACTGTGATACACACTGTTAATTTTATTGCTAATCTTATTACGTTCAATAAAAGATCCCTTTACTTATAGAGAGTGCCCCACTTCTATTTTTCATTGCATTAATTCCTTGTTTTAGTTTCCTTTTTTCATTTATGTATCTGAAGAATGTCTTATCACCTTTTTTCACTGACTAAGCTAATTTCTCTTCTGCCTGTGCTTTAGAAGCTCTTATAACTTGCTTGGCCTCTCTCTGCCTAATCTTATCAATTTCCCTGTCATCCTCGTTTTTTTTTTTTTATAATTACTAAATGCTATCTTTTTGTTTTTAATGATTTTGGCCACTTCTGCTGTGTACCACAGTGGTCTCTTCCTTTTTTTGCTTTAACTGACTAGCCTAATGCAATTATCTGCTGCCCTTAATAGTGCCACTTTTAAGTAGTCCCATTTCTCCTGGACTCCGTTGAAACTGTTCAAATCTGATAGGGACTCGTATACCTCTAATCTAATTTTAGAAAAGTCAGTTTTTCTAAAATCAAATACTTTTGTTTTTGTGTGGTGTGACTCAGTCACACTGACTGGTGATCACTAGACCCCAAGCTTTCCCATACAGTAGATACCAAATTCCCATTTGTGAATACTAAAATGGCCTCCTTCCGGGTTGGCTCCTCAACTACTTGCTGTAGAGATAATCCCACTAGCTATTTTGGTTTTCCAGTTTACATCAGGAAGATTAAAGTCTCTCATAATGATAACTTCCCCTTTCAATGTAATTTTAGCTATTTCCTCAACTAGTAGATCATCCAATTCTTTGACTTGGCCAGGTGGTCTATATATCACACCTACACGAGTTACCTTATGATTATCATGCTGCAACATAACCCAAACTGACTCTAAATTGGTCTCGCTAACTTGTATTAAATTAGATTTTATGCTATCTTTCACATACAGGGCCACCCCTCCCCCTTTCTTGCCTTCCCTGTCTTTCCTATATAGAGAAAACCCTGGTATTGTTATATCCCAGTCATTACTCCCATTGAACCATGTCTCAGTAACAGCCACTAAATCTATATTCTCAGATGCCATTACAGACTCAAGTTCATTGATCTTATTCCCTAAACTGCGAGCATTTGTAGACAAGACTCCGAGCTTGTCATTTCTTAACCTATGTGCTACTAGCATCTTCTGGCATTGTTCCGGGGAGCAGTTGGACTGCTGGATTATCACTCTTTTGCCCCCCCTTTCCTAGTTTAAATGCTCCTTAGCAAATACTTTGAACTGTTCACTGAGGACATTCGTTCCCTTGAGAGAAATATGCAAACCATCTTTCTTGTACAGTTCTTTTTCATTCCAACGAGAGCTAACATGAGACACAAAGCCAAACCCTTGGTTCAGACACCATTCAGCAAGCCATACATTGAATTCCTTAATGCGCATCTGCCTGTCATGCTGAAGGTTATGCACAGGCAAAACTGCAGAGAATGAAACAGTCGATGCAACCTCCTGTATATCATTACCAATTGTGTGAAAAGCTTCCTTCACCTTTGAAACCTCATTGAAAGCCAGATCATTTGTCCCAAGACGGACAATAACATCCACCTCCCTTTCCTGCTTTGCTTGCCTAACAATATTAAGGATACGTCGTCTGTCCCTGCTAGCGGTAGCGCCAGGGAGTCATCTCACAAAACCATTTTCCTCAAACTTCACTCCTCTTATGATAGAATCACCCACCAACAGCTGCTTACTATCAGTCCTCACCTTATTCTTTTTGTCTTTGGCTGTCGTCTTGCATACTTTAGGCATAGGAGATGATTGTTCCTCACCCACTGTGCCTAAGCCATCCTCCATGTTGCTCTTGTGCTCTGAAAGTGCTGCAAATGAATTATGGAGAGCCACAGGCTGTGGGACATGTCTTCTATCCACAACTCTAAGTCTACCAGAACCTGCAGTAACCCATCTTCCATTTATAGTGGGCCTCTGTGGCAGTGGCATTGCAACGTTCCCAGCCTGAGTTTGTTTAACAGTTAATTTACAAATCTCAAATTTCAAAAATGAAATTTCCTGCTGCATTACGGAGAGCTGTCTACAGATCAGACAGCATCCAAACCTCCGAAGAGTGGAAACTGAAATAAAAGCACAACAATTCCTGCACAGAACCAGGTCTGCCATTTTAAAGAGGGGAAAGGTTTTAAACAAACAAATCTTACTTTTTTAGATTGTATCCACCTCCAGATTACCTCCTGAGTATCTCCAATGCATTTATAAAAGCTGCACTTTGAGAATGCTGCAAGCTATAATTAGGCAAGCTAATACTATGTTGCTATATATACACAAAAGCTCCTCCCCAAATTTAACACCTTAATCACCCTATGCTCATTTGCAATTAGACAATAGCAAAAACCTGTCTAACAAATTCCTTACCTGTTCTGAAGCACAGTGTCTGAGTAGCCACCAAAAACACAGCTGAAGTTCTGCTGTTCTGAAGCACAGTGTCTGAGTAGCCACCAAAAACACAGCTGAAGTTCTGCTACAGTGGAAAAGCTCTATTGGTACCAGACGTGATCAGGCGGTCTGCCTAATGGCAATAAGGGGTCACAAAGGCATTTTTCCACTCAGTCGCAATGTTGTTACGTACAGTTTAAATCATATCCAGGATTATGTGTTTACTTCTTTATTACTTGTAACCATCATGAAGCCGTGGATAAAAGGTTTGTAAATAGCAGTATTGTCACGGCCATGGCTATGACCGTGACTCCTGAACCGCATGCGGTTGTCAGCGGTTTAGTTTGGTTGTCAATTACAGGTGAGGGCTGTGGTATTTGCCTCACCTGTGGTTGCCACTGGCAACAGTATGTATGTGGCAGCATAGCAGTCTGAGCTGTGCCATTGCAGCTTGCTATGTTGTGCATGCTGTTTCGTGTGATGTGTGTATGTGTGCACTTGGTTTTATGTTATTGTGTGCACGTCCCCTTTAAGTGGTGTTTTCCCTTCCCTGGTGTTGGAAGGGTTAACCTCCTTCCTAGTGTGTGTGTGCACTGGGTGTGTCTGACTGTGGGTGTGGCTACTTGGCCCTATAAAGCCTTAGTGGAAGGCAGTAGTCAGAGGGTGCTTCAGCCATGCTGCTGGAGACATCCTCCTGCTGGCCGAGTAGCAACCGGACATTTCTGAGCATCGCACGGCTGAGGGTTTTCCCCATCCTCAGCCGTGACAGTATGACCGGAAAGGCTCCTTGCTTGGATCCATCCCTCGAAAGAGGGTAAAGCATGCACCGCTATCTGCGGATGGGGTGCATGCACGTTCTCCGGAGGGAGAGCGTTATGGGGGTTTCACCGTTTACGGCGCGGTGAGTGGCATTCCCCGCCATTCCTTGCTCACCGTTGTCCGTGTTAGTGTCCCCTTTTGTTTGTCTTTCCCCTCCCCCCCTCCCATTGTTTTTTGTGCCTCACCAACCTTCCCCTTTTGTTGTTGGGAGGGGCTTTGAGGGGTGGGAGTATCCTTCCCTCGAAAGAGGGTGTAGCATGTACTGCCGTCTGCGGATGGGGTGCATGCGCGCTCTTCGGAGGGAGAGCGTTATGGGGGTTTTGCCACTGACGGCACGGTGAGTGGCATTCCCCGCCATTCCTTCACCGTGCTCTGTCTTGGCGTCCCCTGATATTTTTATGGCACGTGGTGTTTGTTTGGTGTGTGTTTTGCACACCTTCGAAAGAGGGTGCAGCATGCAGTGCCTTCCCCTTGTGGCCTGCATGCGCGTTCTCCGGAGGGAGAGCGTTCCGGGGGGATCTCCGTTAATGGCACGGTTGGTGGCTTATTCCCCGCCACCTTACCTTCCGTGTCCGTGTTGGGGATCCCTCGTCCCTCTCCATGTTCCCATCTCTGGTCGTTTGCTGGCAGCACTCCGTAAGTGGTCCGGCTGCGTGCTGGTTAGGAGTGTCTGCTGGCAGCGACTGGAGTGGGGACGTCTGTGGAGAGTCCCCTCGTCCACTCTCAGTGGTTCCATTCTTGTGTCGCTGGTGCGGGCTGCAGGCCTCGTCGGACTGGCTGTGTTGTGTGCTGGGAGAGGATGCAGCTGACAGCGACTTTCTGGGAACCATGTCCTGAGAGTGGACGTTCCCTTCTCCTATCCCCTTGTGCGAGTCTCTCACCAGTTTCCTTTTTTTCGGTGGGGGGGCTTTGAGGGGTGGGAGTGTCACGGCCATGGCTATGACCGTGACTCCTGAACCGCATGCGGTTGTCAGCGGTTTAGTTTGGTTGTCAATTACAGGTGAGGGCTGTGGTATTTGCCTCACCTGTGGTTGCCGCTGGCAACAGTATGTATGTGGCAGCATAGCAGTCTGAGCTGTGCCATTGCAGCTTGCTATGTTGTGCATGCGGTTTCGTGTGATGTGTGTATGTGTGCACTTGGTTTTATGTTATTGTGTGCACGTCCCCTTTAAGTGGTGTTTTCCCTTCCCTGGTGTTGGAAGGGTTAACCTCCTTCCTAGTGTGTGTGTGCACAGGGTGTGTCTGACTGTGGGTGTGGCTACTTGGCCCTATAAAGCCTCAGTGGAAGGCAGTAGTCAGAGGGTGCTTCAGCCATGCTGCTGGAGACATCCTCCTGCTGGCCGAGTAGCAACCGGACATTTCTGAGCATCGCACGGCTGAGGGTTTTCCCCATCCTCAGCCGTGACAAGTATACATTGTCTCATGGAAAGGTCTACATTATGGCAACTTATGTGTTAAACAAATTTGTTTGCTGGATTTCTTTCATAATAGGGGCACCTTACTTCTAAGGGCAATATTTGCATTTTGTTGTTGGTATAAACATTATGGGGATGATTTATTACAGCTCTTTGCAGCCACTTTAGTGGTGTGAAAAAGGTGCAAATTGTAGCACATCATACACTCCTCACCATTGAAATTGCAGTACGAAGGACAAGCCGTATGGTTTTGCAAATCAACGAAGTAGCTTGCGTCATTAAGACCTGCGGATGATCAAAATTTCAAGCACCTAGCACCGATTGGTGGCAATGTTAGAGGGGCATAAAATCCAGATTAAAGGAAACGTTTTTTACCCAAATGAAACTTCAAAAATGGGACCAAGTGGTGTGGGATGATTGTGCGATTGTCACGCTCTAGTGTGGGAAACCCCCACATCTAACATAGGAGAGAAAGAGAAAAGAAAATGAGGCCTGAAAACTAGGGAAGGAAGATGGACACCTGCTAGTGAAAACTCTAATCAAATCCCTGACTGAGTACCAGTATGAACAGACCCCAGAGGTAGGTGAGTTCATACACATGAATACCTAAAGTCCTATGTAACCCTAAAGGACCCTGGTACTAATAACAGGAATGAGACATCCTGTTCCTCCAAAAGGAAGGATGAACGGGAGTCTCCCTAATGCCTAATTCAAAACAACAACAATATGCAACACACAGAAAAGCCAAAATACAAAGGGAAAGGTAACACTTAACTTTCAAGAAGCTATGGCAGCACCAGGAACTCAGCCGAGATCCAAACACCAGCTATCCACAGGTCCAACTGAAGCTATAAACTGCACAGCATTGCAGGAGAGACAACTATAAATAGGGAAAGTTAAATGACCACAATAGCAACACCTGGAGGTTAAGGGTGTGGCCAGTAGCAGAAACAACACAGATGCCTATTTAACCACAAGGTAAACATGTCAAACCAAACCGCGTGTTGCCACTTGCCAGTTTCAAAGATCTCCTGCCACTCATTGTCGCAGGGGCATCCGTATGTCTCGGTACGTCCGTGACAGTGATGCCTCCTTTTCGTTGATGTGCCAGTTATTACCACTTGTCAGAAAACTCAGAGGGACAGAATCCTTGAACTAAGAGACCATGGTTTATCACTCCAGCAGATCACTGCACGACTAGACCGAGCTGTCAGCACTGTTCAATTTTGTGTGTTTCTGTGGTTGGGAGAACAACAATGAACTGGAATGACAGAAAGAGGTGCACAGAGGCAAACTTCTGCATGGACAAATTGTCTGAGTATAAGAATGACGTGTAGTGATCCATGGTGTCATATTTACCCATCCATTACCTTAATAAATAACCCAGACAATGACTGAAGTAGATTATTAAACTATTTTATTTATTTATTTTGGCATATAATTGGCCACGGTGTTTATGGTTACCTTAAACAAAATTATATTAACCATTTAAATTTTATCAACACATGTAATACAAGGGGTTGGCTCACACCTGATGGCTATGCAAGGTGCTGCTAACTCACAGAGGGGGTGCCCTACCCCAGGTGAGGTAATGTAGAAAAAAGTGAAGAGTGAGTGAGCACTCACACCATTCGTACCATATGGAAATATTTAATGGGAGGGTTACGCATAAGATAAAATATTACATAAAATACATACAATGTACCACACAAATAAAATATATATATAAAAATAAAAACATTCAATAGATGGCAAAAGATTGGATTCCCTGGTAGGGGAGTCGTAAGGCACACTCTGTCCCCACAGTAAATAGCAAAAGTCGTTGGTATTATTTGAGAATATCACTTCAAGCAGCTTGTTTAAGGAAATAAACCACTCTTCCCAATGAATTAGGCTTTGTGCGCAAATGTCTCAAATCGCTGGAAATTATTCAGAAAACCAGAGAACAGCGCTCTATTGGTTTATGCGGCAGGACACTTTCGGAACAAACCAATAGAGCGCTGTTCTCTGGTTTTCTGAATAATTTCCAGCGATTTGAGACATTTGCGCACAAAGCCTAATTCATTGGGAAGAGTGGTTTATTTCCTTAAACAAGCTGCTTGAAGTGATATTCTCAAATAATACCAACGACTTTTGCTATTTACTGTGGGGACAGAGTGTGCCTTACGACTCCCCTACCAGGGAATCCAATCTTTTGGCATCTATTGAATGTTTTTATTTTTATATATATATTTTATTTGTGTGGTACATTGTATGTATTTTATGTAATATTTTATCTTATGCGTAACCCTCCCATTAAATATTTCCATATGGTACGAATGGTGTGAGTGCTCACTCTTCACTTTTTTCTATAGTAACATTAAACACCTAGTCCGCTCATCAGAGTGACTATTACCCCAAACAAACACTGTGACATACGTTACCAGGGTGGGTGGAGGGGGTTTCTTCTTTGCTCCTGATGGGAATGCGCAGCACCTAACTGCTGTTCTCTTTTCACAGGTACCTCGAGACGACCGTTGGCTGACTCACCAATCAACATCTTCGTCCCAGCCTTGAGGACCCACAGATTGCAACATCTGTATCTGTAACCCAGGTAAGTTATGTATCCAGTTATAACATTGCACATGCAAATCCATTCTAGAGGGTTCATGACACCATGTCCCCCCTTATTTGCATCCGCAATAAGGATTGCTCATTCTATACTGCAAGTGATATTGGAAGTCACATTCCAAACTTGGGCGGCAAAGAGGGTCTACACAAACCATCCGAAGGCATTTGCACAACATTGGGCTACAAGCCAGACGTCCAGCGACAGGTTACATTAACCTCATTACAATAACTTCAAAAAAACACACTCAAAGGCTATCATGGAGCAGAGCAAGACAGCAGTGGAGGCTGGAATGGAGGTCTATCCTCTTCAGCGATGATTCTCGCTTTTGTATCGAATGAAATGATAGCCAGAGATTGGTCTGGAGACCATGAGCACAATGCCATGATGAGAGCTGCACAAGGGAATGTCACAAGAGTCCTACTCCCAGGATTATGGTATGGGGTGGCATAATGTACAGTGGCTGTACCCCTCTAGTGTTCATTTCAGGTACACATACAACAATTACCCTAGGGTTATATATCCCATTTGTTCTCACTATTAGATTTAAAACATTAAGAGGCCAAAAAATAAAGAAACCCCACCCCCCACCACAGAAATGATTAACACCTTAAGGACCTAGGACGAGAATGCTGTGGGTACTTAGCGCACCAGGATAAGCATTCTTGTCCTACGGTCCTTCCCTTGCCCCACACGCGGTGTCTTCATCAGCAGCAGGGGCTCGGCTGTTACAGCTGGGCCTCTGCTGCATCCACCAGCATTGGTGACAATACAGATACCGGTAGATTAACCCATTATATGCCGCGGTCAGTACTGAACACAGCATATGGGAGGTTCAAGCTCCCTCTCCTGATCCATCAAGTCCCTGTGCTGCGGTGATGGGGACCTGATGGTTGCCATGGCAGCCCCAAGCCTTTCAAAGGCCAAGGGGCCCGGCAGCTATGGAGACCTATGAGGCCTAGCCCGTAGAAATGCTTTATTATGTAAAACTGAAACAAAAGAAAAATAAAAGACATATTTGGTATTGTCGTGTCTGTAACAACCTGCTCTATAAAAATAGCACATGATCTAACCTGTCAGGTGAACGTAGTAAAAAAACAAATAATAAAAACGGTGCCAGAACAGCCATTTTTTGGTTATCTTGCCTCACAAAAAGCATAATATAGAGCAATCAAAAATCATATGTACCCCAAAATAGTACCAATAAAAATGTCACCTTATCCTGTAATTTCCAAAATGGGGTCACTTTTTAAAAGTTTCTACTCTAGGGATGCTTCAAGGGGTCTTTAAATGTCAAATTGCAACTTAAAATTATCCCTGTGAAATCTGCCCTCCAAAATCTATATGGCGCTCCTTTCCTTCTGCGCCCTGCATGTGCCCATACAGCAGTTTGAAACCACATATGGGGTGTTTCTGTAAACTGCAGAATCATTGGCTGTTAACCCTTGATGTGTTACAGGAAAAAAAATATTTAAATGGAAAATATGGCAAAAATGTGGACTTCAAAAATGTCATGTCCTCGTTCCTTTAAATCCTGTGGAACACCTAAAGAGTTAACAAAGTCTGTAAAATCAGTTTTGAATAACTTGAAGGGTGTAGTTTTTAAAATAGGGTCATTTTATGGGTGGTTTCCACTATGTAAGGCCCACAAAGTGACTTCATAACTGAACTGGTCCTTAAAAAAGTGGGTTTGGGAAATTCTCTTAAGCCTTGTAACATCCTAAAAATATAAATTACATTTACAAAATGATGCAAACATGAAAGTGGACATGTGGGAAATGTAAAGTAATAACTCTTTTATGATGTATTAGCATCTGCCTTAAAAGCAGATAAATAAAATTTTTGAAAATTCAGAATTTATCAAAATTTTCAGTAAATTTGGGATTTTTAATAAATGAAGTTGAATTATATTGACTCAAATTTTCCACTATCATGAAGTACAATGTAACTTGAGAAAACAGTCTCAGAATGGTTTGGATTAGTAAAAAGTTATTACCACATAAAGTGACACATGTCAAAATTCCCAAAAACGGCCTGGTTCTTAAGGAGAAAAATGGCAAGGTCCTTAAGAGGTTAAAACTGCTGGTGTGCAGTAGTATAAGTAGCGTATTTAGTAGTATCCATGTTTAAAATTGCTTTAGAGAGTGGTGCTGTAATGTGTGTTTGACTGTAAGTAGCCCAAATGTACAATTGGAATAGTATTGCTAGTATTATTATTCTCCAAGAATGTCCCTGGAGATTGGTGACATTAATATGTACTCTACCAGAGTGCATATTATTCTCTAATGCAGGGGTGCACAACCCGGGGCTCGCGGGCCGCATGCGGACCCCAGAGATTTGGTTTGTGGCCCCCGTCCTGCTGGGCAGAAACACTGCTGATCGTGCGATCAGCTGTGTTTCTGCCTGAAGCGCCGCACAATTGTTGGATTTTACTAGTGTATGACGTAAAGTCATGATTTTATGAAAGACACAGAGGCGAGTATTGCTTAACTCTTTCTTTACTGAAATACAGCAGCAAAGAAGATAATCCGAAAAAACATTTGACCAATGAGGATAAAGTCCCGCCCCTTACATCCCCTATATAGGGACCTCCATCACACCACATCTTCCTCTTTCTTTGATAACGGCAAACACTCCAACTCCAACTGGGACGTCCAACACTCAATGGAGAATCAGAATGACATCCAACCATGCCAGGAGAACAGAATGGCCCCCAATCTGAAGTCCTGACGGAACGAAGCACAACGCTGGGGCACTATCAGCCACGGGCCGCAGGAAATGCTAGTTCAAAGACAAGTTTATGAGGGAAGAAAATACGTGTGGATCCGGTCGGAAGTAAAACTCCCTGAAAGTAGATGCTCGAGACCAGTCCGCCAATCTCATGACGTCCTCCAACTTAGCTCCTGACAAAGCCAGAGAAGCGGCAGAAGCGCCCCGCACGGAGTGCGCCGTGAAAATGGAGGTATCAATGCCGGACAGGCACAGGATCCATTTCACCCAACGTGACAAGGTAACGCTCGTGACCGGCAAGTAAGGACGGCGAAAAGAAATGAATAGCTGAGGATGAGACGAGGACCGTAAAGGAACAAATCCTAACCTCATACTCCTTAAGGGCAGAGCGTTGAAACCCCCGGAAAAACCGGGTAAGTCACGGACTTGATGTTGGTCTTAGTACGCCGTGAAATATTAAATGTCACCCCTTCAGGGGTGAACGAACGAGCATCGTAGTCCAACGCCCGACCGTCCGAGACCCTTTTACAAGAGATGAGGCATAGGAGGGTAACCAACTTCGCCGATAACTGGCGTAATGACAACTCATCATTAGCCGGCCAAGATGACAAAAAAGATAAGACCGTAGAGACGTCCCACAAACTAGAGAAACGTGGGCGCGGAGGCCAGGTGAGGCGGGAGCCTCGTAACAGGCGACACACAAGGGGATGGTGTCCAGCCGGGCATCCCTCAAAGCCCCTATGCCCCGAAGAGATGGCAGATCTAAAAACGTTTATAGTGCGGTAAGCCTTACCATCCTTGTATAGGGAAGAGAGAAAAAGAATAATATTATTCACCGAAGCCGTAGTGGGATCCAGGTCCCTAAGCAAGCACCAATCAGCCCATGACCGCCAGGCTGATCCATAAGCCCTTCTGGTTCCGGGGGCCCATGCGCTCTGCAGAAGGAATCTAGCCGTTTCCGAAATTTCTGAGAGCCGCCCGGAATCCCTGATACCCTGCAATCCAACAGGCGCAAGGAATTGGCTAAAACTAGAGGGTGAGGCTGACGCAACGGTCCCAGTAGCAGGTTCGGCGACTGAGGCAACAGTAGGGGTCTGTCGATCAGCATTTCCAGAAGCTGCGGGAACCAAGATTGGGTCCCCCAAAATGGGACCACCAGAACCATGTCTACCGCTTGGTGGCGAACCATGGCCAGAACCCGAGGAATCAGGGAAAAGGGCGGGAAAGCATACGTCAGGACCCCCGACCATTGTTGTAGAAATGCATCTACCGCCTCTGCGGCCGGGTCTGGTCTCCAACTGAAGTACCGGGATAATTGAGCGTTCCATCGAGACGCAAAGAGGTCAATGGAGAAGGGGCCCCATAGAGATAACACAATGGCGAAGATCTACTCGTCCAATTTCCAATCGCTGGAATCGGACCTGAAACGAGATCTCCAATTGGCCTGGGTGTTGTGAAGACCCGGCAGATATTCTGCCACCACCGACACATTGTTGGAGAGACAAAAGTCGATTTCTGGGACATGGCATGAGACACAGATACACACAAGCAGACTGCGGCAACAGGGAACAAGGGTATACCGAAAATGTCAGAAAAACCCTAATGCAACTAATCTTAATTAGGGGCGAGAGGAGCACAGCAAGTACCGGGTGTCCATTGGTGAAATCGCAATGGCGTCCGAAGTCTCGCGAGATTCCGGACGTAACTGGTGGGGAGATCTCAGGCGCGGCCTGAAATCCCGCAAGAGTGGGACTTCAGGTAAAGAAGGAGAAGCGCGAAGATGGCGCTTGGTTCTAGTGAGCGCGTAAAGGAGCGCAACGACCGGGGAAGACCGCAGAAGTACAAGCGGGGAAACCAGGAGGAACAACCGCCTAGGCAAAAGAGGGGAGGGAAAAAACTCCCCTCCCTATGGGAAAACATCCAAGATGGCACCGGTAGGTGGGCAGACACAGAAGAAAGGGGGGGGGGGGAACCCAGTAGGAGGGAAAAAACGCTATATATATACAGTACAGACCAAAAGTTTGGACACACCTTCTCATTCAAAGAGTTTTCTTTATTTTCATGACTATGAAGGCATCAAAACTATGAATTAACACATGTGGAATTATATACATAACAAACAAGTGTGAAACAACTGAAAATATGTCATATTCTAGGTTCTTCAAAGTAGCCACCTTTTGCTTTGATTACTGCTTTGCACACTATTGGCATTCTCTTGATGAGCTTCAAGAGGTAGTCACCTGAAATGGTCTTCCAACAGTCTTGAAGGAGTTCCCAGAGATGCTTAGCACTTGTTGGCCCTTCTGCCTTCACTCTGTGGTCCAGGTCACCCCAAACCATCTCGATTGGGTTCAGGTCTGGTGACTGTGGAGGCCAGGTCATCTGGCGCAGCATCCCATCACTCTCCTTCATGGTCAAATAGCCCTTACTTTCAAAGTTTTCCCAATTTTTCGGCTGACTGACTGACCTTCATTTCTTAAAGTAATGATGGCCACTCGTTTTTCTTTACTTAGCTGCTTTTTTCTTGCCATAATACAAATTCTAACAGTCTATTCAGTAGGACTATCAGCTGTGTATCCACCTGACTTCTCCTCAACGCAACTGATGGTCCCAACCCCATTTATAATGCAAGAAATCCCACTTATTAAACCTGACAGGGCACACCTGTGAAGTGAAAACCATTTCAGGGGACTACCTCTTGAAGCTCATCAAGAGAATGCCAAGAGTGTGCAAAGCAGTAATCAAAGCAAAAGGTGGCTACTTTGAAGAACCTAGAATATGACATATTTTCAGTTGTTTCACACTTGTTTGTTATGAATATAATTCCACATGTGTTAATTCATAGTTTTGATGCCTTCAGTGTGAATCTACAATTTTCATAGTCATGAAAATAAAGAAAACTCTTTGAATGAGAAGGTGTGTCCAAACTTTTGGTCTGTACTGTAGGACTAAGAAATATATATATACAAACTGGATTCCAAAAAAGTTGGGACACTAAACAAATTTCAATATTTTATTTGTAATAGAACGTAGATGACAGATCAAACGTTTAATCCGAGTAAATGTATCATTTTAAAGGAAAAATACGTTGATTCCAATTTTCACGGTGTCAACAAATCCCCAAAAAGTTGGGACAAGTAGCAATAAGAGGCTGGAAAAAGTAAATTTGAGCATAACGAAGAGCTGGAAGACCAATTAACACTAATTAGGTCAATTGGCAACATGATTGGGTATAAAAAGAGCTTCTCAGAGTGGCAGTGTCTCTCAGAAGCCAAGATGGGTAGAGGATCACCAATTCCCACAATGTTGCGCAGAAAGATAGTGGAGCAATATCAGAAAGGTGTTACCCAGCGAAAAATTGCAAAGACTTTGCATCTATCATCATCAACTGTGCATAACATCATCCGAAGATTCAGAGAATCTGGAACAATCTCTGTGCGTAAGGGTCAAGGCCGTAAAACCATACTGGATGCCCGTGATCTCCGGGCCCTTAAACGACACTGCACCACAAACAGGAATGCTACTATAAAGGAAATCACAGAATGGGCTCAGGAATTCCCTCCAGAAACCATTGTCAGTGAACACAATCCACCGTGCCATCCGCCGTTGCCAGCTGAAACTCTAGAGTGCAAAGAAGAAGCCATTTCTAAGCAAGATCCACAAGTTCAGGCATTTTCACTGGGCCAGGGATCATTTAAAATGGAGTGTGGCAAAATGGAAGACTGTTCTGTGGTCAGACGAGTCCTGATTCGAAGTTCTTTTTGGAAATCTGGGACGCCATGTCATCCGGACCAAAGAGGACAAGGACAACCCAAGTTGTTATCAACGCTCAGTTCAGAAGCCTGCATCTCTGATGGTATGGGGTTGCATGAGTGCGTGTGGCATGGGCAGCTTGCATATCTGGAAAGGCACCATCAATGCAGAAAACTATATTCAGGTTCTAGAACAACATGTGCTCCCATCCAGACGTCATCTCTTTCAGGGAAGACCCTGCATTTTTCAACAAGATAATGCCAGACCACATTCTGCATCAATCACAACATCATGGCTGCGTAGGAGAAGGATCCGGGTACTGAAATGGCCAGTCTGCAGTCCAGATCTTTCACCTATAGAGAACATTTGGCGCATCATAAAGAGGAAGGTGCAACAAGGAAGGCCCAAGACGATTGAACAGTTAGAGGCCTGTATTAGCCAAGAATGGGAGAGCATTCCTATTTCTAAACTTGAGAAACTGGTCTCCTCGGTCCCCAGACGTCTGTTGAGTGTTGTAAGAAGAAGGGGAGATGCCACACAGTGGTGAAAATGGCCTTGTCCCAACTTTTGGGGATTTGTTGACACCATGAAATTCGGATTCAACATATTTTTCCCTTAAAATGGTACATTTTCTCAGTTTAAATTTTTGTTCTGTGATTTATGTTCTATTCTGAATAAAATATTAGAAGTTGGCACCTCCACATCATTGCATTCAGTTTTTATTCACGATTTGTATAGTGTCCCAACTTTTTTGGAATCCAGTTTGTATAAAATAAGTAATTACATAAACAAATATGTACACTCCTAAAACTGCAAGTTAAGATACAGTAAACGCAATTATAGATAAACCCCACACAGCCCCAGAGGGCTGTAGTGAGAAACTTAACTGAACTGCAGCAGCAAAGAAAGAGGAAGATGTGGTGTGATGGAGGTCCCTATATAGGGGATGTAAGGGGCGGGACTTTATCCTCATTGGTCAAATGTTTTTTCTGAGTATCTTCTTTGCTGCTGTATTTCAGTAAAGAAAAAGTTAAGCAATACGAGCCTCCGTGTCTTGAGATAAAATTGCTGGATTATAGCTCCCGCTCCCGCACTGTAGCAGGAGCAACACAGACCCCGGCTGGCATAAGAGGTTTATCAGGGCTTCTGCCTTCTCCTCAGAAAGGTGAGCGGCGCCCTGTGCAGTTTAGACCTGGCGATCACGGGTGTCAGGGGCAGAGGAGTGCAGAGCCTGATCAGCTCTGCCCTGTACAAAGCCTTAGCCTCAGCAGGATGGTTTTCCCTGTAACTGGGGCTCCTTTTGGATGCAAAGCACAAAAAAAAAGTATGCATCCCCAAAGGTCTTTTATGGAGCTTTTGGGGACAATTTGTGTGGCAAATATATATATAAAAAGTTTAAAATGAAAAAAAAAATAAAAAAATTTGAAAACAGTAAAAAAATTAAAAAAATAAAAGGAGAAAAAAAAGTCCCCCACAAAAAGTCAGTGTCCCCCAGAGGTATTTTAAAGACTTCTTGGGGGACATGCAGTGCTGAAAAAATATGTACAATAAATAAATAAATAAATAAATAAAATACAAGTAAAAGAAAACAATAAAAAGGAAAAAGTGCAAAATAAAATTGATCACTGTCCCCGAATGGTCTTTTATGACCTCTTGGGGGACATATTATGTGGCAAAAAAATATTTAAACAAATAAGTAAAAAGAATTAAAAAAAAATAAAAAATCCAAAACCATTACATTTATCATATAATTTGCATATTTAAATAATGAGCTATAGTTTGAATAAAAATGACTTAAAAAAGTTTCCCCCTAATAAAACTAAAAAAATATATTAAAAAGCCCTGTGTAATGTAATAATGTAAAAACTTATTTTGGTAGTCGAATGATCAAATAAGTCACAAGTGTTTGAACCACGTGTGCTAAACCACAAAAAAGTGACTGGTCATTAAGTTGTTTTCAGGCCTGGTCATTAAAGGGGTAATTCCATCTCAGACAATGGGGGCATATCTCTAGGATATGCCCCCATTGTATGATAGGTGCGGGTCCCACCGCTGGGATCCTCACCTACAACGAGAACGGAGCTGGGAGAGCTGTGGCTGGAGGACCACGGATTTCCCGGGGTGCGTCCACCACCAAGCGCTGCTCCGCGCTGCTCCGCGCTGCTCCCCGCTGCTCCCATAGAAGTGAATGGGAATGCACCGTGCACACGCGGCCCCTGCTCCCAGACATTTAGATGGGGCAGACGGAAATAGCCGAGCCAGCACTCGGCTATTTTCGGCGGCCCCAGAGAAATGAATAGATGGCGGATGTGCATGCGCAGTGCGCCCTCCGTTCATTTCCCCACTCTGTTCTCATTGGGGACATATCCTAGCGATATGCCCCCATTGTCTGAGAAGGGACAACCCCTTTAAAGGGTTAACCAATAAGTGCTTTTCCCGCTAGTAACCCTCATACACACGACTGTACTGTGTTTTGTGGTCTGCAAAACACGGATACCAGCCATGTGTGTTCTGCATTTTGCAGAACGGAGTAACGGATGTGGACAGCAAATGGTGTGCTGTCCGCATGTTTTGAGGCCCCATTAAAGTGAATGGATCTGCCTCCGGCTCGGATGTGGACCAAAATAATGGTTGTGTGCATGAGCCTCCAGGAAAAGTGCTTACTGGTTATTGCGGGGCACCTACAGTATATCTGGGGGTGCAGGAGGTAGTAATAACCATTGAGTGCCGTCCTCTGCAGTGAAGGAGAGGTTTACTGGTTATTGCAGGGCCCCTATAACTGGCGGCAGGAGGCGGTAAGAACTAGTGAGTGCCGTCCTCTGCAGTGAAGGAGAGGTTTACTGGTTATTGCAGGGCCCCTATAACTGGGGGCAGGAGGCGGTAAGAACTAGTGAGTGCCGTTCTCTGCAGTGAAGGAGAGGTTTACTGGTTATTGCAGGGCCCCTATAACTGGGGGCAGGAGGCGGTAAGAACTAGTGAGTGCCGTTCTCTGCAGTGAAGGAGAGGTTTACTGGTTATTGCAGGGTCCCTATAACTGGGGGCAGGAGGCGGTAAGAACTAGTGAGTGCCGTTCTCTGCAGTGAAGGAGAGGTTTACTGGTTATTGCAGGGCCCCTATAACTGGGGGCAGGAGGCGGTAAGAACTAGTGAGTGCCGTCTTCAGCAGTGAAGGAGAGGTTTACTGGTTATTGCAGGGCCCCTATAACTGGGGGCAGGAGGTGGTAATAACCATTGAGTGCCGTTCTCTGCAGTGAAGGAGAGGTTTACTGGTTATTGCAGGGCCCCTATAACTGGGGGCAGGAGGCGGTAAGAACTAGTGAGTGCCGTCTTCAGCAGTGAAGGAGAGGTTTACTGGTTATTGCAGGGCCCCTATAACTGGGGGCAGGAGGCGGTAAGAACTAGTGAGTGCCGTTCTCTGCAGTGAAGGAGAGGATTACTGGTTATTGCAGGGCCCCTATAACTGGGGGCAGGAGGCGGTAAGAACTAGTGAGTGCCGTTCTCTGCAGTGAAGTAAAGCGCTCTTTTGTGAATAGGACGCAGGAAGGAAATGTCGTCACTTAAAGGGGATTCCCAATAAAAAAGATGTTTTAACAAGTTCCTGTAGCATGGCCCCTGAAACAGAAGATTCATACTTTCCTGCTCCATCTTCTGGTCCCAGAAGCACTGCTCCAGTAAATGACTGACTTTAGTGGGGAAACGCTGTTTGTGGTCACATCACCACAGAAGCCAGGCATTGGCTGGAGAGGTACATGTGACTATGCCCACAGCCAGCCAGATATAAACGGCACCAGGACCGGAAGATGGAGGCAGCGGGAGCGGAGGGGGGCAGGAAAGTATAAATCTTCTGTCTCAGGGACATGCTGCAGGAACGTGTTAAAAATCATTTTTTATCGGGAAATCTCTACGTTCCTGTTACACTGCACGATATTCAGGACAATTACTGGAAACAAGTGTCCATAGGAGCGATTATTACTGATATCTGGCCGGTATAATCGTGCCGCTGATCAGCCGATAAACAACCGATCACTCATTTGTCGTCTGATTTGTATATTTTATCAGATACTCGTGAGCTCATCTCCCTGTGTAATAAGGAATGTGCTACCAATAATCAATAGAAGTGAATTAGGGAGGAATGACGAGCACTGATTAAACTTTTTTGTTACTTGCGGCCCCTTGAAATAGAGCGATGTGACAATACGGCTCCCAGACCAAAACGGGTTGTGTACCCCTGCTCTAGCGTTATTCATAAAATAGTCAATATATCACACAGTACTGAAGTCACTGTGATATTTCAATTCATATTGCAGCATTCCACTAAGGCCTCTTTCACACAACCGCATGGCTTTTTCAGTGTTTTGCGGTCCGTTTTTCACAGATCCGTTGTTCCTTTTTTTTTGTTTCCATTGTGTTTCCGTTTCCGTTCCATTTTTCCGTATGGCATATACAGTATACAGTAATTCCATAGAAAAAATTGGGCTGGGCATAAAATTTTCAATAGATGGTTCCGCAAAAACGGAACGGATATGGAAAACATGCAGATGCATCTCCGTATGTGTTCCGTTTTTTTTACGGACCCATTGACTTGAATGGAGCCACGGAACGTGATTTGCGGGCGTTAATAGGACATGTTCTATCTTTCAACGGAACGGAAAAACGGAAATACGGAAACGGAATGCATACGGAGTACATTCCGTTTTTTTTTTGCGGAACCATTGAAATGAATGGTTCTGTATACGGACTGCATACGGAATTCAAAAAACGTCCCGTAAACGGGAAATAAAAAATGGTCGTGTGAAAGAAGCCTTATACAAGCCTATAATTCACTGCGTGCTAGAGTCTGCAGTCCACTTGCCAGAGCTTCCCTATGCTAAAATACACTGCTTCCTACCAACTCTTAAAAGGGGCTAACAGCAGGTACACTAAGGCTAGTTTCAGACTAGCGCTAGAGATCTGGCAGGCTATTTCGCACAGTGTTTTCAGCATATTTGCCAGAATGGGGCCGGATCCCCGCCGGTCCCCATTTTAATTAATAGGGCTGGATGTAGACTTACAAGCTTCCTAGCACTAATCTGCCTTATTTATTAATAGGCATAAAATAGGCGCAAATCTCTCCAGTGCACAGCAGAGAAAGACTGCCGTAGGATATGCCAATCTTGATAAATCACTATGCCGGTATAAATCTATACTATCTTGATAAGTCTATAATCTTTTCCTGTACAGCCTAGCTAGAATATATTATATCTGACACCACATGCACTGACCGTATACTAAATAATCTTATTATTTCAGTACATCATGTTACTGTCTGTACCGGAATAATGGCATGCCAGGAAGCATTGGATACTGTCACAAACTCCTTTCACTAAACAAACAAGTAAGAGGGAAGCAGACTGGAGAGCGTCCACGATTTTATGGGATGCAGCTGTACAAAATTGTATTGCATTGTGTAATAATGATAAAAATAATCAACATTTTAATCCTAGTTGGACAGACACCTCTCACACAATTCAGTGCCTTTTATTGTATCAAATAATGTCAAATGTATAGAGATCCCAAATTCTACCAGGGGAAAGATTATATGTTGAAAAAAATGGCTCGTTTTCATCATTAACTTTGACAATGTTAAGAGTAAATAAGCTTAAAGGGAGTCTGTTACTTGCTTAAAGGGGTATTCCAGAAAAACAATAATACCAGAGGGATCTTATTGCTGTAAATAAATACAGTAAACTGGCTTATACTCACTTTGCTGAGCCCCTGCCAGTGCCATTCCGACATTGCTCCATTGACTTAAAAATTGGCCACCCAGACTGATTCCCCTTAAAGCCTTAAGGACTTAAGGACCATTTAGGGCCTTGAGGAGCAATACAATATCTTCATTTTGTCTCCTCATAGTTCATCAGCAATAACATAAAGGGATATTCCGTTTGTGAGAAGTTTTTCCCTATCCACAGGATAAGGGAAAACTATTAGATCAGTGGGGGTCCTAATGCTAGGACCTCCACTGATCATGACAATGGGGACCCAATACTCCTGGGGGCCCTTGGAATGAATGGGGCGGCAGGTCAGGCATGAGCACTGCTACTCCTGCTGCTCCATTTGCAGTATGCAGCCCTGCAGGGTGAGCGATGGTGAGGTCACGGCTAATAGGCAAAACGAGGGTTGCTCTTGGTTACTCACAGTTTATAGAAGACCCTGGGCAGGCGTACAGCAGTGATGGAGAGGCTGGCACAGGGGTAGGTGAGGTGCCCTAGGTGTTGCAGGTTGAATGTGCCGGTGGCAAGATCCCTTTAAGTTTGTGACGCCAGTGCCGGTATAACGGTGGCACACCGATTTGTTGCAGTAATAATGGAGGAACACAACGTTGCAGTGAACCAAAACTTCCTTTTACTGAAACAGTTAACTATTTACAGTCTTTAGGCAAAGTTCCACATGTACAAGATAGTGACAGGCAGGCTTTACTTCCAATGGCAGGCACAATGTTCTTGCAAGATACTCAGAGGGTTAAAAAACTTACAGATCAGGCTGCACTTTTCCTCAGAATCCTGTCTGTCTTTATCCCAAGGCCCGTATGCCCTATTGCTGGCTTTATCCTTGGTTAGGGGAAACTTCCTCTCGTATATGACTCCTAGCTTTGAATAAATCCTTCTGCCCTTCAGCTCTCTGTTTGGCTGGAAACACCTTGGCTCTGCACTGTACTCTTGTGGGAACTAGGTTTCTCAGGAGGTAAAACCATCTCCTGGTGGCAAACTTCTGAGCTTGATTTGCTCAGGAACCTCAGACATGCTAGACTGCACTCACTAGCCTCCTGGACTACACTGCCTTCCCCTTTCCTGTCTGGACCTAACTATATATACTAGGGGGTTCCCTAGCTCCCTCTACAGTCTAGGAGGAGGAACTACACCACTACAGGCCTGGTACACAGGAAATAAACAGGGAAAATCATATAAAACATCATATAAAATACAATGGCCATACTCCACAGGAGATGGAGAATAACGTGGCCAAATTGACCCTTGTGTAGTGCCCACATTTACCTAGTGGGACACTACACATTCATCTCTGTGGAAGTTCCGAAAATAGCCAAGAGATCAATGGAGCAGCAGGAGAGGCAGTGCACATACCCGACCTGCCGCTCCATTCTTTTCAGTGAGCCCCAAGGGGTATAGGTTCTCCATTACTGTGATTGGTTGGAGTCCCAGCGATAGGACACCTAGCAATAACTTCTCACAACTGAAATAACCCTTTAATACTATGCAATACTTAAAGGGGTTTTCTTGAACTTTTCTATTGATGATCTATGCTTAGGATAGGTGATCATTATTAGAACAACATGGGCCGAACTCCTGGCATTGCTGCTTTTAGGAGCTGCTGTAACAGATCCAGACATCGGAACTACACTGCTTAGTATGCTCTACTATGCCAGATTACTGTAGCACTGATCCCATTCAAGTTCTAGGAGTCAAAACCCCAGCAATCTGAGTAGTAAATTCTTGAAAAAGCCTTTCAAGGCTACATAGCTATCCGAGGTTGTGTTTTTGTCACGGTGCATATACTTTTAGGCTTTGTTTTAAAGTGAATATACTGTATGGCAGCATTCAATTAATACAACTTTTATTAGTACCTTTTGTGGATTCTCCTCAATTTGGGAACAGCACTGGTCCATCTTCCTTGACCATACTGACTATTACAATACTGAAACTATGGTGATAGAATCCAGAAAAGGACTTGGTTTGCAGTTCCTTAAAGGATAATTCCCTAAAAAATGTCAGCACAATAGGTGACAAATTTACAAACAGTTTTTATTGCGCTGGTGATATCACACTTGGTGTGCGTTCTGTTATCTTTTTTCCATTGTATGTTTTCATGACTTTGATCAAATAAAATAGTTTTTTAAATGCATTTATTGTTTTTTTGCGTGATTTCTGTTTTTTTTTTATCTTTTGTTTATTTTTATTTTTTTTACATTTGTTACCTTTCTTTTTAGTCTACTTTCACGCTTTTGTTTTAGCTTTCCGTTTGTGAGATCCGTTCAGGGATCTCACAAGCGGTCCAAAACGGATCAATTTGCATTCTAATGCATTTTGAATGGAAAAGGATCCGCTCAGAATGCCTCAGTTTGCATCAGTTCAGTCTCCATCACGCTTTGGAGGCGGACACCAAAACGCTGCTTGCAGCCTTTTGGTGTCTGTCTGATGAAACTGAGCCAAACGGATCCGTCCTGGCACACAATGTAAGTCAATGGGGACGGATCCGTTTTCACTGACACAATATGGCACAATGGAAAAGGGATCCGTCCTCCATTGACTTTCAATGGTGTTCAAGACGGATCCGTCTTGGCTATGTTAAAGATAAAACAAACGGATCCGTTCTGAAAGGATGCAGACGGTTGTATTATCTGAACGGATCCGTCTATGATGGATCCGCACAAAACGCGAGTGTGAAAGTAGCCTTAGCCTCATTAGTTCCCCAGTGCATCATATTACTGTTCTTTCTGACATGTTATCATTTTAGAAGGTTAAAGGGCCCGTTACACTGGCCGATGTTTGGGCAGATTATTACTAATGAGCCTTTGCAGCCAGTAAAGCATTAACAATCACTTCTCCCCATATTTATTCCTGCCTTTATATCTATGATTAGTGCAAGCTAGAAAATAGGGAGCTGCCGTCAAATAATGACGCTCAATTCTCTGAATCAGAAGGATTGTATTTAGGTCTGTGTCCTGATTGGAGGCACACAGAACAGCATGGCAGATTGCAGGAATATGCACCCCTCGGTTTTCTCCGTTAGTTACTTATCTTTGTTATATTCACTGCTATTCCTTCATTTTTTACATGACGCTGTACTTTATCTAAACATATTTCGTGCCCTGTTTATGGTTACAGTTTCCATAGTGTTATTTACAATCGGGACATGACCTGGGTAAGGTTTATTGAATGGTTTATTTACAAATGCCTATACAGGCGTTGAACCTATCTTGCCCCAGGAGAAAATTAATACTTCACTTTTATTGTTGCTGATTAAAATCTAAACTTGTGCTCAGTGCCTTTAATTGAACTTAAACTATTAGACCAAAAATCTAATAAGTTAAAAATACAGTCACCACTCCACTGTGATATCTGAATAATATCTGAATATCTGAAGTCAGTGGATCAAGAGGGAGATCAGTGCACTTTCTCTCACCCCCGTCACTTAAATGGCAAATTGCTGCCAGTAGTCAGCTTACAGTGCCACTAAACACCTAATCTAAGTTGTGGGAGCGCGGAGCCGTCAACCCACTGAGACCGCAGCACACTAAGTGGCAGACCCTGTTTTTAATCCAGTAAATCACTCCACTGTTAGACAGTTAGAAGTAGTCCAGCCGGCCTACTTATCAGTGCTAGCATGTGTTAGCAGTTAGACACGGCATCAAAGCTGAGCCTTGTCCGTTTGCAGTGGCCACTGTCAATAGGATATATATTGGCATGACAGCACATGCAACACTTAGTGTGCTGCGGTCTCAGTGGGTTGACGGCTCCGCGCTCCCACAACTTAGATTAGGTGTTTAGTGGCACTGTAAGCTGACTACTGGCAGCAATTTGCCATTTAAGTGACGGGGGTGAGAGAAAGTGCACTGATCTCCCTCTTGATCCACTGACTTCAGATATTCAGATATTATTCAGATATCACAGTGGAGTGGTGACTGTATTTTTAACTTATTTGATTTTTGGTCTAATAGTTTAAGTTCAATTAAAGGTACTGAGCACAAGTTTAGATTTTAATCAGCAACAATAAAAGTGAAGTATTAATTTTCTCCTGGGGCAAGATAGGTTCAACGCCTGTATAGGCATTTGTAAATAAAATTTCCATAGTGTCTCACATTAGGAACGTTGTAGATAATATCACTCCTCAATTTGCAAATTCAACATACGTTTGTTGTATCTTGGTCCTGCTATTATTTTGTAACCGAACCATTAAAGGGGTTGTGCAGTGCCAAGATATTGATGAAGTATCCTCAGGATAGGTCAGTATCAGATTGGCGGGCATCCAACTCCTGGCACCCCATTCTATCAGCTGCTTAAAGGGGGGAACCAGTGTTTGTGCGAGCACTGCATCTGCTTCAAAATTACCTGTGGGTAGTGTTGAGCGAACTTGCGATTTGCAAGTTCGGCGCACATGGTTCGGGTTATCTATCTGTTACCACAGACTGTAATGGACCTCTATGATGACATGCACCACGGAAGCCTATAGGAGGCATTCTGTCATAATAGAAGTCTATGCTGTCCATAGACATCTATTATGACGGAATGAAATACAGAATACCTCTTTATAGGCTTCCGTGGTGTATGCCATCATAGAATTTCGTTATGGTCCGTGCTAATGCAATCCATTACGGAATTCTTAGGTAACCTGAACACTACCTGTGAGCCGTCTCATTTGTAGCAGCAGTGCAGTGTAATGAGAACTGCTCGTCACATTCACGTGAATGGGATGATCATTCGTAATTACACTGCACTGCCTCTGCAAAGGAGATGACGCACAGGTAGTTTTGAAGTGGAAGCAACAAGAGCGTTGTTTCCCCCCTTCAAACAGCTGATCAGTGGGGGTGCCTGGAATTGGATCACCACAGATCTGATATTAATGACCTACGCTCAGGATAGGTCGTCAATATCTATGCAATGCACAACCCCTTTAACATAATACATACTATACGTCAGGGGCGTAGCTAGGTTAAAACATTCGGGGCCTGGGCCCCTGATGTTTTGTCCCAGGCCCCGAATGTCCTGCCTGCTTGCTAGATACAATTCTATTGCCATCCACAGGACGGCAATACAATTGAATCTAATGCGGTGGAAGAGCTGAAGGACCTGTGGTGACATCACAGGTCATGTGGCCAGTAAAACAGTCAGTGTTTGAGAAGGACCTGCGATGATGTCACCATCATGTGACCAGTGCAGGAGAGGGCGGCAGTGAAGAGGGGAAGAAGCTAAGGTGATGTCTGCGACATAAGTAGAGATAAGTGAAGGGAGAGGCAGAGCAATGCTGAGAGTTGTGGTTATTTAACTGGAACTGTATGTTCGGGCTGAAGGGAGGGATGTTATTTACATGGATTTGTGTGTTGGAGGTGGCTGGGGAGGGGGTCATGTTATTTACATGGGACTGTATGCTGGAGGGAGGGAAATAGTGTTATTTACATGGGACTGTATGTTGTAGGGGCTGGGGCAGGAGGATGTTATTTACATGGGACTGTATGTTGGATGCGGCTGTGGGAGGGAGTGATGTTATTTACATGGGACTGTATTTCAAAGGGGGCTGGGGGAGGCAGTGATATTATTTACCTGGGAGTGTATGTTGATGGCAGCTGTGGGAGGGAGTGATGTTATTTACATGGGACTGAATGTTACAGGGGTCTGAGGGAGGGAGTGATGTTATTTACATGGGAATGAATGTTCAGGTGCGATGTTATTTACATGGGACTGTATGTTGCAGGTGGCTGGTGGGGGGAATGATGTTATTTACATGGGACTGAATGTTGAGGGGGTGATGTTCACATGGGAATGCATGTTGGAGGCATCTGGGGAGGGGGTGATATTATTTACTTGGGACTGTATGTTGAAGGCGGCTGGGGAGGAGGTGATGTTATTTACATAGGACTGTATATTGGAGGGGGCTGGAGAGATGGTGTGATGTTATTTACATGGGACTGTATGCTGGAGGGAGGGAAATAGTGTTATTTACATGGGACTGTATGTTGGAGGGGGTGAAGGGAGGGGAGTGATGTTATTTACATAGGACTGTATTTTGGAGGGGGCAGGAGAGATGGTGTGATGTTATTTACATGGGACTGTATGTGGAGGGAGGCATACAACTACAGGGGGCACTGAAAATCCAGGGGACATTATAGGCGTTCTTATTACTACTGGGGGCTCTATAGGAGGGACTTATAGATCCGCCTTATTTATACTAAGAGTACTATTATTTCTACTGAGGGGTCTGTAGAGAGCTTTATTACCACTGGGGGAACAATAGGGGGTCTTATTTGTACTGGGGCTCTGTGAGGGTATTATTAATACTGGAGGGATCTTCTACTAATGGGGTTACTCTTGGGGAGCATTATCACGGTTGTGGGCACTGTAGGGGGCAGCAGTGATGGCCAGTTCGCCGTGTTCGCCTGTGAACACATGCGGGCTGCTATCTTAACTCACAAGTCCGGCCATACACAGGTAAACCCTTACCTGTGCCGCGAGCTGGTCTGAAACAAATGCGGTCACCGAGAGCAGGCAGTTCCGAGAACAGCCCGATGAAGGCCCCCGGTGGCTGTTCTCGTAACTGCCTGCTCCCGGTGACCGCATTTGTTTCAGACCGGCTCGCTGCACAGGCACAGGTAAGGGCTTACCTGTGCATCGCCGGACTTGTGAGTTAAGATGGCAGCCCGCATGTGTTTGCGGACGAACACAGCGAACTGGCCATCACTGGGGGGCAGTATTACTAATGGGGGCATTCTAGAAGGGAATGACTACTGGTGGGACTATGAGGAGCACTATTACTATGGGGGCACTCATTTTTCTTCAGGATAGTATCTGAGGGTATTGGGGGGCATAGCGAGCAGCATGATAACACTGCAGGGACTCCAGGTTGGGGGATGATGATAGAAATGTGAGGAAGCTAAGATGTCTGTGTGTCACACTCTGCAGAGACGAGGCGGCTGAGAGAAGTTCTACGGACCGAATGGAGAAGATGATGACAGAGAAGATCTACATCTGAGGAGACGTCACCTGGAGGCCCTAGATGTGAGAGGTATGTGCTGCTGTATAGCAAGTACAGCAAAATACGATGTGTGGGGGGAGAGGGGGTAACTTAGAGAACTGGGCCATATTGATTGGGGCTTGTGCCCCAAATCTTTTGAGACCCTAACAACACCCCTGCTATACATATCAATCAACGTCTGCACTCCACACACTGTACACACAGTCCATATCTGTCAGTGTTGCTTTGACGCCACTTGTTGCTTCATGGGACATTTCTGCATTCCTTCTAGTGAATCTTTACTAGCTTTCATATCCTACTTTTTGCTGCTTGTCCACTTTTTCACAAACATGGAGATCTTACTTTAACGTGATGTCTTCAATTATTTTAGAGCTGACAGAACATTGATCATTATCCCAGACAATGATTTCATCATTACAGCAGCAGCAAAGTGGATGAGATATTAACACATCACACACTATGGAAAAAAATCTGTGCGAAAATGGAAATCTGGTGGGGATTTTAGATCCGCAGAATGCCAGATCTTTCTGCTAATTTTTAACATGGATTTCATCCATATGCAAATTTTGACATGGACTTTACAGCAATACCATGGCTCGATCCAAAGCGGAATTTGATACTTATGTCCTGTCTGGATGTACCCTGATATATCAGCAAACTGATATATTTATATTGCAGCCAAGTGGTCTTGAATTTTAAGACAAGATAGATGAAGTAATGGACATCATTTATTATAACAGTTGTTTACCACAAATTTAATTTCCCATCCCCTTGTGTCTAATTGCTATTAAAATCAGTAGGCAGTAGTACATATAATGAGATGCTTGAAAATATCTCCTCTGAGTGTTGCTACAGATACTAATATTTAGTGAATCCCACTTCACAGTTTCAGCTCCATGACAACAGAGGGAAAGTTTTACTCAGCTTCAATCCCTATTGAGTGGAATAATGAATAAATTATTGCTCTAAGCAGAAATGAAAATAACTGAGATCTAAAAAAAAGTATAATCTTTGCTTTGTTGATGGTATTAATATTGAAATTTTTTTGTATCCCCCAGCTTTTGCAATAAAGCTGACGTGCCAGATTCTAAGGTCTGAGTTATTTAATCCATGTTCTGAAAAGTGCGCTATATTGTACAGTACATGACCTGGAAAACCTTTTATATGTGTACTTTAATGTTATGCACTGAAAGCCGCAAGTGTATAAAATACATTTCTTTGTAGAACAATAGGTAGCAAAAGAGCTTTTCAGAAAATGTATATTATTAAGGATCCACATGAGTATACCTGAAGTACGGTTTGAAGCCTTGGGAAATGTGTTTTTAGAAAAATGGCTTAACAAGATGACAGGCAATCATTCTTAGCAAAATGTAGACTAATTAGATGTCGCTTCTTTGTCATGCTCAGCGACAGTTTTCAGCAAGAATAATTTCAAAACTGGAATGTTGTCATTTTATGCACTGCCTACAGATAGAATCTCCCAAAAAATAATTATCAAGCTCTTTAAGACTGTTAAAATAATATAACCAACCATGACTACACTAGAACGTGTGCCATGGGATAGGTGATCGGTGTGTAATTGCTGGGGCTCCAACCACTTGGATCCTTGCCAATTACCCTTGCAAGAACAGGGGTCTCCACATCCCCTATGTGAACGGAACAGTCGTGCACATGTATGACCACTGTGTACTCAGCAATCCCATACCAGTGATTGAAGCGGTAGTTACACATGCGTACTATGGTTACATTCACGTAGAGGATGCAGGGACCCCCGTCTTTGTGATTAATGGGGGTCACAGCTGTCAGACCCCCAGGGATCATACATTTATCACCTGTGGATAATCAATAAATATTATTTACTAGACATTAAGCCTGTTACAATAATGAGCGCTAGAACAGCAGTGCATAAACATTAGTAGGAACTGTCTATATTAAATAGCAAGGGAATTTGACCACATTGTATTTCTTGTTTTATTATTTTTTTTGTCAAAAATTTTTTGGCAAGGTGTCAAAAGTTAAATAATAAAATTAGAATGGAAATGTATATATCACAATACAGTAAGTATAATTAGTATTGCTTAAACAAGTGTAGAGACGGGCGGCACAGCTGCGCGAACTCAGACCCTTTCAAACAACAAGCAGAGTATAGCAAAATCCACTGGTTCTCCTGTTCATATACACTGATGGTGGTGCACAGCTGAGAAGATAGGTGTATATGAAAAATAACAACGAAGAAAGTAGTCAGTGGCACTCACCAGTGTACTGTATCAAATCGATGCGTCATTTCACCAAAGACATGGCATGGGGAAGACAGACAACTGCACGCACCAAACAGCGGCAAAACGGCCGCCGCTGTTTTGTGCGTGCAGTTGTTTGTCTGTCCCATGCCATGTCTTTGGTGAAGTAAAGCATCGATTTGATACAGTACACTGGTGGGTGCCGCTGACTACTTTCTTCGTTGTTATAATTATTATTGCCTTAGTGTAAAACTTTGTAACAATCTGCAATATAGAGATGGCCTTGCGGTTCGCCGGGCGGTCAATTCGCGGCGAACTTTGCTCGTTCGCTGTTCGCCGAACGGGCAAACATATGGCAATATTCGCGCCCGCCATATTCTTTTACATTGTGAAGAACTTTGACCCATGGCACATCCATCAGGTGGTACAGGACAGCCAATTGAGATGTTTCAGCACATGGACATACCCCCTACCTTATAAATAAACCTGATCTGGGCGCCATTTTACATTCAGTCATTTGCCAGTGTAGGGAGAGGTTGCTGTGTGGAGCAGGGACAGACTGTTAGGGACACAAATCGCTAGCTAATAGGGCCACAAAAGTCCTTTTAAGGACTGGTATAGGTGTGCTATCGATAGGTGTGACTTACTGAGGGGTGTAATACACTTATACTTTCTAACATAGAAAGTATATTATAGTGCATTTGTATTGTACAGCAGTTGTGTGCGATACTGCAGCCACACACAGTGACAAACGCTATTGGAACAAATAATTTCTACTGGTGTGATATACTAGTTGCCCCCCCAAAAAACTGATTGAAGCAGGGGTGTTATATACCAATAATATACTTTCTATATAGTGCATTTGGGTAGTGCAGCATTTGTTTGCGGTTTTGCTGCGTTACCTCAGCTACAAAGAGTGACAAACGCTATTGGAACCAATAATTTTTACTGGTGTGATATACGAGTTGCCCCCCAGCCAAGTTTTCAACACACCAATGCCTGATGCATCAGACTAGATCATCCATGGTGCCACACCAACATTTTGACAAAAGAGACCGTTTTCTTCTGGCTACCTACCTCAGCTACTATTCTGATGCTGTTACCCGCCTGATGCCAAACATCTGATGCCAAGTGCTCCTTCTTTCACCCACCATCTTCAGCGATGTTGTACTAGTATTGCAACCCACCTCCACACTGTCACCTTGCCACTCTGTAGCCTCCTGGTGCTGCCATGTCTACACTATGTAACCGTGCCACTTTGTTGTATCATGCTGCTGCTGCCATGTCCACACTATGTCACAGTGCCACTCTGTTGTATCATGCTGCTGCTGCCATCTCCACACTATGTAACCTGGTCACTCGCTGGCCTCCACATACTGCTGCCAACTACATACTCTGTGATTGTGTCACTCGGTGGCCTCCTCATACTGCTGCCACCTTCACACTGTAATTGTGCCACTCTGTGGCCTTCTGATGCTGCCGCCACCTCCAGACTTTGTCGTTGGGCCACTGTGTGGTCTCCTCATGCTGCTTCCACCTCACCACTCTGTCATAGGGACACTCTGTCGACTTCACATGCTTTTCGCACCCTCCCCACTTCATGACTGGTCCACTATTTTGGCTTTCGGCCTGGCTGACATCATCATTTATTTGACCTTTCTTCTGATCTGTCAGAAGGAAGAAAAAATGACACGCACAACAGATACTGTCTGTGTAGCAGCTGTAAGGCCTGCATGGTCCCATCAGAATTGGATTATGATTTGGTAGACAAAAGCAGGAGTGCATACAAAATACAGAAGACATGCAAATATTTCATTCACGTGTCATCTCTGTTTTGAATTCACTCCTGTTTTTATTGGCATTAGCAATACTGATGGATTACTGAGAAAATGCTAACCGAGTGAAGGCGTATGCTCCACAGACAGGATCTGTTTTTTGTGGGTTATTGTTCTGATGGATCAGAGGAAGGGCAAATTAATCAGTGACGTCAACACAAAGTTACTGCTGACATCCTCTCCACTCCGTCAGGGGGGCTCTACTTGTATAAGTGTGTAATAGCACAGGTTCTTTAGACATCTATGTGGAATCAGCTGACAAGAGTGTAAAAGGAGTGCATAACATCGACCTATAAGGCAGAGTTCATACTTGAGTTATTAGGCCAGGTTTGGCAAATTTAAGTATACTTTCTTATAATTTTAATCAAGTTTTGGTTTAATAAAATGAATGTTAAAATATTTAATAAATTGAATAATAAAAATTAAATGTTGCGTAAGACAGGAGAGAATCGGCCAGTCTTCTGTTTATTCAACGACGTGGTGTTGCGATGGAGAAAGCATTAAAAAAAAATAATTACTCTCCACCTGGAGCCGAATTCTGTCAAAATTTATGCAAATGCAGTATTGGCTGCTCATCCAGCAAGATACTTCTGAGGGAACCTGCCTGGCATGCTTAGGCCCCTACTAGCGACAGACAATGATAAGAAGACAAAGCTTCAAGATTGCTTGGAGCCCGGAAGAGTTGCGAATTTAATCACGATTCAAACCAACCATGGCCCAGTTTCTTCATCAGGAGTTCCCAGTCATCATGGAATGGAAAGGAGGACATCCTTATTATATTTAATACATTTTATAATAAAAATTACATTTTTCCTAACACAGGCGGAAGAGGACATCCTGTGGTGCACGGAGATGGTCTTCGGATTCCCACACAGACGTCTCAGAAATGAACCTCGGCTTCCAAAAGCAGCTCCTGGGAAGATCATCGAGCATCCCGATCATCCGTCATCTATTCGCCCCACTTTATTTTATTTAAGTGTGTAGAACCCATGTGGGACCCCCACGCTGCAGATTGATCATGGAGACACCGAATTTTATAATATATATGGAATTAATTTCATAATAAAATGTTTAATAAATTTAATAATAACATAAAAAAAAATTCTTAGGAGAGAATCGGCCAGTCTTCAGTTTATTCAACGACGTGGAGGGTGTTGCGATGGAGAAAGCATTCCAAAAAAACTATTCCTCTATACCTGGAGCCGAATCCTGTCAAGATTGATGCAAGTGCGGTATTGCCTGCTCATCCAGCAAGATACTTCTGGGGGAACCTGCCTGGCATGCTTAGGCCTCTACTAGCGACAGACAATGAGAAGAAGACAAAGCTTGTTCTTTTCTGTACATTGAATGAATAATTTTTGGGGCCTGTACTCCACTGGCCTGCAGTAAAATTGATATCTAATGACCGTCTAATATACCTCCAGCCACATAATCACTTGATGTTTTCTGTCCGGTGAACGCCTAATGTTTGGGGCCTGTACTCCCGTGGCCTAAAATAAAAAATTTCTAGGCTCCAGCATGGCATTTTTTTGAGAGTTTTAATTTAAGATGCATAAAAATGGCCCCTGATTAAAATACATATTTTTTGTCAGAATTTTTGCCATTGATCCCCCTCTAGTATGTCACTGTCCATGTTGTGGGACGATTTGCACACTTCTTGTAAGTATTTGGTGGCTGCAAATATGAGCTGAAGGTTTTTCAGGTTCGCCTGTCATTAAAGTGAATGGGGCCCGCCGCGAACTTGCGGTTCGCGAACATTTGATCACGTTCGTGCGATCGCGTTCGCGAACGGTCCCGGCCGATGTTCGTTCATCACTACTGCAATATACACTGAACAATATCTGTAGCAGATATTCAGGAAAAATCTTGTATTTTTTACCTCTTGAAAGTTTTCTATAAAATGTATTTATAGACAACATTTATTGTAAATATTTTGTCTGAATTTGGCAACAGTTTGCCTTGTTCAGGACCATCTACAATCTTTACAACCACATCTGGATAAGTTCTAACTCTTGATAATGCAACATATAACTGACTGTGGCTGAATACTGGTTCTGGCAAGTAAATGCCAACTTTTTCTAAGGTTTGCCCTGAGCTTTATTAATTGTCATGGCAAAGGCTAATGTAACTGGAAATTGTTGCCTTCTTAAGGTAAATGGTAAATTAGTAGAGGATGGAGCCATATGTGGCTTATATGTGGCTGTAATATGCCTCACTGGCACTGACTGCTTGCTGTGGCTGAGATTGCTGGCATTGACTGATGGCTGAAAATGCTGGCAATACTGCTGGCTGTAGCTGAGATTGCTGTCACTGACTGGTGGCTGAGACTGCTTGAACTGACTCGAGGATGTGGCTAATGACACTGACTGATGGCTGAGATGGCTGGCACTGACTGGTGGTACTGAGACTGCTGGCAGCGTCTGGTGGCTGAGACTGCTGGCACTGACTGGTGGCTGTGGCTGTTGGCCAAGACTGTTAGCTGTGGCTGAGACTTCTGGCACTGGGACCTGTGGCTGGTGGCACTGACTAATGGCTGAGACAGCTTGCACTGACTGGTGGCTGAGACTGCTAGCACTGTAAATGGTTGCTGTGGCTGGTGGCACTTACTGATGACTGAGACGACTGGCACTGACTGGTGGCTGAGACTGCCAGCACTGTGATTGGTGGCTGAGAAGGCTGGCACTGACAGCTGGCATTGACTTGTGGTGCTGAGACTGCGGCTGTGACTGAGATTGCTGACTGCGGCTGGTGGCTGAGACTGCTGGCACTGACTGGTGGCTGTGGCTGAGATTGCAGGCTGCAGCTTGTGGCTGAGACTGCTGGCACTGAGTGCTGGCTGCAGCTGAGAATACTGGCAATGACTGGTGGCTTTGACTGGTGGCTGATGGCTGAGACTGGTGGCTGTGGCTGCGACTGCTGGCACTGTGACTGGTGGCTGTGGCTGGTGGCATTGACTGATGGCTGAGACGGCTGGCACTAACTGATGGCTGAGATGGTTGGCACTAACTGCTGACACTGACTGGTGGTGCTGAGACCACTGGCAGCAACTTGTGGCTAATACTGCTGGCAGCAGTTACTGTGTGTGTCTGACAGTACTGGAATTTGCGCCACTCTGTGATGGATGTAATGGCGGTGCTCCAACTGAGAAAGCACACCATAGGAGACGGTGATTGTTCGGCGCACAGGACAATGTACATTAAAAGAAGAATTCCTGACTGCACCTAAGTACCAGTGACTAGAAGTGGGGTTATACCTCCCCTGCTGTCCTCTAAGTTATAAGTAGTATCTACAGTCAGGTCAAAAAATATTGGGACATCGACACAATTCTAACATTTTTGGCTCTATTCACCACCACAATGGATTTGAAATGAAACGAACAAGATTTACTTTAACTGCAGACTGTCAGCTTTAATTTGAGGATATTTACATGCAAATCAGGGGAACGGTGTCGGAATTACAACAGTTTGCATATGTGCCTCCCACTTGTTAAGTGACCAAAAGTAATGGGACAATTGGCTTCTCCGCTGTTCCATGGCTAGGTGTGTGTTATTCCCTCATTATCCCAATTACAATGAGCAGATAAAAGACCCAGAGTTAATTTCAAGTGTGCTATTTGCATTTGGAATCTGTTGCTGTCAACTCTCAAGATGAGATCCAAAGAGCTGTCACTATCAGTGAAGCAAGCCATCATTAGGCTGAAAAAAACAAAACAAACCCATCAGAGAGATGGCAAAAACATTAGGCGTGGCCAAAACAACTGTTTGGAACATTCTTAAAAAGAAGGAACGCAACGGTGAGCTCAGCTCAACACCAAAAGACCTGGATGACCATAGAAAACAACTGTGGTGGATTCCCTGGTGAAGAAAACACCCTTCACAACAGTTGGCCAGATCAAGAACACTCTCCAGGAGGTAGATGTATGTGTGTCAAAGTCAACAATCAAGAGAATACTTCACCAGAGTGAATACAGAGGGTTCACCACAAGATGGAAACCATTGGTGAGCCTCAAAAACAGGAAGATCAGATTAGAGGTTGCCAAACGACATCTAAAAAAGCCTTCACAGTTCTGGAACAACATCCTATGGACAGATGAGACCAAGATCAACTTGTACCAGAGTGATGGGAAGAGAAGAGTATGGAGAAGGAAAGGAACTGCTCATGATCCTAAGCATACCACCTCATCAGTGAAGCATGGTGGTGGTAGTGTCATGGCGTGGGCATGTATGGCTGCCAATGGAACTGGTTCTCTTGTGTTTATTGATGATGTGACTGCTGACAAAAGCAGAAGGGTGAATTCTGAAGTGTTTCGGGCAATATTATCTGCTCATATTCAGCCAAATGCTTCAGAACTCATTGGACGGCGCTTCACAGTGCAGATGGACAATGACCCAAAATATACTGCAAAAGCAACTAAAGAGTTTTTTAAGGGAAAGAAGTGGAGTGTTATGCAATGGCCAAGTCAATCACCTGACCTGAATACGATTGGGCATGCATTTCACTAGCTGAAGACAAAACTGAAGGGAAAATGCCCCAAGAACACGCAGGAACTGAAGACAGTTGCAGTAGAGGCCTGGCAGAGCATCACCAGGGATGAAACCCAGCGTCTGGTGATTTCTATGCGTTCCATACTTCAGACTGTAATTGACTGCAAAGGATTTGCAACCAAGTATTAAAAAGTGAAAGTTTGATTTATGATTATTATTAGTATGTCCCATTACCTTTGGTCCCTCAAAAAGTGGGAGGCACATATGCAAACTGTTGTAATTCCTACACCGTTCACCTGATTTGGATGTAAATACCCTCAAATTAAAGCTGTCAATCTGCAGTTAAAGCACATCTTGTTCATTTCATTTCAAATCCATTGTGGTGGTGTATAGAGCCAAAAATATTAGAATTGTGTCGATGTCCCAATATTTATGGACCTTCAATTACAGCTTCTAGAGCTAATACTCTACAAGATAATCTAGTCAGAAGCTATCTGCAACCATCATCTCCCCAACTTTTTGTCGGACAAGGCAGACCGAAAACTGGTTTTAGACCGTGTGGCAGATGTGCCGCATGTCCTAACATGGAACGAGCAGCTGACTTTGTGGACTCCTCTGGGAAGAGGTCCTTTAAGATCCACCATTCTCTCACATGTTTTAGTTCTAGAGTTGTATATTATACTTCATGCCCATGCCCTAAGATATATGTGGGCCTGACAACACGCACATTAAAAATTCGCGTACGTGAACATGTAAAGGATATCCTTAATGCACAAGAAATAAAAGAGGATGAAGTCCCTAAACCCATTGCGAGACAATTTAAGGAGTTTCACTCATGTAATCCCAGACTTGGGATTGTTCAGGTTGATTCACGTGCAGGCAATGTATCCAAGAGGCTAGCTCAAAAGGAGAGCCGCTGGATTTGGACTCTTGGGACTTTACGTCCCAGGGGCCTAAATGACAATCTGTGTTTCCCATCTTTCCTGTAACCGCTGGGACCACGCCTGTGGATCCCATTATTTTAAAAAAATTTTGTTATTATTTTTTAATTAAAATTTTTCTAACATGCTCTCTCCTTTTTTCCATAGGATGTAACATCTTTACACCTTCTATCTACTTATGCCTGCGCAAAATGAATCTCTCTTTTGTCTGCTCCTTTTGCCATCCAGCTTATGTTGGAGCATCTCTTTATTTTTTATTACATTTTTTTTTGTATATATATATATATATATATATATATATATAATTTATTTTTTTCCCTTGCAGTCTCCCTACTTCTTTACCACAATCGTTTCCTTTATATAATTATATATATATTTTCTTCTTCATCTTGATTGTAATAAATGTAATTATGGTTCTATTCTTTATCATGCACTGTCACTCCATTCCCATTCCCCTCCCTTCCCCCTCTTCCCTCCTCCCCCCTCCCTTTCCCTTCCCCCCCTTCCTGTTTCCTTCATTGCATTTCGCAACGATCAATTAGGGTATTACTTTTATTATTTCATTGTGCACTGTCACTTTATTTCACTTTGTGTAGTATTTTACTAGTCTAGTGTAATATATGAATTATCATTAATTTTTATTATTTATTTTTCATTTGTTGTCTTTCATTGTTATTGGCACATGTCTTCACAGCACCCCCCCCCCCCCCATCATCATATATACATTTTTGGACTCATTACTGTGCTTTTGCATTTTTTCTCGGTATTATGCATTACTCCACTATGCCCAACTCCACTATGGCCTGCTGCTGCTCGCACAGTCTCTCCAGCATGTGCAAGGTGGAGCTCCACCTGGTGCGCACGTCGCATATGAGGCGGTGAGCGGGAAGGCCGAAGTTACGCTGTAGCGCAGACAGGCGAGCGGCGGCAGGATGAGAACGCTGGAAGCGCGCACAGACGGCCCGCCCTTTATGCAGCAGCTCAGACATCTCGGGGTAGTTGTGAATGAATTTCTGCACCACCAAATTCAGCACATGCGCCAGGCAAGAGATGTGCGTCAAACGGGCTAGTCCCAGAGCTGCAACGAGATTTTGCCCATTATCGCACACCACCAGGCCGGGCTTGAGGCTCACTGGCAGCAACCACTCGTCAGTCTGTTGTTCTATACCCCGCCACAACTCCTGCGCAGTATGGGACCTGTTCCCCAAACACATCAGTTTCAGAACGGCCTGCTGACGTTTACCCTTAGCTGTGCTGAAGTTGGTGGTGAAGGTCTGTCGCTGACCGGATGAGGAGGTGGTAGAAGAGGAGGAGGAAGCCGAGTAGGAGGAGGAGGCAACAGGAGGCAAAGAATGATGCCCTGCGATCCTTAGCGGCTGAAGGACGTGCGCCAAACAGCTCTCCGCCTGGGGCTTAGACGCCACTACATTTACCCAGTGTGCAGTTGCAGTTAGGGAGATATAGCGTCCCTGGCCATGCTTACTGGTCCACGTATCTGTGGTTAGGTGGACCTTGCCACAGATGGCGTTGCGCAGTGCGCACTTGATTTTATCCGATACTTGGTTGTGCAGGGAAGGTGCGGCTCTCCTGGAGAAGTAGTTGGGGCTGGGATTGACGTACTGTGGGACAGCAAGCGACATGAGCTGTTTGAAGCTGTCTGTCTCCACCAGCCAGAATGAGAGCATTTCAAAAGCCAGTAGTTTAGAAATGCTGGCATTCAGGGACAGAGATCAAGGGTGGCTAGGTGGGAATTTACCCTTACTCTCCAAGGTTTGGGAGATGGAGAACTGAACGCTTCCGTGTGATATGGTGGAGATGCTTGGTGACGGAGGTGGTGGTGTTGGTGGCACATCCTCTGTTTGCTGGGTGGCAGGTGCCAACGTTCCTCCAGAGGCGGAGGAAGAGACCGAGGCAGCAGCAGAAGAGGGAGCAGGAGGGGCCTGAGCCCTTTATTGGTTTTGAAGGTGCTTATTCCACTGTAGCCTGTGTCTCGCATGAAGATGCCTGGTCATGCAGGTTGTGCTAAGGTTCAGAACGTTAATGCCTCGCTTCAGGCTCTGATTGCACAGCGTGCAAACCACTCGGGTCTTGTCGTAAGCACATTGTGTGAAGAAGTGCCATGCCAGTGAACTCCTTGAAGCTGCCTTTGGTGTGCTCGGTCCCTGGTGGCGGTGGCCAGTAGCAGGCGAACTGTCTTTGGCTTGGCTTCTCTGCTTTTGCACCCTGCTCTCGCTTTTGCTGCGCTGTTGGCTCGGTCTCACCACTGCCTCTTTCTCCGAAGTCTGAAAGTCAGTGGCACGACCTTCATTCCATGTGGGGTCTAGGACCTCATCGTCCCCTGCATCGTCTTCCTCCCTGACCTCCTTTTCGGTCTGCACACTGCAGAAAGACGCTGGCACCTGTGTTTTGTCATTATCAGAGACGTGCTGAGGTGGTATTCCCATGTCCTCATCAGGAAACATAAGTGGTTGTGCGTCAGTGCATTCTATGTCTTCCACCCCTGGGGAAAGGCAAGGTGGATGCCCTTGGGAAACCCTGCCAGCAGAGTCTTCAAACAGCATAAGAGACTGCTGCATGACTTGAGGCTCAGACAGGTTACCTGATATGCACGGGGGTGATGTGACAGACTTATGGGCATGGGTTTCAGGCGCCACCTGTGCACTTTCTGCAGAAGACTGGGTGGGAGATAATGTGAACGTGCTGGATCCACTGTCGGCCACCCAATCGACTATCGCCTGTACTTGCTCAGGCCTTACCATCCTTAGAATGGCATTAGGCCCGACCAAATATCTCTGGAGATTCTGGCACCTACTGGGACCCGAAGTAGTTGGCTCACTAGGATGTGTAGCTGTGCCCGAACGGCCACGTCCTCTCCCTGCAGCAGTGGCTCCACCAATACCACCACCATGACCATGACCGCGTCCCTTATTAGAATTTTTCCTCATGGTTAGCGTTCCGCGAAGCAAGAAATAAAAAATAAAGGGAACGGTATATATGGGCTGGTTAATATGACAGATTCCCAGCAAAATAGATTTATTTCAGCTACTTCTAAATAGGTTCGGTCACACACAGATAGTGTCACAGCGGTGTATATGGGCTGGTTAATATGATTGATTCTCAGCAAAATAGCTTTAGTTCAGCTACTTCTAAATGGGTTCGTTCACACACAGGTAGTGTCACAGCGGTGTATATGGGCTGGTTAATATGACAGATTCTCAGCAAAATAGTTTTAGTTCAGTTACTTCTAAATGGGTTCGGTCACACACAGATAGTGTCACAGCGGTGTACATAGACTGGTTAATATGACAGATTCTCAGCAAAATAGCTTTAGTTCAGCTACTTCTAAATGGGTTTGGTCACACACAGATATTGTCACAGCGGTGTATATGGGCTGGTTAATATGACAGATTCTCAGCAAAATAGCTTTAGTTCAACTACTTCTAAATGGGTACAGTCACACACAGATAGTGTCACAGCGGTGTATATGGGCTGGTTAATATGACAGATTCTCAGCAAAATAGCTTTAGTTCAGCTACTAATAAATAGGTTTGGTCACACACAGATAGTGTCACAGCGGTGTATATGGGTTGGTTAAAATGACCGATTCCCAGCAAAATAGCCTTAGTTCAGCTACTTCAAAATTGGTTCTGTTACACACAGATTGGTTCAGAGCGGTATGGCCTGAAGACAAGCGTCAGATCATGCAATGCTGTGCTTGTGCACTGCAATTGCGGTAAAATGGCCGCCGATGACCACTGAAAAAAGTGTCTGAAAAAAACGCTCTGGGCAGGCACAAAAGATCGATGATTCTCAGCTGTAGATGTGCAGAATTTCAGGACTTCATTGTATTTCTCCCTGCCTAATCCCTCCCTCACAGCAGCTGCAACCTATCCCTACACTAGTGAAGAGCAGAGTTACGTGCAGCGCTACGTGGCTCCAGCTTTTAAGGAGGCTGGGTCACATGGTGCACTTGGCCAATCACAGCCATGCCAATAGTAGGCATGGCTGTGATGGCCTCTTGAGGCAAGTATTATGATGCTTGTTGATTGGCTTTCAAAAAGCGCCAAAGAAATCGCCGAACACCGAAACCGAACCCGAACTTTTTACGTAAATGTTCGTGTGGAAAAAATCGTAAAGTTCGGTACGAACCCGAACTTTACAGTTCGGGTTCGCTCAACTCTAGTCCTGAGGGGTTTGACTATTCTTTTTATGTGTTGCTATTGTTGTATAAAGCTTGATATTTTTCTCAAATCTATTTTGTTGCACCTCGTTTTTTCCATGGTCTTATTCATTATGCAGTGCTCACCAGAGTTTAGTGTCTGAATGTCCCTTTAAATAGGCTGATACATGTTAATGAGTATGGTAATGGCATCTGTCAGTGCAGTAACCTGAGCATTCAGTATCTTTGGAGAATTCAAGCATCTGGAGTTTTAGGTATAACCTAACCATCAGTTATTCTGTTAGTACATATTTACTAATGTTGAGCGAATCGAAGTGAAATTAATTGAATTCAATCCGAATTTCAGGAAAAATTCAATTTGCCACGAAGCCGAATTTCCTTGCGCTTTGTGGGAACTAATTACATTTTTCCTGAATTGGTGGTAAAAAAAACATACTCCCCTCATCCATTTGCTCACGGAGAGGCCGTCGTTGCCATGTTGATTGAAGAAACCGCATGAAAGTGTGGTAATGTATGATGTCACCACATCAGCACGTTGGTCGGGCGCGGTGATGTCATCAATGAAATTCCTAACGAATTGAATTTCCTTGTGAAATTTGGTGGAGCAGCTGAATCGAATTTTTGCCAACTTCGCTAATTTCTAATACCGTAATTACAATTCTTAGCATATTATTCGTATTGTCAGGTAGCAACACTGCTAGTGAAGGCAGTTGTCACGGCTGTGTCATGGTCTGGTGGTAGTGGACAGTGACACTTTAGCCGTGCATGCTTGTTGCTGGTGGCAATGCGTAGTTTTTAGCATGTTTACATACTTCCCCTTTAAGGTTGTTGTCCCTTCCCATTCTGGTGTGTATGGGGTTAAAGTGTGAGCAAGGTGGAGCTGGGTGTGGGCTCTTATAGTACTTGGGCTTTGAGCCTGAGGTCAGTGGGACTTCAGCTTCTTGTGGAGCTGGAGTTATGTTGGCATCCTGGACCTTACCATCTGTCCAGTTTAAGGGCCACCTTGTTGGACATAGATTGTCATCCTTATGTATCCTCTATGTTCCCTACCTTTCCTGTGTTGATGTTTTGTGTGGGTTTATGTTCAGGGTGTGGTGTACGTCTTGTTGTAGTTTCATGTCTGGTCTTTTGGTGTTGTTCGTCCAGCATGTACAGTTGTGGCCAAAAGTTTTGAGAATGACACAAATATTAGTTTTCACAAAGTTTGCTGCTAAACTGCTTTTAGATCTTTGTTTCAGTTGTTTCTTGTAATGGTCGCGTACACACACACACAGGGGGGAGGGAAGTGACCACTGCGCTCCACCCTTACCCCTGGCCCTGCCTACTTGCCTCGCGAGTCCTAATGACAGGTGACAACTGAACGGCAATCCCTAACTTGGAATAAGTGCAGGGATGACAGACAGACAAACAACAGGACGTGAACGGACCGAGTCAATACCAGGAAAACTACAAAGTACAAATGGAGCAAGCAGAGAATTGTCAGGAGAAGCCGGGGTCATAAATACCAGGAGAGACGTGAAGTACCAAAGGAGTCAGCAGAGGATCGTCAGGAGGAGGCCGGGGTCAGAATACCAGGAGAGCGGCAAAGTACACAAGGAGCAGGCAGAGGATCGTCAGGAATTCAGCAGGAGGTAAGTACGCCAGGAAAGACCAAATCACAGGTGGAACCTAAATTAACAGGCAACCTGTGGCCAGCAGGCTGCCAGTATTTATAGTGGGGAGTGAGGGTCATGTGACGTGGCCAGCATCACATGACCGACAGACCAACCAGTCGAGCACCGAGTGATCAGCTCGGCGCTCAAGGCAGACTTAGGAGCAGGGAGCCAACCAGCTAGTAAAGCCGCCCTGGGAACGAGGTCAAACACAGATCCTCACTCCTGAAGCTAAGCAGCAGGTCTGCGGCTAATGGGGGACCAAGTGCACCTTCAGAAACCCCGTTACAGTACCCCCCCTTTTACGAGGGGCCACTGGACCCAAGACTTCAGGCGATGGCCTTTCAGGGTGTTCTAAATGAAATTTTAGAACAAGTCTAGGAGCATGAACCTCCCTGGCAGGTACCCAAGATCTCTCTTCAGGTCCATACCCCTTCCAGTGAATCAGGTACTGCAAGGAATTACGCACCTTCCTAACATCCACTATTTTAGACACCACATACTCGACAGCATCATTAACAAGAAACGGCGAGGCTTACGATGGTACTACCGGTTCAAAATATTTTTTAAGTAGAGATTTATGGAACACATTATGAATGTGGAATGACTCAGGCAGCTTCAACCTAAATGATACCGGGTTAATCACCTCCGTGATCTTATATGGTCCAATAAAACGAGGAGCAAACTTTTTAGAATCTAGCTTAAGAGAGAGATTCTTGGAGGACAACCATACCTTATCCCCAACCTGAAAATTCACCCCCCTTGAACGTCTCCTATCGGCCTTGAGTTTCTGAGAACTTTGAGCCTTTTCTAAGTTCGATTGAACCCGGGCCCAAACTGTGCACAATTCAGAGGAGAACCTATCCGCCTCAGGGTTAGAGGAGGAGACGGATGACCCAGAATGAAAACGGGGATGGAAACCATGGTTACAAAAGAAAGGTGAAACCCCAGCAGAAGAATTGACACGGTTATTCAAAGCAAATTCAGCCAATGGAAGAAATTTCACCCATAATTGCTGGTCATCAGCAACATACAACCTCAAGAATTGTTCCACAGACTGATTAAGGCGTTCAGTCTGCCCATTACTCTCAGGGTGGTAGGCAGAGGAAAAAGACAATGAAATTTTAAATTTTTGACAGAAGGCCCTCCAGAATTTGGACACAAACTGCACACCCCTGTCAGAAACAATATTTTTCGGGATACCATGCAATCGAACAATTTCTTTCACAAAAAAAGACGCCAGGGTTTTTGCATTCGGGAGTTTAGACAGGGGAATGAAATGGACCATCTTGCTAAACCTATCGACCACTACCCAAACTACAGTCTTACCCTCCGCCGGCGGTAGGTCAGTTATAAAGTCCATCGAGATATGGGACCAGGGTCTACTGGGAATGGGTAGGGGTCGTAGGTTACCAGCAGGGCGAGTCCTAGGTGTCTTGGACCTGGCACAAACCTCACAGGCTGACAGGTAGGACTTGACATCCCTAGTTAGAGTGGGCCACCAATAAGATCTAGAAACCAGATCCTTAGTGCCCTCAACACCCGGATGTCCACAAAAGGCAGAATCGTGACACTCCAACAGCTGGAGACGAAATTGTACGGGAACAAACAACTTATCTGTTGGGGTGAATACCGGTGCCAGATGTTGTTCAGACCTAATGCGAGCCGAGATATCCTGGGTAAGAGCTGCTAAGAAGATTTTTGCTGGTAGGATGGATTCAGGTGGTACCTCAGTAGGTTGAAAAGCCTGGAAGCTCCGAGATAATGCGTCCGCCTTCACATTTTTACTTCCCGGCCTGAACGTAATGGAAAAATCAAAACGAATAAAAAACAGAGCCCATCTGGCTTGACGGGGATTCAACCTCTTAGCAGACTCGAGAAACATAAGGTTTTTATGGTCAGTGACAACAGTTACACAATGCCTTGCCCCCTCCAGAAAATGCCTCCACTCCTCAAAAGCCCATTTAATGGCCAGCAGCTCCCTATTCCCTATGTCGTAGTTTCTCTCCGTGGGAGAGAATTTCCTGGAGAAGAAGGCACATGGTCTCAGGTTAGTGAGGCTAGCAGGACCTTGTGAAAGGACTGCTCCTGCGCCGTCCTCGGACGCATCCACCTCCACAATAAAAGGTTTCTCCTGATCAGGCTGGATCAGAATGGAAGCGCTACTGAATGCCTTTTTTAATTTTTCAAATGAAGAAATGGCCTCAGTAGACCAATTCTCCTAATCCGCCCCTTTCTTAGTAAGGTCGGTCAATGGTTTAGCAATTACAGAAAAATTCATAATAAATTTACGATAGTAATTGGCGAAACCTAAGAACCGTTGTAAGGCCTTTAAGGATGAAGGTCTTACCCATTCCTTAATTGCTAGTACCTTACCAGGATCCATCTTGAAGGCGTGAGGAGTCAGAATGTCACGGGGTTCCGAAGGTGCACTCGGTCCCCCATTGCCCGCAGAACTGTTGCTTAGCTTTTGGAATGAGGTTCTGTGTTTGACCTCATTCCCAGGGCGGCTTTACTAGCTGGGTGGCTCCCTGCTCCTAGTCTGCCTTGAGCGCCGAGCTGATCACTCGGTGCTCGACTGGTTGGTCTGTCGGTCATGTGATGCTGGCCACGTCACATGACCCTCACTCCCCACTATAAATACAGGCAGCCTGCTGGCTACAGGTTGCCTGTTAATTTCTAGGCTCCTGGCTATTTGTTGGACTACTGAATATTTACCTGATCCTGTTCCCTGACGATCCTCTGCCTGCTCCTCCTGTACTGCGCATACATCCTGGTATTGTGACCTCGGCTCCCACCTGACTACTCTCTTAGGACTCCTCTTGTACTTCGCTACTCTCCTGGTATTTGACCCCGGCTTCTCCTGACCATTCTTTGCTTAATCCGTTGTACTGCGTAGCTCTCTTGGTTCTGACCCGGTCCGTTCATGTTCCGTATTTTGTCTTGTCTGTCTTCCCTGCACATATCCTAAGTTAGGGATTGCCGTCCAGTTGTCCCCTGTCATCAGGACTCGTGAGGCAAGTAGGCAGGGCCAGGGGTGAGGGTGGAGCGCAGTGGTCACTACCCTTCCCCCTGTGTGTGTGTGGACTTGACCGTTACAGATTAACAGGCCCAATAACCACTGTATCATGAATCCTCTTACTACCCTGACTGACCATGTCTCTAACTTGACACAGAGGGTGCAGGAGCTAGGAGAGAAACTCCGTTCTTGTGAGTTAGGGCAAGGTTCTTCCACTCCTCTGTCCTCCAGTCCATATTTTGAACCCCAGATCAAGCTCCCAGAACCCTTTTCTGGAGACCGGAAGAGGTTTCTCTCCTTTAAGGAGAATTGCAAACTCTACTTCCGTTTGCGCCCCGTGTCCTCCGGTCCCGAGAGCCAACGCGTGGGGATTATCATTTCTCTACTACAGGGTGATCCCCAGGACAGGGCATTTTCGTTACCTCCTGGGGCCAGTTGTCTAACTTCTGTGGAGGGGTTTTTTCAGGCCCTGGGTACCCTCTATGGCGAACCAGACAGGGCCCTGGTAGCCGAGACAGCTCTTAGGGCACTGGTTCAGGGCCATCTCCCTGCGGAGGAGTATTGCACCCAATTCAGACGGTGGTGTGTCCCCTCAGGATGGAATGAACCAGCCCTGAAGAGTCAGTTTAGGTCTGGTCTATCTGATAATTTAAAAGATCTATTGGTCAATTTCCAAATTCCTGAGACCTTAGAGGAGATGATGACCCTAGTTGTCCGACTTGACAGACGAGTTAGAGAGAGACGACAAGAACCACAGTTCAGTTCTCAGATGGTGGTCCAGCCAGAGGCCTTTTCCAGGGACAACACTGAGGTCTCCACCGAGGAACCCATGCAGGTTGGCATGACCCGGGGTAATCTTCGTCGCAGACGCGGAGAGTGCTTCTACTGTGGAGATCCTGGCCATTGGATCAACAAGTGTCCTAAGAGGGACCTCTCTGACAAGTCTTCTAAAGCAAGACAACCTAAAGACCAGGTATACCCTGATTTTTCTAAAGGTAAGCTTTTGGTACCCATAACAATTTCTCTGGGGGTTAATAAGTGGCCGGGTAAGGCCTTTATTGACTCCGGTTCAGCGGCCAGCTTTATTGACTTTGAGTTTGCTTGTAAATTTGGTATTCCAATGTTTGCTTTACCTACACCTATCCATGTCATGGCTATTGATGCTACTCCCCTGATTGGTGGTACGGTGAGGTCATGTACCTCTGAAATTTCTCTGTCCGTGGGTGTGTGCCACTCTGAGAGATGTTCTCTTCTAGTCCTGGAGAACCTACCGGTTGAGGTGGTACTAGGGTTGCCTTGGCTCCGTTTACATAACCCCACAATTGATTGGTCCAAAGGAGAGTTGGTGAAATGGGGACCTAAGTGTGACTCATGCTTGTCCGTGGTCCAGGCTGGGGTTTCAGTAAGGTCTAATACATTACCCTCTGTTATTAAGGAATATTCTGATGTGTTCTCGTCCCTTACTCCAGAGGTTCTACCCCCCCATAGACCTTATGATTGCGCCATAGAGCTATTCGAGGGTGCCGAATTTCCTAAAGGTCGAATTTATAATCTTTCAGGGCCCGAACGCAAGGCTATGGAGGATTATATTAAGGAGAGCCTTACTAAAGGGCATATTAGACCTTCAGTCTCTCCTATGGGAGCAGGGTTTTTCTTTGTTAAAAAGAAGGATGGTGGTCTTAGGCCTTGTATTGATTACCGGAGATTAAATAAAATCACTGTCCAAAATAGATACTCTCTCCCATTGATTCCGGATTTATTTAACCAGGTTTTGGGGGCAACCTGGTTTTCCAAGATTGACCTGAAAGGGGCATACAATCTAATCCGAATCAAGGAGGGAGACGAATGGAAGACAGCGTTCAATACTCCGATAGGACACTTTGAATATCAGGTGATGCCTTTTGGACTCAGCAATGCCCCAGCTGTGTTCCAAAACTTAATGAACGATATTCTTAGGGAGTTCTTAGGTAAATTTATTACTGTCTATCTTGACGACATTTTGATATTCTCTCCTGATTTCGAATCTCATGTGTCCCATGTCAAACAAGTATTAGAGGTGTTGAGGGAGAACCAGCTATCCGCTAAGCAAGAGAAATGTGTCTTTGGTGTACAGGAGATACTGTTTCTAGGGCATGTTTTGACTCCTCACGCCTTTAAGATGGATCCTGGTAAGGTTTTAGCAATTAAGGAATGGGTAAGGCCTTCATCCTTAAAGGCTTTACAACGGTTTTTGGGTTTCGCTAAGACCCTTTATTGTGGAGGTGGATGCGTCCGAGGACGGCGCAGGAGCAGTCCTTTCACAAGGTCCTGCTAGCCTCACTAACCTGAGACCGTGTGCCTTCTTCTCTAGGAAATTCTCTCCCACGGAGAGAAACTACGACATAGGGAATAGGGAGCTGTTGGCCATTAAATGGGCATTTGAGGAGTGGAGACATTTTTTGGAGGGGGCAAGGCATCGAGTAACTGTTGTCACTGACCATAAAAACCTAATGTTTCTCGAGTCCGCTAAAAGGGTGAATCCCCCACAAGCCCGATGGGCTCTGTTTTTTACCCGTTTTGATTTCTCCATTACGTTCAGGCCGGGAAGTAAAAATGTGAAGGCAGACGCATTATCTCGGAGCTTCCATCCTTTTTAACCCACTGAGACGCCGCCTGAATCCATCCTACCAGCAAACATCTTCTTAGCGGCTCTAACCCAGGATATCTCGGCTCGCATTAAGGCTGAACAACATCTGGCACCGGCATCCACCCCAACAGATAAGTTGTTTGTTCCCGTACAATTTCGTCTCCAGCTGTTGGGTGAGTGTCACGATTCTGCCTTTTGTGGACATCCGGGTATTGAGGGCACTAAGGATCTGGTTTCTAGATCTTATTGGTGGCCCACTCTGACCAGGGATGTCAAGTCCTACGTGTCAGCCTGTGAGGTTTGTGCCAGGTCTAAGACACCTAGGACTCGTCCTGCTGGTAACCTACGACCCCTACCCATTCCCAGTAGACCCTGGTCCCATATCTCGATGGACTTTATAACTGACCTACCGCTGGCGGAGGGTAAGACTGTGGTTTGGGTAGTGGTCGATAGGTTTAGCAAGATGTTTCATTTCATTCCCCTGTCTAAACTTCCGAATGCTAAAACCCTGGCGTCTATTTTTGTGAGAGAGGTTGTTCGTTTACATGGCATCCCGGAAAATATTGTTTCGGACAGGGGTGTGCAGTTTGTGTCCAAATTCTGGAGGGCCTTCTGTCAAAGATGTAAAATTTCGTTGTCTTTTTCTTCCGCCTACCATCCTGAGAGTAATGGGCAGACTGAACGGCTTCATCAGTCTGTGGAACAATTCCTGAGGTTGTATGTTGCTGATGACCAGCAATTATGGGTCAAATTCCTTCCGTTGGCTGAATTTGCTCTGAATAACCGTGTCAATTCTTCTGCTGGGGTCTCCCCTTTCTTTTGTAACCATGGTTTTCATCCCCGTTTTCATTCTGGGTCGTCCGTCTCCTCCTCTAACCCTGAAGCTGATAAACTCTCCTCCGAACTGTGCGTCAATCGAACCTAGAAAAGACTCAAAGTTCTCAAAAACTCAAGGCCGATAGGAGACGTTCAAGGGGGGTGAACTTTCAGGTTGGGGATAAAGTATGGTTGTCCTCCAAGAATCTATCTCTCAAGGTAGCTTCTAGAAAATTTGCTCCTCGTTTTATTGGTCCATATAAGATCACGGAGGTGATTAACCCGGTATCATTTAGGTTGGAGCTGCCCGAGTCATTCCACATTCATAATGTGTTCCATAAATCTCTACTTAAAAAATATTTTGAACCGGTAGTACCATCGAAAGCCTCGCCTCCGCCGGTTCTTGTTAATGAGGCTGTCGAGTATGTCGTGTCTAAAATAGTGGATGTCAGGAAGGTGCGTAACTCCTTGCAGTATCTGATTCACTGGAAGGGGTATGGACCTGAAGAGAGATCTTGGGTACCTGCCAGGGAGGTTCATGCTCCTAGACTGGTTCGTAAATTTCATTTAGAACACCCTGAAAAGCCATCGCCTGAAGTCTTGGGTCCGGTGGCCCCTCGTAAAAGGGGGGGTACTGTCACGGGGTTCCGAAGGTGCACTCGGTCCCCCATTGCCCGCAGAACTGTTGCTTAGCTTTTGGAATGAGGTTCTGTGTTTGACCTCATTCCCAGGGCGGCTTTACTAGCTGGGTGGCTCCCTGCTCCTAGTCTGCCTTGAGCGCCGAGCTGATCACTCGGTGCTCGACTGGTTGGTCTGTCGGTCATGTGATGCTGGCCACGTCACATGACCCTCACTCCCCACTATAAATACAGGCAGCCTGCTGGCTACAGGTTGCCTGTTAATTTCTAGGCTCCTGGCTATTTGTTGGACTACTGAATATTTACCTGATCCTGTTCCCTGACGATCCTCTGCCTGCTCCTCCTGTACTGCGCATACATCCTGGTATTGTGACCTCGGCTCCCACCTGACTACTCTCTTAGGACTCCTCTTGTACTTCGCTACTCTCCTGGTATTTGACCCCAGCTTCTCCTGACCATTCTTTGCTTAATCTGTTGTACTGCGTAGCTCTCTTGGTTCTGACCCGGTCCGTTCATGTTCCGTATTTTGTCTTGTCTGTCTTCCCTGCACATATCCTAAGTTAGGGATTGCCGTCCAGTTGTCCCCTGTCATCAGGACTCGTGAGGCAAGTAGGCAGGGCGAGGGTGGAGCGCAGTGGTCACTACCCTTCCCCCTGTGTGTGTGTGTGGACGTGACCGTTACACAGAACATGCCCTAGAAACAGAATCTCCTGTACACCAAAGACACATTTCTCTTGCTTAGCGGATAGCTGATTCTCCCTCAACACCTCTAATACTTGTTTAACATGAGACACATGGGATTCGAATTCAGGAGAGAATATCAAAATGTCGTCAAGATAGACAATAACAAATTTACCTAAGAACTCCCTAAGAATGTCATTCATGAAGTTTTGGAACACAGCTGGGGCATTGCTGAGTCCAAAAGGCATCACCTGATATTCAAAGTGTCCTACTGGAGTATTGAACGCCGTCTTCCATTCGTCTCCCTCCTTGATTCGGATTAGATTGTATGCCCCTTTCAGGTCAATTTTGGAAAACCAGGTTGCCCCCAGAACCTGGTTAAATAAATCCGGAATCAATGGGAGGGAGTATCTATTCTGGACAGTGATTTTATTTAATCTCCGGTAATCGATACATGGCCTAAGACCACCATCTTTTTTCTTAACGAGGAAAAACCCCGCCCCCATAGGAGAGACAGAAGGTCTAATATGCCCTTTACCAAGGCTCTCCTTAATATAATGTTCCATGGCCTTGCGTTCGGGCATAAAAAGATTATAAATTCGTCCCTTAGGAAACTTGGCCCCCTCTACTAGCTCTATGGTATAATCATAAGGTCTATGGGGGGGTAGAACCTCCGGGGTTGGTGATGAGAATACATCAGAATATTCCTTAACAACAGTAGGTAAAGTATCAGACTTTACTGAGACCCTAGCCTGTACCACGGACAAGCACGAGTCACACTTAGGCCCCCATCTCACCAACTCCCCATTGGACCAATCTATAGTGGGGTTGTGTAGTCAGAGCCAAGGCAACCCTAGTACCACCTCAGCCGGTAGGTTCTCCAGGACTAAAAGCGAACATCTCTCTGAGTGGCACACACCCACGGTTAGAGAAATCTCTGAGGTACATGAGCTCACCGTACCACCAATAAGAGGAGTAGCATCATTAGCCATGACATGGATAGGAGTTGGTAAGGCAAACATAGGAATACCCAATCTTACTGCATACTCAGAGTCAATAAAGCTAGCCGCTGAGCCAGAATCAATAAAGGCCTTACCCGGCCATTTATCTACTACCAGAGAAATCGTAATGGGTACCGAAAGCTTACATTTAGAAAATTCAGGGTGTACCTGGTCTTTAGGTTGCCTTGCCTTAGGAGACTTGACAGAGAGGACCTTCTTAGGACACTGGTTGATCCAATGGTGAGGATCTCCACAGTAAAAGCATTCTCCACGTCTGCGGCGAAGATTCCCTCGGGTCATGCCAACCTGCATGGGTTCCACGTTGGAGACCTCAGCATTGTCTCTGGGATAGGCCTCTGGCTAGACCACCATCTGGGAAGAGAACTGTTGTTCCTGTCGTCTCTCTCTAACCCGTCGGTCAAGTCGGACAACAAGGGTCATCATCTCCTCTAAGGTCTCTGGAAGTTGATAACTGACCAGAAGATCCTTTAATTTATCAGACAGACCTGACCTGAACTGACTCTTCAGGGCTGGTTCGTTCCATCCTGAGGGGACACACCACCTTCTGAATTGGGTTCAATAATCCTCCGCTGGTAGATTGCCCTGAACCAGTGCCTTTAGAGACGTCTCGGCTACTAGAGCCCTGTCTGGTTCATCATAGAGGGTACCCAGGGCCTGAAAGAACCCCTCCACAGAAGATAAACAACTGGCGCCAGCAGGTAAAGAGAACGCCCAGTCCTGGGGATCACCCTGTAATCGGGAAATGATAATGCCCACGCGTTGACTCTCGGGGCCAGAGGACACGGGGCGCAAACGGAAGTAAAGTTTGCAATTCTCCTTAAAAGAGAGAAACTTCTTCCGGTCTCCAGAAAAGGGTTCTGGGAGCTTAATCTGGGGCTCAAAATGCAGACTGGAGGCGTGAGCAGTGGAAGAACCTTGCCCTAACTCAAAAGAACTGAGTTTTTCCCCTAACTCTTGCACCCTCTGCCCAATATACAGTGGTTATTGGGCCTGTAAATCTGTAACGGTCGCGTACACACACACACACAGGGGGTGTAATGACCGGCGTCACGCAAAGGGAGGGAAATGGGAAGGCCCTGTCCAAGGGAGAGGGAAAGGTGGTGACCCCTGACTCACCTTGCGACTGGCACCTGACTGCCCTGACGTCCCTAGACGGGTTCCTCACCCGTACGCCGATCACGTGCCTAAACCCTGGCTTTACCTAGGATGAGCCCTGAGTAGTGAACGGGGCGGTGGGATCACTAGTCCGTACCACTGACACTAAGAGGAAAACACCAAGGAGAGGACAGACAATACAGACAAACATATAATCCCAGGTGGGCGACAACAACAGACCACCAAGGCCCAACAGGGATCCGGAGGGTAATGTTCTGGAACAACAACCAGGGAACACAACTACCTAGCTCCAGTGGGTCAGTATAGAAGTCCAGGCAGGAAGCTCTATATCTGACAACCAGAGAAGTGGGAGATGGGAATATAAGGAGGTTGGGATTGCTGGACAAGAAACAGCTGAGGAGGAGAAGCTACGGATCCCTGAGTGAGCCAAAAGGGTTGCAAGGCAAACCCAGAAATCTACCATTACGAAACAGCACTGTCTTTGTACATCGAGCGCGCAGCCACCCGCTGCGACTTCCTGACCCCGGGTATAACGGAGTCAGGCGTGGCTATTGACACCCTCGTGACAGGGGGGAGGGAAGTGACCACTGTGCTCCACCCTTACCCCTGGCCCTGCCTACTTGCGTCGCGAGTCCTAATGACAGGGGACAACTGGACGGCAATCCCTAACTTGGAATAAGTGCAGGGATGACAGACAGACAAACAACAGGACGTGAACGGACCGAGTCAATACCAGGAAAGCTACAAAGTACAAATGGAGCAAGCAGAGAATTGTCAGGAGAAGCCGGGGTCATAAATACCAGGAGAGACGTGAAGTGCCAAAGGAGTCAGCAGAGGATTGTCAGGAGGAGGCCGGGGTCAGAATACCAGGAGAGCAGCAAAGTACACAAGGAGCAGGCAGAGGATCGTCAGGAATTCAGCAGGAGGTAAGTACGCCAGGAAAGACCAAATCACAGGTGGAACCTAAATTAACAGGCAACCTGTGGACAGCAGGCTGCCAGTATTTATAGTGGGGAGTGAGGGTCATGTGACGTGGCCAGCGTCACATGACCGACAGACCAACCAGTCGAGCACCGAGTGATCAGCTCGGCGCTCAAGGCAGACTTAGGAGCAGGGAGCCACCCAGCTAGTAAAGCCGCCCTGGGAACGAGGTCAAACACAGATCCTCACTCCTGAAGATAAGCAGCAGGTCTGCGGCTAATGGGGGACCGAGTGCACCTTCGGAACCCCGTTACATTTCTGTGATGTAGTGAAATATAATTACATGCACTTCATACGTTTCAAAGGCTTTTATCGATAATTACATGACATTTATGCAAAGAGTCAGTATTTGCAGTGTTGGCCATTTTTTTTCAGGACCTCTGCAATTCGACTGGGCATGCTCTCAATCAACTTCTGGGCCAATTCCTGACTGATAGCAACCCATTCTTGCATAATCACTTCTTGGAGTTTGTCAGAATTAGTGGGTTTTTCTTTGTCCACCCGCCTCTTGAGTATTGACCACAAATTCTCAATGGGATTAAGATCTGGGGAGTTTCCAGGCCATGGACCCAGAATGTCAACGTTTTGGTCCCCGAGCCACTTAGTTATCACTTTTGCCTTATGGCACGGTGCTCCATCGTGCTGGAAAATGCATTGTTCTTCACCAAACTGTTGTTGGATTGTTGGAAGAAGTTGCTGTTGGAGGGTGTTTTGGCACCATTCTTTATTCATGGCTGTGTTTTTGGGCAAAATTGTGAGTGAGCCCACTCCCTTGGATGAGAAGCAACCCCACACATGAATGGTCTCAGGATGCTTTACTGTTGGCATGACACAGGACTGATGGTAGTGCTCACCTTTTCTTCTCCGGACAAGCCCTTTTCCAGATGCCCCAAACAATCGGAAAGAGGCTTCATCTGAGAATATGACTTTGCCCCAGTCTTCAGCAGTCCATTCACCATACTTTCTGCAGAAGATCAATCTCTGGCTTCTTTGCTGCCCTTCTTGACACCAGGCCATCTTCCAAAAGTCTTCGCCTCACTGTGCCTGCAGATGCGCTCACACCTGCCTACTGCCATTCCTGAGCAAGCTCTGCACTGGTGGCACTCCGATCACGCAGCTGAATCCTCTTTAGGAGACGATCCTGGCGCTTGCTGGACTTTCTTGGACGCCCTGAAGTCTTCTTAACAAGAATTGAACCTCTTTCCTTGAAGTTCTTGATGATCCTATAAATTGTTGATTTCTTTGCAGGTCACCATGGTTAACAATGGAAGAACAATAATTTCAAGCATCACCCTCCTTTTAACATGTCAAGTCTGCCATTTTAACCCAATCAGCCTGACATAATGATCTCCAGCCTTGTGCTCGTCAACATTCTCACCTGAGTTAACAAGACGATTACTGAAATGATCTCAGCAGGTCCTTTAATGACAGCAATGAAATGCAGTGGAAAGTTTTTTTTGGGATTAAGTTAATTTCCATGGCAAAGAAGGACTATGCAATTCATCTGATCACTCTTCATAACATTCTGGAGTATATGCAAATTGCTATTATAAAAACTTAAGCAGCAACTTTTCCAATTTCCAATATTTATGTAATTCTCAAAACTTTTGGCCACAACTGTATGCAAAGTGTTTCCCTGTGTGTTGTGCCTTTGGTGAGGGGGCTCCTGGGTTCCTCAGAGGGGGATCACGTTGACCACCTGCCTGCAGAAGTGGTCTCCAGGGTTTCCTGGAGGGGGAACCACTAGTCAGTAGCAGTTGTGGTTTTTTCCAGTTGTTGTGGCAGCTAAGTGCTGTTGTTCCAGTGTGTGTTGTTTGCGCTGGGTGCTTACCTGCCAAATTGGTTTATGCTACTGTCTGCTCCTTTCTTGTTGCTAGGCATGCTGGAGACTCCGGTTCATCCGTGTCGTGGATTAACAGGTCGTCACCTAGCCCTGACATTATTACCAGGGATCTCTAGGGTTAGTAGGGCCCGAGATTCCAGGTATGAGCCCTCCCACCATTAGGGTTCGTTCATACAGTTAGGAAGTCAGGGCTAGGATTTAGGGATGGGCTAGAAGGTGACCTTCTCCCTTTATTCCTCTTTTCCAGGCCTAGTGGCATATCCTGGTAACCTACATTGTACAGTGTGGAGTTTCCCCCCCACTCCACACCATGACAGCAGTACATATATTTAAAATATGTGTCTAAGCTTAGGGCAACAAGAAAGGAGAAATCTCATTTGAAAGGTCTGCACAGTATCGCTCCCCTAGGTCCTGCTGCATGCAGGGTATTAAATGTTACATTACTGGCACTAACTGTGCGCACATAAAGACTTCCTCTATAGTAATGCACATATGTTTAATTTTGATGTAACACACAATTTGGGAACATACAGATTCAGCCAGATTTATTAAACAACTATCACTTCATCATTATTAGAACAGCAATTTCCAGCCAATTAAGAAGTCAGTGGGAGATACAATAGATAATTAGACTTTTAAATAAGTTAATTGAAATGCAAAGCACTACCATAAAATAGAGGTTGTTGGAAGTTAGGCTGCTATTTCTGGAAGTGTGACCTACATCCAGTATGAGCGGATAAACTATCAATACAGCCAAAAAATGTCATTCACTGATGATTGTTCAATTTTACAGTGTGACTGTACTTGATTTGATTTTACTCCAACATTCATTACTTCTACTGCTGATTCCCTCAAGACCAGCCTAAATAGTTACATTAATTTCCTGACTAGAAGGCAGTTTTGCTTTTTTAATAGATCAGACTGTGAGTATGAAAGGGTAGTTCTGAAGACACTAACGAGAAACTGTATAATATCATGAAAATAAAATATATATGGGAAACTGATGCAACTGCAGCCTATCTTTCCTGCCTCTTGCTTGTGATAGATTTATCCCTGTCAGCTTTTACAACTGCTTTAAAGTTAAAGTTACTCGAGGTTAAGGATTATTGTTTAGATATATATATACTGCTGTAAGCGGCGGGGCCTGGTGTATTGGTGGACACTGTTATGGGGGTGATCTGTTGATGACACATATAGCATAAGATGCTATATAGTGTCATCCACAGATCCCCCCATAGCATGGTCATCCACAGATCCCCCATTACAGTGTCCTCCATAAAATCCACCTCCCATAACAGTGTCATCCAAAGATCCCCTACCCATAACAGTGTCATCCACAGATCCCCCTATCCATAACAGTGTCATCCAGAGATCCCCCTCCCATAACAGTGCCACCTCCCTCCCCATAACAGTGCCACCCACAGATCCCCCATAACAGTGCCATCCACTGATCCCCCATAATGGTGCCATCCACAGATCCCTCCCCCATAATAATATCATCCACAGACCATCATTAGTTCAAAACCCACCAAAAGCACACCTTTTGGTTAAAAAATGTTTTTTTTCTTATTTTCCTCCTCAAAAACCTAGGTGCGTTTTATGGGCAGGTGCGTCTTATAAGGCAAAAAATACGGTAGTATCTGAAGCATAAATTTATGCATGGGGGACATACGCAGAAACAAAGAGAGCGAGGTTGGTGGGGAGGGCAGTTGAGAGCTGCCAGGAGAGATTTGCCAAATGATAATGTAATCGTGTTGTTCACGGAAAGTAAGCTACACAGGAGAGACTGACATCCTGTGTACATATTAAACAGTAGAGTTAATGGGTTTCTGGGAAGTTTAGGTCTAGAGATGAGCAAATCGAAGCTGACTAAGTCGAATTTGTTCCGAAAAAATTTGGTTCTGAATGAATGCGAATTTCCTCGCTCTTCATGGTAACGAATCGCAATTTTTCCTAACATGGCGGCTAAAATGGCGGCTACATGTGTGAGGACATGGCTCAAGGAACTCTGGGAAGGCAGGATGACCCATAATGCCATGCATGCAGCCAATCAGCAGCGAGCCAGCCAGGTGATGTCACAGCTAGTGTTGATCGAGCATCGCGATGCTCGGCACATCATGGTGTTCGGCTGAATACCGCATGTGCTCGAATGTGATGCTTGAGTCTCCTCCCCGCACGTTTGTTGACTGCTACTGTAATGCCGTAGCCATGTTAGTTACTGCCATTACAGTGATTGGCTGGAACGCGTCATCAGGTGCTATAAAGCACCCAATGACATGTGGTTCGGCCAGTCTTAGTCAGGGACAGCTGTGCTGTAAAAGCAACAGATAGTGTAGGGAAATACATTTTATTTTTTTGTTAGGCAGGGTTGGTGTTAGAGACCCAAAAGTCCTTTTAAAGAGGACCTTTCACTAGAATAAAACATCTAAACTAACTATACAGACGTGTAGAGCGGCGCCCAGGGATCCCCCTGCACTTATTATTATACCTGGGCGCCACTCCGTTCTCCCGTTATAGCCTCCGGTATCTTCATAGTTAGGCTCCACCCAGGGGAACCTGCCGGCGTCTCTTTCTCCCATGCTGTAGCGCTGGCCATCAGTGACATTCAGTTTAATTTATTTGCGCATACACTTACAAAACATGCGCTAGTGTACATGTGACATACTTGCAAGCATATATACCATTTAATATGCAGAAGGCGAGCAGTAAGGGACGTAGAAGTGGCCGTGCTGCTGATTGTTCCCTGCAGAGGCCGTGGCCCTGGGTGTGGTGAAACTGTGCTTGCTGCCAGAGCACAATAAACACACTCATCCACGATACTTAGCTTCATGTCCCAGTTTGCAGGGCGGCACAGGACACCACTCTCGAAGTCAGACCAGTGCGACCAGGTGGTTGGTTGGATTGCAGCAGATAATGCTTCCAGTCGGTTAAGCATCACCCTGTCTTCCACAAAGTCCAGTTTTAGTAGCCAAGAGTCTGCTCAACCCATTGCTCACCCTGATCCTCCTTCCTCCCACCATCGAGAGTCTTGCCAAACAAGTGATCCCAACACTTGGATATTCCGAGGAGCTATTTTTATTGCCATTTCTTGATTTTGGCCTCTCGCTAAGCCCGCTTGAAGAGGGACATGAGGAGATCGTGTGCACCGATCCCCAAACTCTTAAGTATCCACAGTCACAAGAAGATGACGGTGGGGAACGGCAATTCGTTTTTTATGAGGTGGATGATGATGATGAGACACAGTTGCCAATAAGTCAACGGCAATTAGTGTCTCAAGAGGTTGATGATGAGGATTAGACACAGATGTCAATAAGTGAGGTTGTTGTTAGGTCAACAAGTCAGGAGGATGACCAGAGTGAGGAAGTGGAAGAGGAAGTGGTTGACAATGAAATCACTGACCCAACCTGGGAAGGTGGCAAGCCAAGCGAGGACAGCAGTACAGAGGGGGAGGGATGGAAGAGGCAGTGGGGTGGCAAAAGGCAGAAGGCGGGCCACACCAAACAGGCCCGCAACTGTTCCCCGGAGCACCCCCTTGCGGCAATCTCCCTTGCCAAGGGGTAGGTGTTCCACAGTCTGGTGCTTTTTTGAGGAAAGTGCGGACTATAAAAGAATTGTCATTTGCAACCTGTGCCATACCAAAATGAGCAGGGGTGTGAACACTAGCAACCTCACCACCACCAGCATGATCCGACACATGCCATCAAAGCACCCTAATAGGTGGGCTGAACGCCTGGGTCCACAATCAGTGTCTGCGGGTCACACCACTGCCTCCTCTTCCCCTGTGTAACATGCTGGCCAATCTCCTGTCCAAGTCACAGGCCCGGATGCCTCCAGCCCTGCACCTGGACCTTCGCAAGCACCATCAGCTAGCACATCCACTTCTGTGTCCCAGTGCAGCGTACAGATGTCCATACACCAGGCCTTAGAACACAAGTGCAAATACCCAGCCACCCACCCACAGGCCATAGCACTAAATGCGCACTGCAGTGCAGTGGGGATGCGGCAACGGGCCGTGCTGAAACTAGTATGTTTAGGTGACAAACAGCACACCACCGCAGAGCTGTGGCAGGGAATAAGGGACCAGCTGTGGCTCTCGCCACTCAACCTAGAACCAGGCATGGTTGTGTCTGATAATGCCGTAACTTGGTGGCGGCTTTGCACACACATACCATGCCTAGCCCACGTGTTCATCTTAGTGGTTCAGCGGTTTCTCAAAGCCTACCCCAATTTGCCTGAACTACTGGTGAAGGTGCGCCGCGTGTGTGCCCATTTCTGAAAGTCATCTACAGCAGCACTTGCAATTGCCAGCTCACCAACCGTTGTGTGACGTGAGCACACGCTGGAACTCCACGTTTCACATGTTATCCAGGCTTTGTGAGCAGCAGAGTGCAGTAGTGGAATACCAGCTGCAACATGGTCGTCGCCTTTCCAGTCAGCTTCCGCTGTTCACAAGCAACGAGTGAGCATGGATGTCTGACCTCTGTGAGGTTTTACGCAACTTTGAGAAATCAACACAGATGGTGGGCGGCGATAACGTTATTATCAGCATAACCATCCCACTTCTGTGAAACGCTCGCTGCTCACAATGAAGGAGGACACTTTTCATTTGGAAGAGGTGGAAATAAGGGAAGACGGTACACAGGGAGATAGCCAGACCACTCTCCATTCATCTTCTCAGCACGAATTGGATGATGAGGAGGAGGAGGAGGAGCAGGAGATGGTGGCCTCCGCTACAGAGGTTAGTACCCACAGCAGGTTTATTCCATCTATTCAGCGTGGATGGGCCGAAGAAGAGGCTGAGGAGATTGAGAGTCATCCTCCTGATGAGGACAGCAAAGTCTTGTCTGTTGGGACTCTGGCACACATGGCTGACTTTATGTTATGCTGCCTTTCCCGTGACGCTTGCGTTATACGCATTTTGGCCAACACTGATTACTGGTTGTTCACCCTTCTCGACCCCCTCTACAAAGAGAACTTCTCATCTCTCATTCCTGTGGTGGAAAAGACTAGCAAAATGGTGCAATACCAGAAGGTCCTTGTGAAAAAATTGTTCCAAAAATTTCCAGCTGGCAAAGCTGGTAGCAGAGTACGTAGTTCTTTGGACAACCGAGGAGGTGAGACAAGGGGAACACACAGCAGTTCCAACAGAGGCAAGGCAACACTGTCCAAGGCCTGGTACAGTTTCATGACACTCCGCCAGCAACCTCACCCTGATGCGCGGCCTAGTTTCACAAGGAGAGAAAAGTTTTGGAAGATGGTGAAGGAGTACGTAGCAGACCGTGTCAGCATCCTCAATGATCCCTCTGTGCCTTACAACTATTGGGTGTCCAAGCTGGACACGAACTGGTGCTCTACACCTTGGAGGCGCTGTCCTGCCCTGCCACCAGGGTTTTGTCACAGCGGGTATTTAGTGCTGCTGGGGGCATAATAACTGATAAGCGCATCCGACTGTCAACTGAAAATGCTGACAGGTTGACTCTTATCAAAATGAACAAGGCCTGGATTTCCCCTGACTTCTCTACTCCACTAGAGGAAAGCGGCTGAACATAAAGGCACTTTAAATGTGGCTTTTATGGTGTATTGAATACACTGTATTCCCATGAACCCCTTCCACCACAAAAAAGGGTATATGGTTCAATCTCCCTTTTCTCGTCCTCCTCCTCCATCATATCAACATGCGTATTAGGCTGCCCTCACTCCTAATGTTTTAGATGGTCAGCTCAGCAGCAGACCCTCACCCCTAATGTTTTATATGGTCATATCAACAGCAGGCCCTCGGCCCTAATGTTTTAGAGGGTCACCAGCAGGCCAGCAATCATAATTTTTCAAGGGTGTATGATGCCCTCTATTATATGTAATAAAGGGTGTATTGTAGTGCTGGTTCCTTGTAATTTTTGGCAGCCCTTTCTCTTAGTGCATAGGCTTTATGAGTGTAGGAGTCCCACTACCTGAACAATTGTACCACAATGTGAATGAGGCCCTCCTTTATGTGATATACAGGTTGTATCGGAGTGCCTCTTCCTTGTAATTTTTGGCAGCACTTGCACTTTATATACAAGTAAATATGCAGGAAAGGGCTGAATGTCAAATGTTTCCTAACAATTTTTCCTCTAAAATCGATTTTATCTTCGGTTTTGTGTGTATTATTGTCAGTCTGTAAAATTGGCATACTACTTGGACAACATCATTCCCAGCAGCGACCTGGGAGTCCAAGATGCATCCAGACATCCTCCATATGCTATTTCCGAACCACTTCGGTGGTGTTTCCATCAATTTCTGACCTTTTCATGTGAACCAGGCACCCTCCCCTCTTCAGAGCAGGGGGGGCCTGGTTTAATGCTTGGGTTCTCCCATTAACTTCCATTGTGCTCGGGTACTCGGTAGAGCACCCGAGCATCCCGAGGTGTTCTACTCGAACACCCGAGCACTTTGGTGCTCGAGCAACACTAGTCACAGCCCTATAAATAAGGCAGCCATCTTAGATTCTGCCATTCACCATCGTACTTTGTTTAGGGACAGGTGTTTATGCAGGTACAGTGACCAGGAACTGGGTGTACGCTGACGCCAAACTATGCAATGGCTGGGTCAGGTGTAGATGATAGTGTTCGTGACACAGGGCCCTTCCAAGGTGTTATAACACATGTGCCAGGTTAGGAATGCCAGAGTGGTGTAGTGTTCTATAATGTCTCTGTAGGATAGTGGTAGTAGTGTCAACGGTGTCTCCTACCTGGGTACGGATGGACTCCTGGCTCCTGGCTCACTTGCAATAAATTTGAGTGTAGTGATAGTAGGAGTAATAGAGGAATTTTGCAGCAGTCCAGACCTTTAGATGAGCTCAAACTTTTCTTTACTGAGATAACTGGTATCCAAGCAGAATACAGCTTTGGTCTTTGGACCCCTGCAGGTTTTGGCAATGGTTGGCAGGAATAAATCTTCTGCACTATAAATCCGGGGCTTGCAGGATAGGACGTCTGCTTAGTAGCTTGATAACTGTGGCAGGAATTTATCTTCTGCGCTTCTCTTTATCTTCTGCTTGGTGGGGACTGACTAACTGAGGAGGAATATGGCTTCTCCTAGGTCTCTGGACTTTACTCACAGATAGGCTCTCAGGGAATGCTTTCGTCCTGGAACTCTGAAGATTATCTGCTTTCTTCTCATCCAGCTGAGGCTGCAGGGCTCAGTCTGGGAATATGATCAATGTCACAGCCGAGACAAGATCCTGGCTTTCTTCCATATACAGGTGGACTCCTGAACTCTATCACACAGCCTTCCCCAACAGGGTGGCTGGCACACTGACTCTAACTTCCTTCTCCACCCAAACTGAAGGATGTGGGAACAGTCCCACACCTCCACAGAGGGGAGCTAAGCTGGAATAAACCATTCCAGCCTAGATACACTAAACTGTAATTAGTTCCTTACCAATCCATTGCTGCCACCTGTTGGTGAACATGGAAAATTACAAGGAAATTACATTTAACATAGTTTTAAATGCCCAGTTGTGAAAACATGAGCAAAATCATATCAGATGACAAGGCTCTTAGGAGACAGTAGCGGGGTAGTGGCGTGTAGTAACACAACTCTGGGTGTAACACCAGGCGCTAGGAGGGTGAGGGTGAAAGAAAACCTCATTGTGAAAAAAAAGCGTTTTATAAGTGCACGATAAGGATAGGGAGGAATCATTTCACATCATCTAAGTGCAGAGACAGACGTTTGCAGGGGCTAAGGAGAGTCATTACAGAAAACATCATTAGAAAAAAAATACAATTTTACAAGTGCAGGGAAAGATTATTTGGGGATCCAAATAGCCATTATACAGCTCTGTCATTCCCAGCAATTTGTTGTAGGGGTGCAACTATATGTTGAAAAGCCTTTAGTGGCTTATATCTATGAAAAAGAGAAATATTTACTCAGTTCACTTCTGCAGCTATATATGGTGGAAAGCATTTAGTGCCCTATTATAGTACAATACGAGAAAAATAGACGCTGTTCACATTTGGTGTTGTTTTCACTAAAAACATTTATTGTCAGTTCAGAACAATACGAGAAAAATAGACGCTGCTCACATTTGGTGTTATTTTGCGCTAAAAACATTATTGTCAGTTCAGTAGAAATTCGAGAAAAATAGACGCTGTTCACATTTGGTGTTATTTGCGCTTAAGCGTTTCTTGTCATATTTCTAGAGAAAAAGAGAAAAATACACGCAGTTCACACTTGGTGTTATTTGCGCAGAAATAATTTAGTGGCCTATTTCAGTACAATACAAGAAATAAATACTCAGTTCACGTTGCTGTTATTCGCGCTGAAATAATTTAGTGGCCTGTATCAGTACAAAAATAAAAATACATTTGGTTGCTTTTAGGGGGTGTTTTAATTTCAGTTTATTTTGTTTAGTTCAGCTACAAGTATGTCAGGCAGAGAAGTGCCAGGTCATGCACAGAGGAGTGGCAGAGGCCTGAATGTTTCTGGCGCAGGCAAAGGACGCAGCAAAGTAAGGAGGTGTGGCAGCAGGAGTCGCAGCGAGAGGGCTGAGCTCCCGGTGTCATCTCGCGGTCGTGTCTTGACCAACAACACAGCGGTTCTTGATTGATTAACTCTGTCAACCACGTCATCCCAAGTGACATCTAACACCCCCAGCCAACAGTCGGTGGTTTCGTCAGACACAACCCTTTGTTGGCATGGCCTGGGAGCAGACCCTGTGCCCTCACCTGTCCTTAACCTGCCTCTGTCCTTTTCAGTTCCCTCACCGCGAGAAGTATTATATGCTGTAGACTCGGCTCCACTTTTCAGCGATGAAGAGCTACTAGAGGACAGTCAGCAGTCTACAGCCCAGCCAAGATCTGCAGGCAGCCTAGCTGCCCGGAGGAGTGGTGCAGGGGTTCACGGAGGCAGCGGCGGTAGCAGTGAGCCAGTGAGTAGTGTTGGGGAAAAATCAGGTACTCGGGCGGTGTGGCAGTTTTTTGTGAGCCACCAGAGGAGGTCAACATGGCCATATGTAGAGTATGTGGGCAGAAGGTGAAGCGTGGGCAGGGTGCAAATGTTGGCACCATGGCCCTGCGTCAACATATGCAGCGTCACCATAAAGTGGCCTGGGAGAACCGTAGCTCTGATGTGGTGGTCCAGCCTGACGCAGCTACCTCTACATCACCCAGTGGCACGCACCCAATTTCAGCCAGTCAAGGCTCCATCACCTCAGCCGAAGGGAGCTGTCTGCCAATCCCATCTTTTGCTGGTCCAGATGCTCCTATCCCTACTCCTCGTTAGTCATTCCGTCAGCAATCGATCACCGAAGAGATTGCCAAGAGACCGCAGTATATGTGCATGCATCCAATGGCGCAGAAGCTGAACGTTCTCCTGTCCAAGTTTCTGGTGCTGCAGTCCATCCTTTTCCAAGTGGTGGACTCTGCACCTTTCAGAGAACTGATGGCTTGTGCCAAGCCAAGGTGGAGAGTCCCAAGCCGTCATTTCTTTGCGGTACCAGCCCTGCACACACATGTAGAACAGAAAACGGGCCAGTCCTTGAGCCTGTCGGTGTCTGCCAAAGTGCACGGAAGTGCCGACGTGTGGAGCGGTATCTATGGTCACGGACAATACATGTCCTTTACGGCCCACTGGGTGAATGTGGTTTCTGCACAGCCACACCAGCAACTTGGCCAGGTCAGGCCGCTTCCGCCTCCACGTTGTCACGCCGTTGGTCCTGTGACAATGTCCGCCTCTGCCTCCTCATGCTCCTACATGTCCTCAGCCTCCACTGCAGGAACAAGTCACAGTGCCCCTCCAGCATACCACTTGTGCAGGGCACAGTGGTGTCACGCTGTTCTGTACCTGTTTGCCTTGGAGAAACTGCTCCTTGTGATGCATTCAAGAAATCGAATCCTGGCTTTCTCCCCAACAACTGAAAATCTGAACCATGCTGACCGACAACGGGAAGAACATGGTGTCGGCGGCTGTGTAAAAGAAGGCTGAGCCATGCGCCCTGCATGGCACACGTGTTCAATCTGGGTTGTCAAGCGGTTCCTGAAGTCTTCTACCCATCTGCAAGACATCCTAAAAATGGCCAGGAAACTTTGCATTCACTTCAGCCACTCGTACACCGCAAAGCACACCCTCCTTGAGCTGCAGCGGTAAAATAGCATCCCAATCATAGGCTGATATGCGATGTTTCCACCCGTTGGAATTCCACCCTCCATATGTTGGACCAACTATACGAACAGAGAAAGGCCATCAATGATTTTTTGATGATGCAAGCGGATTGGAGTACTCCACTGTAACTTCGATGTCAGCAAGTGGCAGCTCATGCGTGACACTGCCATTTGCTCATGACCTTTGAGGAGGCCACAAAATTTGTCAGTCGCCAGGACTACGGAATTAACGTCAATTCCACTGCTTCATATCCTGGAACAGATGCTGTTAACAATGGCTGGTCAGGGCACATGAGCCCAGTGGGGGCTGAACTGGAAGAGGAAGGGGGAGGAGGACATTGGAGCACAAGCAAGTGTAGCCAAATAGGTGGTTTTTCTACTCAGCTACAGGACAGGAGGAGCAGGAACAGCCAGATGAGCTACAGGGCAATGAGGAAGATGAGACAGAGGACCCGGACACACCGTGGCAGTATGCAGTGGAGATGGAGGCAGGGAGTCCCTCCGAGTCACTAGCACAAATGGAACAATGCATGCTCACTTGCTTGCGTAGTGACAGCCGAATTGTCACCATTCAGCAGAGGGATGACTTCTGCTCTTCACCTTGATGGACCGTCGCTACCCGTCCAGTATGGGGGCCTTTTTACACACCCAGCCATAAGAGGGAGGGCAAACTGAACTACTAAAGAGACATCCTATGTAGTCAGTTGCCGCTGCCTATCTGCGCCATCGTCCATCCTCTCGCAGGTCTGACTGGGGGGGCCCTCTGCGCTCCACGTTCCACTGCCAATGCTGCTGGGGAGGGTGGGGTGGCAGGAGCAGTACCACTCCAACAGCAGCAGTCTGAGTCTACAGTCGCTGATGAGTAGCTTTCTTCACCCGCATAGTGAAGAAACTACTCACCAGAAGCAGCTAGACGTAGAGCAGAACCTGAACCAGCAGGTGGTGGCATACTTGGACAGCACCCTTGCCGCCCCACAATGAAGACCGCTGGACTAAGCCAAACATGGATTGTGGCCGCAACTGCAGAGATTGCCCTGGAAAAGCTGTCCTGCCCGGCCAGTAGTGTGTGCATCAGAGCAGGTGTTTAAGTGCGGCAGGGGCCATAGTTACCCCAAGGAGAACTTGCCTGTCCACTAGTGATGAGCGGCAGGGGCAATATTCGAATTTGCAATATTTCGCGAATATTTTGTAGAATATTCGTCATATATTCGAGAATTCGAGATTATATTCTTGATTGCGAAAATTGGCAATGTATTATTCGCATAATGCGCGCAAAATACTGTTGTGAGTAACTTATGCTACATTTTCAAGCTGGTATAAGTTTGCTGAGACTGGAGGAAATGGTTGACACGGCAGAATATTAGAATAGCTTTATATGCAGATAGAGTGCTCCAATATATTTGCGCTTGCGAATTTTCGCCAATTAATGATGCGCATCTTTTTTCGCAATACGTGCAACTTGTATAGTAAGGGGCAGGCAACTTTTTTATTGGTTGCTAGAGATGTTGCTAAGCTGTGACAAAGCCTTCTCATTGGCCCACAAGCTAGATGTCATGGCGGACAGGATCTCAGATACACAGACAACCAAATACACAAGTGTCTAGGCTAGATTCTAGGGAAAGGGTCACCTCCTAGCACATCCCTGACTTCTCTCCCTATGCTGCTAAGCCCACATTCAGTCCTTGATGTAGGAATGATGTGTCCTCGTGCTGACTGCAAACACCCTAGAATCCCTGAGAAGGTGAAAGGGGAGATGGGGCAGAAGACACACAAATAGCCTAGACCGCAAACAACACAAACAAAAAACCAAACTTATCTGAGCTGGACCAGACAATCCTTCCTTCCTTGAATCCAAGGGCCATACTGAATTCTATAACCCGCACGGCCCTCTGGGAGTGAGAGGCAATTTGAGCCAATGACCCCAACCCAGAGCCCTGAAGGGAAGGCGGACTCCAGCATGATTCCAAAACAAACAAAGGTTAGACACGTGGCAGTCAATCTGACAGACCTCCGCACACCGTCCGAGCATGGCATGACACTAGAAGAAGGGAGGGATGATCATGTCATGTTGTACTGTGTTAAAAAACAAACAAAAAATATATATGAATATCATCATTATGAATATATAGCACTAAGTTGGCGATATTCGCAATAAAAATGTGCTTTTTGAATATCGTGCTCAACACTTCTGTCGACCCAAGATGTGGAGAGACTGCCTTTGTCAAGATGAATCAGGCGTGGATCAGCCAGGATTCCAACCACCAATTCCTGATGCATCTGCCTAGATAATCCATGGTGCCACACCAACACATTGATACAAGAGACCGGTTTCTTCTGACTACCTGCCTCAGCTACTTCTTTGATGCTGCATCCCGCCTGATGCCACACATTTGATGCCAAGTGCTCCTTATTCACTTTGTGGTCTCCTGATGCAGCTGCTGCTGCCATCTCCAAACTACAGTCAGGTCCATAAATATTGGACAATCGACACAATTCTAAAATTTTGGGCTCTATACACCACAACAATGGATTTGAAATGAAATGAACAAGAGTGCTTTAACTGCAGACTGTCAGCTTTAATTTGAGGGTAATTTACACCCAAATCAGGCGAACGGTGTAGGAATAACAACAGTTTGCATATGTGCCTCTCCACATAGTTAAGGGGACCAAAAGTAATGGGACAATTTGCTTCTCAGATGTTCCATGCCCAGTGTGTGTTATTCCTCATTATCCCAATTCAATGAGCAGATAAAAGGTCCAGAGTTAATTTCAAGTGTGCTATTTGCATTTAAAATCTGGTTGCTGTCAACTCTCAAGATGAGATCCAAAGAGCTGTCCACTATCAGAGAAGCAAGCCAACATTAGGCTGAAAAAACCAAACAAACCATCAGAGAGATAGCAAAAACATTTTGCGTGGCCAAAACAACTGTTAGTTTCCCCTGAAGACGCCGACAGGCTCGGCGAAACATGTAGGGACCCAGGACGCAGTTTTTTAGTCAGGAGTAGACAGAGCGTATGGATAGGTCTCTGGAATATGAGATTCTATACCATTGATTGATATAAACAACTAGGCAAATCCACAAAGTTTGATACTAGTTATACACATGAAACACTGGCCACTGACTTTGCAACTGTCACTCCTGATAGTTATAACCTTTTTTGTTCCCAAGTGAATTTTGGTTTTAAAATGATTATAATAAAAATTGAGTTTTTTAAAACACTAGTCGGAGGAGTTTGCAAAAATACGCTTGGTCCTAGTGACCGTTAAAAATTAAAAAATTTGGGAAATAATTGCGTAGCAACCCCTTTGAGGGACTTCTTTGTTTGTTATATTTGATTATTCCCTCAATATCCCCAATTCAATGAGCAGATAAAAGTCCAGAGTTAAATTCAAGTGTGCTATTTGCAATTTAAAATCTGTTGCTGTCAACTCTCAAGAAGAGATCCAAAGAGCTGTCACTATCAGTGAAGCAAGCCAGTACATTAGGCTGAAAAAACAAAACAAACCCATCAGAGAGATAGCAAAAACATTTTGCGTGGCCAAAACAACTGTTGGAACATTCTTAGAAAGAAGGAACGCACAGGTGAGCTCAGCAACACCAACAAAACCCGGAAGACCACGGAAAACAACTGTGGTGGATAACTGAAGAATTCTTTACCCTGGTGAAGAAAACACCCTTCACAACAGTTGCCCATATCAAGAACACTCTCCAGGAGGTAGGTATATGTGTGTTAACGTCGACAATCAAGAGAAGACATCACCAGAGTGATACAGAGGGGTTCACCACAAAATGTCAACCATTGGTAAGCCTCAAAAACAGAAAGGCCAGATTAGAGTTTGCCAAACGACATCTAAAAAAGCCTTCACAGTTCCTGGAAAAGACATCCTATGGACAGATGAGACCAAGATCAACTTGTACCATAGTGATGTGAAGAGAATAGTATGGAGAAGGAAAGGAACTGCTCATGATCCTAAGAATACCAGCCTCATCAGTGAAGCATGGCGCGGTAGTGTCATGGCGTGGGCATGTATGGCTGCCAATTCAACTGGTTCTCTTTTATTTATGGATGATTGTGACTGCTGACAAAAGCAGCAGGATGAATTCTGAAGTGTTTTCGGGCAATATTATCGGCTCACATTCAGCCAAATGCTTCAGAACTCAATGGACGCGCTTTCACAGTGCAGATGGACAATGACCCACAGCATATTGCAAAAGCAACCAAAGAGTTTTAAGGGAAAGAAGTGGAATGTTTATGCAATGGCCAAGTCAATCACCTGACTGAATCCGATTGAGCATGCATTTCACTTGCTGAATACAAAACTGAAGGGAAAATGCCCCAGAGAACAAGCAGAACTGAAGACAGTTGCAGTAGAGGCCTGGGCAGAGCATCACCAGGGAAGAAACCCAGCCTCTGGGTGATGTCTATGCGTTCCAGACTTAGGCAGTAATTGACTGCAAAGGATTTGCAACCAAGTATTAAAGAGTGAAAGTTTGATTTATGATTATTATTCTTCCCAATACTTTTGGTCCCTTAACAAGTGGGAGGCACATATGTAAACTGTTGTAATTCCTACACCGTTCACACTGATTAGGATGTAAATACTCTGAAATTAAAGCTGACAGTCTGCAGTTAAAGCACAACTTGTTTGTTTCATTTCAAATCCTTGTGGGTGGTGTATAGAACCAAAAATTTAGAATTGTGTTTGATGACCCATTATTTATGGACCTGACTGTATGTCTCTTTGCCACTCAGTGGTCCTCCGGATACTGCTGCCAATCCACACTATGTCACCTTGCCACTCTCTGGTCTCCTCATGCTTCTGCCATCTCCACACTAGTCACCTTGCCACTCTGTGGTCTCCGAAGGCTGCTGCCATATCCACACTATGTCACCTGCCACTCTGTCGTTTCCTGATGCTGCCGCCACCTCTAAACTAAGTTCACCTTGCCACTCTGTGGTCTCCTCATGCTGCTGCCACCTCCAGGCTCAGTCATTGTGCCAATCTATGGCCTACTAATGCGGCTGCCACCTCCAGACTCGGTCGTTGTGCCACTCAGTGGCCTCCTCATACTGCTGCCAACTCCAGACTCGGTCATTGTGCCAGTCGTTGGCCTCCTAATTCTGCTGCCAACTCCAGACTTTGTCATGGGCATATGTACAATAGTTTTACTGGCACAATGGGGGGGGGGGCCTCGTTACTGGCACATTGTGGGGGGTGGCTCTTGATACTGGCACATGGGGGGGCACTTGTTACTGGCAGATTGGGGGGGGCTCTTGTTACTGGCACATTAGGGGGGGCTTTTGTTACTGGCACATTTGGGGGGGGGCTCTTATTACTGGCACATTTGGGGGGGGGCTCTTGTTACTGCCACATTGGGGGGGCTCTTGTTACTGGCACATTGGGGGGGCTCTTGTTACTGGAACATGATGGGAGGGGGCCTCATTACTGACACATGATGGGGGTGCTTATTCCAGGCACATGATGGGGGCTCTTATTACTGGCACATGATGGGGGGCTCTTATTACTGGCACATGATGGAGGGTGCTTATTGCTGGCACATGATGGGGGGGCTCTTATTACTGGCACATCATGGGGGGGGTCTATTATTGGCACATTATTGGTGGCACTTTTACTGGCACATTATTGGTGGGCACTAGAGGGGCATCTACAGAGGCACAAAGAAGGGTTATTTATATAGGGGGCTCTGTAAAGTAGAATTTTATACTCGGACACATTATGGTGGGTACTATGGGCAAGGGGGAGAGGAGTACTATGGGGGTCAACTACGGGGGGCACTAAGAAGGGCAAAATTTTATACTTGCAAATCATGGGGGACACTGAGGGCATCTACTGGGGCACTATATAAGGGAATTTTATACTGGTTAATTATGGGGGCACTAGGAGGAAGAGGGGGGAGAGGAGCACTATGGGAGAATTTACTGGGGGCACTATATAGGGATATTTTATACTGGCACATTATGTGGGGCACTATGGGCACATTAGCTATGGAGGGATTTACTGGGGGCATTACAAGGGGGTATATTTTGCTCTGTCACACTATAAGCGATTTATTTCTACTGAAGGGGGGCATAATGGTCGGCTTTATTACTCCCCCATGGTATGAGCCCCCTAGTAGCAGCACCAGCCTCTCCCTGCTCTGCGACCCCACTGCCCCTTCTCCAAATCCTTATTATGAAATCTTTCTCATTAGGATAAAACACAACATCAGCTCCACCGAGCCCCCCAGGCCAAAGTGTTGAAGTGGTGTCTGAGATCCCCAAGGGCCAACCAATTAATTGTAAGTTTTCATGTGAAATATGTTTGTTATACACATATAGCATACTCTGTGCCGCACACTATACAGGTATACCGCTACACTGTGTAGTCTGTTCTATAAGTACCAATGTTTTGTGGCGGCAGACAGAAAATAATCTGGAAGGGCCCCTCCCGAGGATCAGGCTCTGGATCCGCCACTGGGTCCCATTAGAATTGACTTATGATTTGGTAGCCAAAAGCAGGAGTGGGTACAGAACACAGAAGACATGCAAATATTCCATTTACGTGTCATCTAAGTTTTGGATCCACTCCTGGTTTTTTGGGGGCATTAGCAATACTGATGGATTATTGAGCAAATGCTGACCGAGTTAAAGCGTATGCTCCACAGACAGGATCTGTTTTTTGTGGGTTATTGTTCTGACGGATCAGAGGAAGGGGAAAATTAATCAGTGACGTCATCACAAACTCACTGCTGACACCCTCTCCACTCTGTCAGGGGGGCTCTACTTGTATAAGCGTTTATTAGAACAGGTTCTGTAGACATCTATGTGGAATCAGCTGACGAGGGTGTAAAAGGAGTGCGCTTCTTCCTGACGCTAACATCGACCTGTAAGGCTGAGTTCATACTTGAGTTATTTGGTCGGTTTTGGCCCTGTGACTGCCCAAATAAGTGAAGTGTGCAGTGATTCTAAGAGCGATGCCTGTCATCTGCATGTCATACGGACTCACAGTATTATTTCAGTACCCCAGCACACACTCTATGCATGTTACTGCAAAGGCACAGTGTTCTAGACACCCATATAAAGGCTCTATGCAGCCCGGAAATAGCAGTTTTTTAATGCGATTCGTCGCAAATTAATTCGGATGGAAGCTAATTGTTTCGGAATCGAATTTTTAAGAAATTCGCTCATCTCTATTTAGGTCACATAATTCGGGCAAGTAGTTGCTCAGTCTTGTGGTGAAAAGCCGTGTTTAGGGAAAGTGCTTCATTTTGGGGGTTCCTTGTGGTCTTCTGTGTGTTAGGATTAGGTTGAAAGTTGCTGCGGTGTTGGGCATGGGTTCTGAGGATGGTTTGGGGTCAGTACTGAATCCCACACATTCTAGTCACAATCTAGTCTACATAGAAGAGCATGCTGTGTATTGCGACCAGGATCACATGATATAGCTGCCCATAATGGAAGGGTACAAAATGCATGGGTGCGACTGAACTGGGATGAAGCAAATTAAAGTTGTAGAATATTGCGGCTGAGTAAGGTGTACCTAAACATATACTTACATTTTTTTCAAAGTGTTACAAATAGCCCAAAATTTCTTTTCTAACATGGTTTATTTACTGAGTTTCTAATGTTATCATAAAAAGAGGCCCCTGAAATTCATTCCTGCTGATCACTATTCACTACAGCGCATAGAAAATCCGTACACAGCAGATGTGTATGCGGTGTACAGATACTGATGTGTATTACACAGTATTGCTGCGCAGTGGAGCTTTTATCCTGAGGGGAGAACATCTCTCTGCTCCAACTTAGGCTCTGTCGTAGACATCAGTGCAGGATACTAGATCGGGTCCCAGCGGACCACTGCGAGGACAGACAGGAGCTTTACACAGCACATTGCTGGCTCTTCTCCTGAGCCCTCCCTGCACTCTCTACTGTAACTTCTCTGCATAGAACAATCGGTGCAGCGTGTATTACTCCGCTCAGGAGAGTGCTCTCTACAGAGCATATAATACCTAATCATGTACCCGTACATCGCATGCATGAATGCGGTATACGTATTCTCTGTGTGCCTGCAATGAATAGCACTTCAGGAGGCAGGAACTTTCATGGGCCTATCTTTGTGCTTAAAATTCCTCTCCGGAGGCTGCTGCCATATCCACACTATGTCACCTTGCCACTCTGTCGCTTCCTGATGCTGCCGCCACCTCTAAACTATGTCATCTTGCCACTCTGTGGTCTCCTCATGCTGCTGCCATCTCCAGACTCTGTCGTTGTGCCACTCTGTGGCCTACTCATGCTGCCACCACGTCTAGACTCGGTCATTGTGCCACTCTTTGGCCTACTCATGCTGCTGCCACCTCCAGACTCGGTCATTGTGCCACTCTGTGGCCTACGCATGCTGCTGCCACCTCCAGACTCTGTCGTGGTGCCACTCTGTGGCCTACTCATGCTTCTGCCACCTCCAGACTCTGTCATTGTGCCACTCTGTGGCCTACTCATGCTGCTGCCACCTCCAGGCTCAGTCATTGTGCCAATCTATGGCCTACTCGTGCGGCTGCCACCTCCAGACTCGGTCGTTGTGCCACTCAGTGGCCTCCTGATACTGCTGCCAACTCCAGACTCGGTCATTGTGCCAGTCGGTGGCCTCCTAATTCTGCTGCCAACTCCAGACTTTGTCATTGGGCATATGTACAATAGTTTTACTGGCACATTGGGGGGGGGGGGGGCCTTGTTACTGGCACATTGGGGGGGGGGGCTCTTGATACTGGCACATGGGGGGCTCTTGTTACTGGCAGATTGGGGGGGCTCTTGTTACTGGCACATTAGGGGGGGCTTTTGTTACTGGCACATTGGGGGGGGGGCTCTTGTTACTGGCACATTGGGGGGGCTCTTGTTACTGCCACATTGGGGGGCCTCTTGTTACTGGCACATTGGGGGGGCTCTTGTTACTGGAACATGATGGGAGGGGGCCTCATTACTGACACATGATGGGGGTGCTTATTACAGGCACATGATGGGGGCTCTTATTACTGGCACATGATGGGGGCTCTTATTACTGGCACATGATGGAGGGTGCTTATTGCTGGCACATGATGGGGGGGCTCTTATTACTGGCACATCATGGGGGGGCTCTTATTATTGGCACATTATTGGGGGCACTTCTTACTGGCACATTTTGGTGGGCACTAGAGGGGCATCTACTGAGGCCACAAAGAGGGGTTATTTTATATAGGGGGCTCTGTTAAAGTAGAATTTTATACTGGGACACCATTATGGTGGGTACTATGGGGAAGGGGGGGAGAGAAGTACTATGGGGTCATCTACAGGGGGGCACTAAGAATGGCAAAATTTTATACTTGCAAATCATGGGGGACACTGAGGGCATCTACCTGGGGCACTATATAAGGGAATTTTATACTGGTATATTATGGGGGCACTAGGAGGAAGGGGGGAGAGGAGCACTATGGGAGAATTTACTGGGGGCACCTATATAGGGATATTTTATACTGGCACATTATGGGGCACTATGGGCACATTAGCTATGGAGGGATTTACTGGGGGCATTACAAGGGGGTATTTTTTGCACTGTCACACTATAAGCGATTTATTTCTACTGAAGGGGGGCATTATGGTCGGCTTTATTACTCCCCCATGGTATGAGCCCCCTAGTAGCAGCACCAGCCTCTCCCTGCTCTGCGACCCCACTGCCCCTTCTCCAAATCCTTATTATGAAATCTTTCTCATTAGGATAAAACACAACATCAGCTCCACCGAGCCCCCCAGCCAAAGTGTTGAAGTGGTGTCTGAGATCCCCAAGGGCCAACCAATTAATTGTAAGTTTTCATGTGAAATATGTTTGTTATACACATATAGCATACTCTGTGCCGCACACTATACAGTATACCGCTACACTGTGTAGTCTGTTCTATAAGTACCATTGTTTTGTGGCGGCAGACAGAAAATAATCTGGAAGGGCCCCTCCCGAGATCAGGCTCTGGATCCGCCACTGGGTCCCATTAGAATTGACTTATGATTTGGTAGCCAAAAGCAGGAGTGGGTACAGAACACAGAAGACATGCAAATATTCCATTTACGTGTCATCTATGTTTTGGATCCACTCCTGTTTTTTGGGGGCATTAGCAATACTGATGGATTATTGAGCAAATGCTGACCGAGTTAAAGCGTATGCTCCACAGACAGGATCTGTTTTTTGTGGGTTATTGTTCTGACGGATCAGAGGAAGGGAAAATTAATCAGTGACGTCATCACAAACTTACTGCTGACACCCTCTCCACTCTGTCAGGGGGCTCTACTTGTATAAGCGTTTAATAGAACAGGTTCTGTAGACATCTATGTGGAATCAGCTGACGAGGGTGTAATAGGAGTGTGCTTCTTGTTTACACTAACATCAACCTATAAGGCTGAGTTAATACTTGAGTTATTTGGTCGGTTTTGGCCGTGTGACTGCCCAAATAAGTGAAGTGTACAGTGATTCTAAGAGCGATGCCTGTCATCTGCATGTCATACGGACTCACAGTATTATTTCAGTACCCCAGCACACACTCTATGCATGTTACTGCAAGGCACAGTGTTCTACACCCATATAAAGGCTCTATGCAGCCCGGAAATAGCAGTTTTTTAATGCGATTCGTCGCAAATTAATTCGGATGGAAGCTAATTGTTTCGGAATCGAATTTTTAAGAAATTCGCTCATCTCTATTTAGGTCACATAATTCGGGCAAGTAGTGCTCAGTCTTGTGGTGAAAAGCAGTGTTTAGGAAAGTGCTTCATTTTGGGGGTTCCTTGTGGTCTTCTGTGTGTTAGGATTAGGTTGAAAGTTGCTGCGGTGTTGGGCATGGGTTCTGAGGATGGTTTGGGGTCAGTACTGAATCCCACACATTCTAGTCACAATCTAGTCTACATAGAAGAGCATGCTGTGTATTGCGGACCAGGATCACATGATACAGCTGCCCATAATGGAAGGGTTCAAAATGCATGGGTGCGACTGAACTGGGATGAAGCAAATTAAAGTTGTAGAATATTGCGGCTGAGTTAAGGTGTACCTAAACATTTACTTACATTTTTTTCAAAGTGTTACAAATAGCCCAAATTTTTTTTTCTAACATGGTTTATTTACTGATTTTCTAATGTTATCAGAAAAAGAGGCCCCTGAAATTCATTCCTGCTGATCACTATTCACTACAGCGCATAGAAAATCCGTACACAGCAGATGTGTATGCGGTGTACAGATACTGATGTGTATTACACAGTATGTGCTGCAGTGAGCTTTATCCTGAGGGGAGAACATCTCTCTGCTCCAACTTAGGCTCTGTCGTAGAACATCAGTGCAGGATACTGAGCGGTCCCAGCGGACCACAGCGAGGACAGACAGGAGCTTTACACAGCACATTGCAGCTCTTCTCCTGGCCTCCCTGCACTCTCTACTGGAACTTCTGCATAGAACATCAGTGCAGCGTGTATGTACTCCGCTCAGGAGAGTGCTCACTACAGAGCATATAATACTAATCAGTACCCGTACATCGCATGCATGAATGCGGTATACGTATTCTCTGTGTGCTGCAATGAATAGCACTTCAGGAGGCAGGAACTTCATGGGCCTCTCTTTGTGCTAAAATTCTCTCCGGAGGCTGCTGCCATATCCACACTATGTCACCTTGCCACTCTGTCGCTTCCTGATGCTGCCGCCACCTCTAAACTATGTCATCTTGCCACTCTGTGGTCTCCTCATGCTGCTGCCATCTCCAGACTCTGTCATTGTGCCACTCTGTGGCCTACTCATGCTGCCACCACGTCTAGACTCGGTCATTGTGCCACTCTTTGGCCTACTCATGCTGCTGCCACCTCCAGACTCTGTCGTGGTGCCACTCTGTGGCCTACTCATGCTGCTGCCACCTCCAGGCTCAGTCATTGTGCCAATCTATGGCCTACTCGTGCGGCTGCCACCTCCAGACTCGGTCGTTGTGCCACTCAGTGGCCTCCTGATACTGCTGCCAACTCCAGACTTGGTCATTGTGCCAGTCGGTGGCCTCCTAATTCTGCTGCCAACTCCAGACTTTGTCATTGGGCATATGTACAATAGTTTTACTGGCACATTGGGGGGGGGGGGCCTTGTTACTGGCACATTGGGGGGGTGGGCTCTTGATACTGGCACATGGGGGGCTCTTGTTACTGGCAGATTGGGGGGGCTCTTGTTACTGGCACATTAGGGGGGGCTTTTGTTACTGGCACATTGGGGGGGGGGGGCTCTTGTTACTGGCACATTGGGGGGGCTCTTGTTACTGCCACATTGGGGGGCCTCTTGTTACTGGCACATTGGGGGGGCTCTTGTTACTGGAACATGATGGGAGGGGGCCTCATTACTGACACATGATGGGGGTGCTTATTACAGGCACATGATGGGGGCTCTTATTACTGGCACATGATGGGGGCTCTTATTACTGGCACATGATGGAGGGTGCTTATTGCTGGCACATGATGGGGGGGCTCTTATTACTGGCACATCATGGGGGGGCTCTTATTATTGGCACATTATTGGGGGCACTTCTTACTGGCACATTATTGGTGGGCACTAGAGGGGCATCTACTGAGGCCACAAAGAAGGGTTATTTTATATAGGGGGCTCTGTAAAGTAGAATTTTATACTGGGACACATTATGGTGGGTACTATGGGGAAGGGGGGAGAGAAGTACTATGGGGTCATCTACGGGGGGCACTAAGAAGGCAAAATTTTATACTTGCAAATCATGGGGGACACTGAGGGCATCTACTGGGGCACTATATAAGGGAATTTTATACTGGTATATTATGGGGGCACTAGGAGGAAGGGGGGAGAGGAGCACTATGGGAGAATTTACTGGGGGCACTATATAGGGATATTTTATACTGGCACATTATGGGGGCACTATGGGCACATTAGCTATGGAGGGATTTACTGGGGGCATTACAAGGGGGTATTTTTTGCACTGTCACACTATAAGCGATTTATTTCTACTGAAGGGGGGCATTATGGTCGGCTTTATTACTCCCCCATGGTATGAGCCCCCTAGTAGCAGCACCAGCCTCTCCCTGCTCTGCGACCCCACTGCCCCTTCTCCAAATCCTTATTATGAAATCTTTCTCATTAGGATAAAACACAACATCAGCTCCACCAAGCCCCCCAGCCAAAGTGTTGAAGTGGTGTCTGAGATCCCCAAGGGCCAACCAATTAATTGTAAGTTTTCATGTGAAATATGTTTGTTATACACATATAGCATACTCTGTGCCGCACACTATACAGTATACCGCTACACTGTGTAGTCTGTTCTATAAGTACCATTGTTTTGTGGCGGCAGACAGAAAATAATCTGGAAGGGCCCCTCCCGAGATCAGGCTCTGGATCCGCCACTGGGTCCCATTAGAATTGACTTATGATTTGGTAGCCAAAAGCAGGAGTGGGTACAGAACACAGAAGACATGCAAATATTCCATTTACGTGTCATCTATGTTTTGGATCCACTCCTGTTTTTTGGGGGCATTAGCAATACTGATGGATTATTGAGCAAATGCTGACCGAGTTAAAGCGTATGCTCCACAGACAGGATCTGTTTTTTGTGGGTTATTGTTCTGACGGATCAGAGGAAGGGAAAATTAATCAGTGACGTCATCACAAACTTACTGCTGACACCCTCTCCACTCTGTCAGGGGGCTCTACTTGTATAAGCGTTTAATAGAACAGGTTCTGTAGACATCTATGTGGAATCAGCTGACGAGGGTGTAATAGGAGTGTGCTTCTTGTTTACACTAACATCAACCTATAAGGCTGAGTTAATACTTGAGTTATTTGGTCGGTTTTGGCCGTGTGACTGCCCAAATAAGTGAAGTGTACAGTGATTCTAAGAGCGATGCCTGTCATCTGCATGTCATACGGACTCACAGTATTATTTCAGTACCCCAGCACACACTCTATGCATGTTACTGCAAGGCACAGTGTTCTACACCCATATAAAGGCTCTATGCAGCCCGGAAATAGCAGTTTTTTAATGCGATTCGTCGCAAATTAATTCGGATGGAAGCTAATTGTTTCGGAATCGAATTTTTAAGAAATTCGCTCATCTCTATTTAGGTCACATAATTCGGGCAAGTAGTGCTCAGTCTTGTGGTGAAAAGCAGTGTTTAGGAAAGTGCTTCATTTTGGGGGTTCCTTGTGGTCTTCTGTGTGTTAGGATTAGGTTGAAAGTTGCTGCGGTGTTGGGCATGGGTTCTGAGGATGGTTTGGGGGCAGTACTGAATCCCACACATTCTAGTCACAATCTAGTCTACATAGAAGAGCATGCTGTGTATTGCGGACCAGGATCACATGATACAGCTGCCCATAATGGAAGGGTTCAAAATGCATGGGTGCGACTGAACTGGGATGAAGCAAATTAAAGTTGTAGAATATTGCGGCTGAGTTAAGGTGTACCTAAACATTTACTTACATTTTTTTCAAAGTGTTACAAATAGCCCAAAATTTCTTTTCTAACATGGTTTATTTACTGATTTTCTAATGTTATCAGAAAAAGAGGCCCCTGAAATTCATTCCTGCTGATCACTATTCACTACAGCGCATAGAAAATCCGTACACAGCAGATGTGTATGCGGTGTACAGATACTGATGTGTATTACACAGTATGTGCTGCAGTGAGCTTTATCCTGAGGGGAGAACATCTCTCTGCTCCAACTTAGGCTCTGTCGTAGAACATCAGTGCAGGATACTGAGCGGTCCCAGCGGACCACAGCGAGGACAGACAGGAGCTTTACACAGCACATTGCAGCTCTTCTCCTGGCCTCCCTGCACTCTCTACTGGAACTTCTGCATAGAACATCGGTGCAGCGTGTATGTGCTCCGCTCAGGAGAGTGCTCACTACAGAGCATATAATACTAATCAGTACCCGTACATCGCATGCATGAATGCGGTATACGTATTCTCTGTGTGCTGCAGTGAATAGCACTTCAGGAGGCAGGAACTTCATGGGCCTCTTTTTGTGATAAAATTAGAAAAGAATAAATAAACTATATTGTAAAAACTACTTTTAGGCTATTTCTAACACTGAAAAAATGTAAGTGAACATTTAGGTACACTTTAACATTATATGTCCAAGAAAAAAAATGCAGGAGTGCTTCTTTAAATATAAAGTGCAGGGTAGGACAGGGAGGCAGCATGAGCTTCTCATAAGGCTAGATGTGGATTTCATTCTCCTTTAGAATACCAATAGACAAAGAAGATAAGCTGCTTCAGTTCATCACAACTGCACCATAATGGACCAGAGCTAAAATGCAGCAAACTGTGAAGAAGAAAACAAAAACAAACAGTTGTTACTACTCATATGACAGTGATTTACATTTAGATTTATGGCCACAACTAATCCTCTAAGCCAGTGATTGCATTAGAGATTTGCAGAACAAACTTCTAACATACACCTATATAACAGCTAGACCCTTTATTGGCCCTACCATTGTTTTAGGAATTGGCTAGGGTCCTAATGGTCAGACCCTCACCAATCAGTACTTTAAGCAAGTATTGCTATGCAATGAATATGGCATTTCAAATGAAAAACGATTGAAAAATGCATGCAATAAAAATATTGTTATGTTCTTTATATACACTCCATTTTCCTCTCTGGTAGCTCCCTCTGCTGTTTTTCTTGTAGTCAAAATTGTGTTCCACCTTTTGCATGTAGTGGTGGAGCAATATGCTTAGTAGCTTCCCTGCTGTCTTACTCTTCTTAGGCCCCTTTCACACGAGCGAGTTTTCCGCGCAGGTGCAATGCGTGACGTGAACACATAGCACTTGCACTGAATCCTGACCTATTCATTTAAATGGGTCTGTGTACATGAGCGTTGTTTTTCACGCATCACATCTGCGTAGCATGTTCTATATTCTGCGTTTTTCACGCAGCCCTGGCCCCATAGAAGTGAATGGGGCTTCAGTGAGGCCCCTTGCAGACGAACGTGTCCGGATTAGGTCCGTATGCGCTGCGAATGTGTTCAGTGAAAAATGCACTGAATGACTTTGCCTGCGATCACGTTCAGTTGTTCAGTTTTTATCTCGCAGGTGCAATGCGTTTTGATGCGTTTTGCACTCACGTGATAAAAAAACTGAATGTATACAAAAAACATCTCTTAGCAACCATCCATGAAAAACGCATCGCATCTGCACTTGCTTGTGGATGCGATGCGGTTTTCACAAAGCTCCATTCACTTCTATGGGGCCAACGTTGCGTGAAAATCGCAGTATATAGAACGAGTTTTCCGCGCGGGTGCAATGCGTGACATGAACGCATTGCACCCGCACTGAATCCTGACCCATTCATTTCAATGGGTCTGTGTACATGAGCGTTGTTTTTCACGCATCACTTCTGCGTTGCGTGAAACTTGCAGCATGTTCTATATTCTGCGTTGTAAACGTAAGTAACTTAGCAGCAGTGAAGGGATTTAAGACAGGAAGTTCAGTTCTCTGCTTCTGGCTGCAGGCACTGCATGGGAAAGGAGATTATTAGTAGGTTGTCTTGCCCTAGCGATTTTCAGAATGAGAAAGGCCCCCAAAGCCATTGTTGGAGAGAAGATGATAGTCCTGGTGCAGGAGAGGCCATGTCTTTGGGACAGCAGGTTGGGGGAGTACCACGACCGGAACAAGAATGATGACGCTTGGCAAGAAGTAGCCAAGGAACTGTTTTCTACAGTATGGGAGAATAGTCAAGGCCAGAGTCGGCAGAGGTTGGGTAAGTAAAGTGGATAATCTATACCTATTTGATCCCTAGCATAGCACATGGCATGATATGTCCTACCTAACATAGCACATGGCATACGTTATCCTCTGTAAGATTGTATTGTTTGGTAAATGTATTTTTATTACAAGTCGATGAAGTCAAGAATCGCTGGAGGAGCTGCCGGGACCAGTTCCGGAAGGAAATCCAGCAGCAAGGCTGCAGTGGGTCGGGGACATCCAGAAAAAGGCCATATCTTTTCAAGGACCAATTGATGTTCCTGTGCCCATTAATTGAGCTGCGTCCGTAAGTTAATTATAAACAATGACGACTACATGTATTTCAATACACACTGTATGTTACTATGTGGGTAATGTAATTTGTACCAATGTGCAAATTAGAAATGTCAAAGTTGACGAGAGCAACCAATCCGATTCCTCCTTGTATTTGCATAAGTAGGTGAAAAACATTACACGTGGAATAGGATTATTTGCAAACGCCAGCTATGCCACTTCTAATTTTCATAATGTAGCTACATGACCACATATGTAATATGTTGGTTAGTTAAACATGACCTGTCACCACTCCTGATATGACTTTTTAAATAGCTTAATGCATTCCCCATGTAATAACAATTCGGGAGCATCTATTCTTATGACTCTTATGTAGTGGCGTTCCTAATATTATTCCTGCTAGAAGTTATAATTGAATTGCTATTAGACTTCAATAAGGGTACAGAAGGGTGTTAACAAGTTGGGGGGGGGGGGGGGTGTACCTGCACACACTCATTCTATTCAATCAGTGTGCCATGATTAGGTGTGCAGGTATACCCCCCAACTTGTTAACTACCCCTCAGTACCCTTTAAAACTGAAGGATAATAGGAATTCATTCATAACTTCAATTTTAGAAATAATAAAGTAATTGCACAACATTGAGCCATAACAATAGATGTTCCAGAAATGTTAGTACATGGGAAATACATGAAGTAATCAAAGAACACGTCAGGATGGTGATCGGTCATATTTAAACTAGTATTATGTTAAAATGTATTTTGCGGATGATAGTAATATTATTATAATTATTATTGGACATATTGGTGTGTTCATATATTAATGTACATGTTCTGTTTGTTTTAAATTTTGTAGAACGGAGGACAACCTTGAGAAGGAAGCTGAAGAGAGTGCTCCTCAGCACTCCAGCACGTGTGATGAGGAGCCTCCTGCCTCAGAAGCTCCTCAAGAGGGCCTAGCACCTCTACCGCCTCTCAGCCCACAACCTCCGCTGTGCCCCCCCCCACACTTTGTCATTACCTGCCCGCTGCTGCAGACCAATGCCTCCTGCCGAGACTATAATAAATACAAAAGTACTTGATTATTTGTCTAGAGTCCGTCAGGAGGATCATTTTGATCTGTTTGCACGGAGTCTGGCACCTTACTTGCGGAGTCTGCCTCCAGAACGAATACTCAGAACCAAATCGGCTCTCTGTATCGTTCTGGAGGCTGACACTCCACCTAATGACTTTTTATGGGTCTGGAGAATTGGCGCAGCCATGGGCACATATCTGGCCCCTGGGCGGCACCAATTCCCCAGATGCCACACGGGCCCCCACAGTTGCCTCTCACAAGGGAAGTTTATGGGCAACATAGTCGCCCATATGGCCACCAGTACCATGGCGACACATCATATGGGCAGCCTGCCCCCTCCACATTCCAACCTGCCCCATCTCACCACTCTGGCCCTTCTTCACAAACCTCCTTCCCTGGGTCTCATTTTCATGCTCCTAATGTGTCACCTAGTCGTTTTTTTAATTTGTAAAGTTTCATTTCACATTATTATTTATATAATAAATAAAAAATCTGTACTCTGTGCAAAAATAAAGAGCTTTATATTCACCAATTTCATTGTTTCATGTCTTTATTATATACATACAATTATTATATTTATGTAGCACAAACACATATAAACACATTCATAATTGTAAACGTTTATTATACATTTATATAACCTACATATACGTAACTATATAAACATGATTTTTAAATCATTTTCACACATACATATTAATTTCACACATACATATTCATTTCACACATACATATTCATTTAGTTATAAACCATATCAACCAATTTAAAAACTTTATTCTACATTTTGGTATTTATAATACATATATCCGTAAAAATATTACTATTTAATGTCCATTATGAACACAATAGTATAGACAAGACATATGGAGTTTACTGACCTTACACATATAATGATAGTTATTAGTAATTGATAATGAGGCCAACTTCAAATTTATTAGTTATTATGGTGATACAGGCATACATTTAATAGTGCTTACATTTTATCTTTATAGTAATGAGGTATTATACATATTTCACATAACTATTTTATACACATAGAATGGGTCAGGGTTTTTTCATGCGCATTAAAAATATGTGCAATTCGCATGTCACCTGCGCAGAAAAAAAAACACAATAACACAACACAATCGCATACAAAAAGGACAGCACTTGCAAGCAAAATCGCGGGACTTTCACTGAACGCATCCGGAGCCAATCCGCCACGCTCGTGTGAAAGGGGCCTTAGTGCTGGCATAGTGATCTCATAAAGAAGCAGGTGCAGATTTCCATTTACCATTCATTCATCCCTGCTTGTGTATTCATAAAAATATATAGTTATATATCTCTGTAGACAGTGGAGAAAGAAATGGTTGAGGGCATTAAATACCATGGTGCTATTCATTAGTGGAATCACTGGGGCTGTGTGAGGAACTATTTTCTATGCCGGGTAATAAGGTAGGAAAACAGCAATGCGCTCCTGGAAGAAGCAGTTGCTTGATGGTCACATGTAAGAAACTGCTGCCCGCCCACAGAAGGTGAAGATACCAAAGTTGAAAAGGAATAAGCAAAGAAGCTAAAAGGGGATAAAATTACAGTGGTTTTTGCATTGATATGCATTTGAAAAGTCTTCAGACCCTTTCACTTTTTTCACATTTTGTTATGCTGTGGCCTTGTCCTAAAATAAATAAGTTCAACATTTTTCCCCATCATTCTGCACTCAATACCCCATAATAAGAAAGAGAAAACAGAATGGTAAAAATCTTTGCTAATTTATTGAAAAGGAAAAACTAAAACTTTGCATTGACCTACAGTAAGTATTCAGACCCTTTACTCAGTACAAAGTTGAAGAACCTTTTGCAGCGATTACAGCCTCCAGTCTTCTTGTTTATGATGCCACAAGGTTTGTACCCCTGGATTTGGAAATTTTCTGCCATTCTTCTCTCCAGAGATGTTTGGTTGGGTTCAAATTAGGGCTCCAGCTGACCCACTCAATGACATTGACAGAGTTGTCCCTAATCCACTTAGAGTTGTTTTGGCTGTATGCTTAGGGTCATTGTCTTGTTGGAAGGTAGACCTTCGGCCCAGTCTGAGGTCCAGAGCACTCTGGATCAGGTTTTCATTAATAATATATCTATACCTTTCTCCATTCAACTTTCCCTCAACTCTGACCAGTCTCCCTGTCCCAGATGCTGAAAAACTCCCCCACAGCATGATACTGCCACCACCGTGCATCACTGTAGGGATGGTATTGGTTAGTACCTGGTTTCTTCCAAACACAACGTCTACAATTAAGGCCAAAAATTTCAATCTTGTTTCATCAGACCAGGGAGTCTTATTTCTCACAGTCTGAGAGTCCTTCTTTAAAACTAGGCAGTCTTTCATGTGTATTTTACTAAGGAGAGGCCTCCTTCTGGCCACTCTGCCAAGACCAGATTTGCTGCAGTGATGGTTGACCTTCTGGAAGTTTCTTTCATCTGGACACAGGATCTTTGGAGCTCAGCCAGAGTAAGCATTGGGTTCTTGGGTACCTCTCTTCCCAAGGTTTTTTTTTCCTGATTACTTAGTTTGGTGGGGCGGCAAGCATTAGGGAGAGTCCCGGTTGTTCCAAAGAATTGTGTAAGCCACTGTGCTGTTGGGAACTTTCAGTGCAGCAGAAATTTTTGGACCCTTCTCCAGATCTGTTCCTCTATGCAATCATGTCTCTGAGCTCTACAGGCAGTACTTTTCTCCTCATGGCTTGGTTTTTGCTCTGATATGCATTCTCAGCTGTGAGACCTTATATAGACAGGGGTGTGTCTTTCCAAATCATTTCAAATCAACTGTCAACAAGTAAAGGGTCTTAATACTTATGTCCATGCAAAATGTTACTTTTTAATAAATTTGGAAACATTTCTAAAATTCTGTTTTGAGTTTCTCATTATGGGGTATCAAGTGCAGATTGATGGGGAAAACTAGATTTTTAAAAAAATATATTTTAGCTGAAGGGGACAACATAACAGTGTGAAAAAGTGAATACACTGTACATTTTGTAAAGTCACATGATAATCTCTTTAATGATATGCTATAACTTTCTCTTGTGGTTAAACACTTTTTTTTTTACCCAATCTTTTGATTTTACTCATGTAGGCTCCCATAACTCCTCTGGGCTGTTACTTTGTTCCTACTTATAAAGGAATTATTAAAGAGGCTGGCCACCTTCTCAAGGGTTTTTGGCTAACCCCCTCCTAGTCAAGCCTACAAAGAGAAGCATAATTACTTGCTCCCCGATCCCGACTCCTTTGCTCCAGGCTCAGCTGTTTTGCTTGGGTCCCCCGCTGTAAACATCCATTAGGACACTGCTGCAGCCAATTGCTTGCCACAGTGGTGACCTGCTCCCCTTGCATCATGTCAGTTGATCATGTAACGCAAGGAGCACAAGTTACCTCTGGGGCCTGCTATTGGCTGCAGTCGTGTCAAACCAGGTGGTGACAATCGGGGCCCTGACTGAAGTCGAGGTCGTGCAGCAAAGGAGGGGAGCAGGTAAGTAGGCTTCCCTTTGCAGGTCTTCCCAGGAGGGGAAGTTGCCAAGATAAACCAAAAAAATGCAACCAACCCCTTTAAGGATTTCCTATAGAAATTAGTAATAACATTTTCAGATTCAAGTTTCAACAAATATCTATTAGCCTTTGCCAGATTGTTCATGAGATGTTCTTCAAACTTTTAGAAAAAAGTTATGAGATTCTAAAAAGCTATCATATTCATATTAGTGTGATGTTAATTTATCTACATATAAGATGTGCAGCGTCCCACTAGCTTATGTGGGAACTGCAAAAGCTTTTTGTTGTCATCTGTAATATCATGCTGTATTGTGTTATTATGTGATATTCCTGTTTACCAGGCTGTCAGGTGCACTACATACATCCACCACTAGATCGGGTAGCAGCACAGTATAAATAGTGTAGTTCAGGCCTAGTTAGGGGTCTCTCAGTTGAGAGTTTGAAGTGTGAAGGAAATGGAGTGAAGAGCTAAGGGCGAAGGAGAGGTCCCCTCTCCTCTCAGCTCTCTCTGGAGCTCCATGGCTCAGAGAAGCCATCGTGCATCTCAGCATCAAAGCCAGGAAGACAGGCAGAGGAGTAACAAGTGAATTTCTTGTATTATTGGATCAAGACAAAGGAAGGACAAGGCCATTATTGTAGGCTCTAGGCGCCTTTGTAATTAGGTGAAGAACCTATTAGCTTCTGGCAGCCTCACCGTTATTCTTAAAACAGATAAGGATTCTGTCATATCACTTGTGTAGAAGATCAAGACTGGGACTACCTGAATTAAGACTGAAGCAAGGCATGAATATCAGTGAGTACACAAGTAGCTACCCTAGCCTGACACATTACCACCAGCACAGCCTGTTACTGGGATTAATCACATCCAACTTGCATGTGTATCAGAGACGGTTTTATTGCTGGATGTAAACTGTTATCAAGAACCTGGTTATAGTAAAGTTTACAGTTGGATTTAAACCTGCCTCATTCTTCTAACTTCATACCACTACTAATCTCAACATTTTGCACCACCAAGGTGCTGGCGTCACGACAAAACCTAAACCAGGGGCCCAGCCGCACAAACACTCAGTAACCATTCACCATCAAGGGCACGTCAATCAGCACCTGGCCGGTGTCCCCTGTAACTGAGTGTGGCCCGGAGAATCCAGTGCTGTTCTCGCCTTCACTGCACTGCTGGCCCAGGGAGGCGACTGCTAAACCGTGAGTAACCGATGAACTGTATGTACATTCCGGCCCACCGTGCACCTCACGTGTTCTACCCCTGCGGACTGGCACGCTGCAGATGTACAAACCTAATATTCAGCTTTTTAGCAGCAGCAGAAGTTGAAATGTAGCAGAGAATTTGTAGGAGTTAGCATGCTCACTTAGGCCTCATGCACGCGACCGTTGTTCTGGTCCGCATCCGAGCCGCAGCCGGCTCGGGTGCAGACCCATTCACTTCAATGTGGCTGCAAAAGATGCGGACAGCACTCCGTGTGCTGTCTGCATCCGTTGCTCCGTTCCGTGGCCCCGCAAAAAAAAAAAAACATGTCCTATTCTTGTCCATTTTGCGGACAAGAATAGGCATTTCTACAATGGGCCGCCTGTTCCGTTCCGCAAATTGCGGAAGGCACACGGGCGGCTTCCGTGTTTTGCGGATCCGCAAATTGCCGGCCGCAGAAAACGAAACGGTCGTGTGCATGAGGCCTTAGGCCTCATGCACACAACCTTAGGCCTCATGCACATGACCGTTCCGTTTTTTTGCGATCCGCAAACTAAGGTAGTGTGCATGAGGCCTAAAGAGAAGAAATCTGTGCGACCAGCATCTCAGGTCTAGAAATAAACCATAGCGTAACCTGATTGCTATAACGAATAGACTGAAATGAATCAAGTACCTTGGGCATTTTGGATTTTCATTGTGCTTGGAAGATGAGTGCCAGGATAGCATGTCAGTTTTCTATTGTGTGCTACTAGAGATGAGACAGGTGGCATATTGTATGTGCTGTCGCATGGGGTCGGGGATAAAAACAATATGAGAAAAGAAGCCAGTAGTCAGCATTTAGTGCAGTAGGAGCATAATCTGCTCCAAGAACATGCCAGATGATACAAGTAGGAGAAAATAATGAGTCCTGTATATATGTTGTGAAAAAGTTAATTGAAAAACTTTTGACATTATTTTAACAGAAGACAAAATAAACCATGTTAGCGCATACAGTCACATTTATATAATAACACGGCACAGAGATAGCAGACTGGAGTTTGTCATTTGGCAAATCTTATAAATACAATATATTGTGTTAGCTAAAGCTAAATAACAAACTCTGCACTGCTACATCTGTATAGCACGAAAGTATTGCTGTGATGAGTACAGAGTGTAAAAATGGACTGTGTGATTTACACACAACAATATTTTATGCTAGCACTTTTTCTGTTCACCCGAAGCTTCAGTGGCATTTTAAAAGCTGATGATACAATACAGCATTTAAGCGGTCAGTGTTTTTTATGCTCCGCTAGTTCATTTCAGAGCTGAATGTGAAGACAACAAAGTGCTGAGTACAACAAGGGCAGAAGAAATAACTGAGTTAAACGAAAACATGTTCCATAGGAGATTTTTTCCACTTCCTCCAGTTGCTTAAAAATCTGCCCTAATGATTTTCCTGTTCTTGTGCCATCTCACAGCAGTTTCCATTGATTACAATGAAAGACTGCTGTTCAGCTGGCACACAGTACTTAAAGGGGACTGAACCTTATTAAAAATAACTCTTCAGTCATGAAATAAACCTTATTCTTCTATTGTGCATTGCTTTATTATAAACTTAGCTTAACACTAGACCAGACAGGCATTTTTATCCAAAAAAGAAAAAAAAAACAGCACAGCTCACCAAGAAACCATTAGTTAAATGATGATCTTTGGTTAATATAAGGCAGCTTGCATCCTGCCCTGGACCTCAGTGACAGGGATCAAGCGTATGGACAATGGTTGTGGAAACACTGTGCCAAGTAACCGGTTTAATGCAGGGCCAAACCTTAAGGCCCCTTTCACACGAGCGAGTCCATTGCGGGAATCACGCTCCGTGTGAGTGTGATGCTCCGCTCTGGACTTGCAGGAGCGCACGGCATTATAATGATTTATAATGCTATGTGTCTCTGCTTGACCTTATTTCTACAGAATCATACTGACAGCTTTATGTCAGTATGATTCTGTGGAAAAAAGGCCATGCAGAGACACAAAGCATTATAAATCATGATAATGCCGTGCGCTCCTGCAATCCAGAGCGGAGGATCACACTCACACACGGAGCGTGATTCCCACAATGGACTCGCTCGTGTGAAACAGCCCTAAGGGTGTTGTTCTGGCGCCTCTTTGGTATTCACCCGTTTACCCCTATACAGGGATGTGGACTTCACTGCAGGTTAGCGACCAGACAGCTACCTCCTGGAGTGGTCGTGGTGTACTTGACAGCTGACCCTCGGACTCAGGAACACTGGTGCAAAGCACCAGGAGCACAGGCATGGCGAGATATAGAACCAGAGTATAAGCAAATAAACGGATCAGGAACCCAGACACAAAGTTCATACACTAGGAAATGTGAAAAACCAGAACAGACTACAGAAAATAGGACTTTCTACAGACAAAGCAGACATGGCAAAACAGACATCAGGAAAGACTGAACAGACTCAGATGGACATAGACTGGACAGACTCGGAAGCAGTATGCACTGCAAGACTCGGAATGGACTAAACAGATTCAGACAAATACAGACTGGACAGACTCTGAAGCAGTTATCCACTGCAAGGCTCAAGACGGATTGAACAGATACAGACAAATACAGACTGGACATATTCGGAAGCAGCATGCACTGCAAGGCTCAGAACAAACTGAACAGATTCAGACAGGAGAGAGACACCAGCCACAGAAGTACAGTTCTCACCCACAAGAATCCCAGTATGCACTGAACAGAAGCAGACATGCACTGCCACACCGACACATGGCCCTAGATACACATCCACCAGTATACGGCAACCAGCACACGGAACCAATGGCACAGTGAACTGACATGTAACATCTCCTGATATCCTCCCTCTGTAGAACCCAGACGCCTTCTTACCGAAGGCAGAATAGGACAGACTCAGGCTTCATGCACACGGCTGTTCCGTGCATTGGGAACCGCAATTTGCGGCTGCCGGGACGGATCGAGACCCATTTAATTTGAATGGGTCCGTGATCCGTCCACACCGCAAAAAAATAGAACATGTTATATTTTTATTTGCGGTGTTGAGGCACGGACAGAAACACCACGGAAGCACTCCATTCAAGTGAATGGGTCCGCATCCATGATGCAGGGAGCACACGGCCGGTGTGAGTTTGGCAGTGCTCAACTGCTTCTGAGGCCTCATGCACATGGCCATTGCCTGGCTGTGGCCATATTGCGGCCCTCAAACAGCGGGTCTGCAATACGGCCATGGCCGGGCAACGGCCGTGTGCATGAGGTCTCAGAAGCAGTTGAGCACTGCCAAACTCAGAACCTGGACACTGTTCAGACACAGAATACAAGGGAGAACATGGACTAGGACATTCAGACAGACCAAACTTCATACAGACTAGAGCAGGGATGCTAAACCTGTGGCCCCCCAGCTGTTGCAAAACTACAATGCCCAGCATGCCCGAACAGCCTACAGCTATCAGCCTACAGCAGGGCATTGTGGGAGTTGTAGTTTTACAACAGCTGGGGGGCCGCAGATTGAGCATGCTTGGACTAGAGCAATTACTCAGACAAGGATAGATACAGATACCAAATGGATCATGGCAAAACAACAACATGAATGCATAAATGCAAAACCTAAGCAGGTCATAGCTCTCAAGAAACAAATCTAAGGGCTTATGCACACTACCGTGTGCTGGCTGGGCCCGTGCTGTGGACGGCAAATTGCAATAACGACACGGAGGGGCAACGGCCGTATGCAAGAGCCCTGATATATATGAGTGCATAATATGCGGGAAACTACTACTGATGTTTTTAGCCATAATATATTTACATATACAGGGAGTGCAGAATTATTAGGCAAGTTGTATTTTTGAGGATTAATTTTATTATTGAACAACAACCATGTTCTCAATGAACCCAAAAAACTCATTAATATCAAAGCTGAATATTTTTGGAAGTAGTTTTTAGTTTGTTTTTAGTTTTAGCTATTTTAGGGGGATATCTGTGTGTGCAGGTGACTATTACTGTGCTAAATTATTAGGCAACTTAACAAAAAACAAATATATACCCATTTCAATTATTTATTTTTACCAGTGAAACCAATATAACATCTCAACATTCACAAATATACATTTCTGACATTCAAAAACAAAACAAAAACAAATCAGTGACCAATATAGCCACCTTTCTTTGCAAGGACACTTAAAAGCCTGCCATCCATGGATTCTGTCAGTGTTTTGATCTGTTCACCATCAACATTGCGTGCAGCAGCAACCACAACCTCCCAGACACTGTTCAGAGAGGTGTACTGTTTTCCCTCCTTGTAAATCTCACATTTGATGATGGACCACAGGTTCTCAATGGGGTTCAGATCAGGTGAACAAGGAGGCCATGTCATTAGATTTTCTTCTTTTATACCCTTTCTTGCCAGCCACGCTGTGGAGTACTTGGACGCGTGTGATGGAGCATTGTCCTGCATGAAAATCATGTTTTTCTTGAAGGATGCAGACTTCTTCCTGTACCACTGCTTGAAGAAGTGTCTTCAGAAACTGGCAGTAGGACTGGGAGTTGAGCTTGACTCCATCCAAACCCGAAAAGGCCCCACAAGCTCATCTTTGATGATACCAGCCCAAACCAGTACTCCACCTCCACCTTGCTGGCGTCTGAGTCGGACTGGAGCTCTCTGCCCTTTACCAATCCAGCCACGGGCCCATCCATCTGGCCCAATCAAGACTCACTCTCATTTCATCAGTCATAAAACCTTAGAAAAATCAGTCTTGAGATATTTCTTGGCCCAGTCTTGACGTTTCAGCTTGTGTGTCTTGTTCAGTGGTGGTCATCTCTCAGCCTTTCTTACCTTGGCCATGTCTCTGAGTATTGCACACCTTGTGCTTTTGGGCACTCCAGTGATGTTGCAGCTCTGAAATATGGCCAAACTGGTGGCAAGTGGCATCTTGGCAGCTGCACGCTTGACTTTTCTCAGTTCATGGGCAGTTATTTTGCGCCTGGTTTTTCCACACGCTTCTTGCGACCCTGTTGACTATTTTGAATGAACGCTTGATTGTTCGATGATCACGCTTCAGAAGCTTTGCAATTTTAAGAGTGCTGCATCCCTCTGCCAAGATATCTCACTATTTTTGACTTTTCTGAGCCTGTCAAGTCCTTCTTTTGACCCATTTTGCCAAAGGAAAGGAAGTTGCCTAATAATTATGCACACCTAATATAGGGTCTTGATGTCATTAGACCACACCCCTTCTCATTACGAGATGCACATCACCTAATATGCTTAATTGGTAGTAGGCTTTCGAGCCTATACAGCTTGGAGTAAGACAACATGCATAAAGAGGATGATGTGGTCAAAATACTCATTTGCCTAATAATTCTGCACGCAGTGTATGGATTGCCTACACTTTACATATGGATTGCCTACACTTTACCAGTGATGAGCAGCAAGGGCAATATTCAAATTCGCGATATTTCTCGAATATTGGGACAAATATTCGTCATATATTCGCGAATTCGTGATCTCCAGTTATTATTTTCTTGATTGCGAAAATCGGCATTCGGCAAATTCTCAATAAAAATTTGCGATACAAACATTTGTGATCAACACTACTCCTAAAGTCAAATATATTGCATTCTTCTCATTGGCCCACAAGCAAGAAGCAGTAAGGGATCATGGGTACTGATGAAATAAAAATATAGAATATTCGCGATTAAGAAGATATAGCACTATATTCTAGATATTTGCGATCAACACTACACTTTACATATGAATACTGCTGTGTCCTGGCCCGGTGTAATAGAGTATAGTGACTGCATCGGGCCCTGCCACGATTCCAACAGCAGTTGCCGGCCTCCAGCCCCTCCTCCATGCCCGCTGAGACATCACAGGCCACGCTGTGAAGCATCGCGGCCCGTGATGTATCAGTGTTAGCAGAGTAAAAAATGGCAGCATTCGCCCCCGCCCTTTTTTGGGGTAAAAAGTGCGTCTTATGGGGGGGGGAATACGGTAGCTATATATGGAGTCAGAGCAGGGACTATCTATGCGCAGACTCCCACTGGGGGATTCCGCAACTGTACAGCGATCTTCTGCATAGACCTCAGTGGGACCCGACACCCTCCCCACTTCAGAGCAGGGGGTGCCTGGTTTAATGCTTGGGTTCTCTCATTGACTTCCATTGTGCTCGGGTGCTCTGTAGAGCACTCGAGCATCCCAAAGTGTTTCTACTCAAGCACCAGAGCATCCGAGCACTTTGGTGTTTGATCAACACTAGTATTAACCCTTCCTCACATGGCAATTTCCATTTTTTATTTTTTATTTTTTTACTCCCTGCCTTCCAAGAGCCATAATTTTGGTATTTTTCATTTCACATAGCCATATGACAGTTTTTTTTTGTGGAACAAATTGCATTTTCTATTGCAACCATTTAATCTAGATAGGAATCTGGAAAAAATCCAAATAGAGTGGAAATGGAAAAAAATGCAGTTTTATCACAGTTTTATGGGTTTTTGTTTTAACGGCATTTCATTCTCTAGGTCATTACAATTACAATGAAACCATATTTGTGTAATTTTTTTGTGTTTTAATACTGAAAAAAAACCTTTGAAAACTTTTTTTTCATTGTCATATTGTGACCCTCATAACTTTTTCTATAGTTACATCTATGGAGCTATGTGAGGGCTCATCTTTTTGAAGGACTATCTGTAGTTTTTATTTATACCATTTTGGGGTGTGTATGACCTTTTTGATTACTTTTTATTCAATTTTTTGCCATTCAAAGTATAGGATACATTTTTTTTTTAATATAATTTAAATAGCATTTGTGTTTTGATTGCTTATTTATTTAAATTTTGGAAAAAGGGGCATGATTTGGAATTTTCTCCTTTTTTTATTTTATCATTTATTTTTTTACTTTTTGAAATTTTTTTAGGCCCCCAAGTGGACCCCAGAATACAATCATTAGATTGCCTTTTGTATATAAGCAATGGGATTTTTTCCATTACAGCATATAAAGATTGGTATATTCCAATGCAGTGCCTTTAATATGTCAGCTCCAATTACAGGAGAAATCAACTATGAAAAAAAATAATAATGTTTAAAATGTCCCTAATGGTCTTCTATGACCTTGGAGTGGGGGCACAAAGTGTAAATATATTGTGACACAGTTAGGGGTTTGGTCTGGGATACAGGTATTTTCCTCCCAGTCTGTGCTGCTGGCTGATTTACAGCCAGGTGAAGTCAAATACCAGACCAAATTTTAAATGCAGTCCGGGTTTTGGCAGCATCTGGCTGTCCTTAAATAGGCAGCTGGGCTCAGAAGCCAATGTCTCTGTGTTGTGATCTGGGAGCCTTGTGTCTGGATGAAGGCTTGCTACCAGTTTGCTGTGAAAAAAGGGGGGTTCTGCTATCAGCAAGGACTCTTTGAGGCAGAATTGCCGCATGGTGTGAATTACCGCCAACACCGCAAGGTGACTTTTTGTTTGAATATGACTGCTTGTTTTGTCACTTGCCTAAAGTGTGAATAAAACACTGAACTGTTTGATCCAAAAAACTTGTTGTTGCCTCTATACTGCGTCCGTTAATCCTTTCTACCAGAGAGAGTCCCCACAATTGGTGGAGGATGCGGGCAACAGCAGTGAGGCTGGCATAAACGCCAATATTTTTGGTTTCTGCATTTTTCAGGCACGGTTGTATGTCGTACATTAAGCCAGCTGTATTACAACTAGCGCCCCACGAGAAAATGGAGGCTGTTGTCAAGGCCCTCATGGAGGCTAATCTGCAGCATTGAGAGACAAACCTGCAGCAACGCGAGGCTAATAAGCAGCAGCAGGAGACTAACTAGTTGCTGCTACAATATGTGATGGCTTGCAGACAGCAGGACCAACCCCCGAGCGTCCACAAAGCCCGGAAAGCAGTTGCGTGCCGTGATTCCTAAGATGACCCCAGCAGGACGACATCGAAACCTACCTAGCGATGTACGAGAAAGTGGCCATCAGGGAAAAGCTACCCCTGTGACCAGTGGGCTGGGGTCGTCGCTCCATTCCTGGCATTCGATTCCCAGCGGGTGTATTTCGACTTGCTGGACAATCAAGCGGCTGACTACCAAAAAGTAGAGGGGGAGATTTTGGCAAGACTGGGGGTGAATGCATTGTCCAGGCCCAGCGGGTGTATCAGTGGGGGTTAAAGCCGGCTGAGCCTGCGAGGATCCAGTATTATGACTTACTCCACCTGTGCAAAAGTGGGCTACAGCCTGATGTGCTGAGTCCCCCGGCTATGCTGGATAGACTATTAGCCGATATGTTCTGGAGGTCTTTGCCATACCCACTCCAGCACTGGATCGTCAGGTGTCTCCTGGCAATGGCCTTTGAGATGGTGGACCTGGTGGAACGCTATGAAGGTACCAGGAATCTAAAGGAGGGTTCTGTCGGGAGGGGTGTCGGCAAACCCAGAAAATCTCCACCCTAGGCCCAGAGATTTTAGCCATGGACACTAACTATGGCTACCGTCAATCGCTATATGCCAAGAGGCTGTGTGCAACAGGTACCCCAGAGTCTCTAGATCACTTGTGCCAGATGGAAGTGGGAGACACTCCGGCGGAGGCTCTGCTGGACTCAGGGAGTCTGGTGACCTAGTAAGGGCTACCCTGGTGCAGTCCACTGAGTATACTGGCCGGAAAGTCGGGGTGGTGTGCATCCACAGAGACTTAAAAGACTAACCCACCACGTTGGTGTCTCTAACTATGGTGGCCGGTAGATAGACCCATGAGGTGGCTGTTACCACAAATCTACATTATGAACTCATAATAGGGAGAGACTTCCCGGGGTTCCCGGCACTGTGGCCTGCTATGAGAGTGACTGATACCCATGAGACAGGGGGTAACCCTAGCAGATTGGACCCACCAGAACCCTGGAACCTGAGACCGAAGTGCCAGCGGTTGGGGTTACCTCCACTTCGGTGGAAGAAGGGTAGACAACCCCTCTAAATGTGATGGTGGGAGAAGTGGAGGACTTGCCTCCGAGTCCTGAATTGGCAGACCTCAATGTCTCTGGGGATAATTTTGGTTTACTGCCCAACGTCGGGACCCAACCCTATCCCGCGACTGGGAAAAGTGTTAATAGTAGATGGTGAACCACAACAACCTGGGGCAGAGTCAGTGTTTCCACCGTTTGTGGTTCATCAAGATATTTTGTATCAGGTAAACCAACTACGGGGTGAGCCTATTGAACAGTTGGTGGTCCCCAAGGCTTATCGCAAGCTTGTGTTAGATCTAGACCACCAACACGTTTCTCGGGGGTCACCTGGGGCTGCAGAAAACTCGGTTCGTATTCTACAGCGGTTTTACTGGCCCAGCATATTCAAAAAAGTGGAAGAGATTTGTAAGTCTTGCCCGACCTGCCAGATAACTAGCCCCCAACCATATTTCCGTAGTCCCCTAGTACCTCTCGCGATTATCGAAGTACCGTTGAACGAATAGCTATGGACCTCATAGGCCAGTACCAGGGTCCGCCAGAAGTCATCAATACAGCTTAGTCATTCTAGACTACGCCATTCGGTACCCCGGAGGCTGGGCCACTGCAACATACTCGGCCAAACTCATAGCTAAGGAGTTTAATGGAGGCATGTTCCCGAGAGTAGTACTACCTAAAGAGGCTCTGACCGACCAAGGGACCCCTTTATGTCCAAGGTGATGAGGAAACTCCTTAAGTTGCTCCACATAAAACAACTAAGGACGTCTGTTTACCATCCGCAAACGGACGGTCTGGTAGAATGGTTTAATCAAACTTAAAAAAATATGTTGAAAAAGGTAGTGTCTAAAGATGGGAAGGACTGGGACCTCCTTCTGCCCTATCTCATGTTCGCAGTGTGAGAGGTACCCCAGGCCTCTACTGGGTTCTCGCTCTTCGAACTGCTATATGACAGACACCCTCACGGTCTATTAGACGGGGCCAAAGAGGGGCGTGGGAACACAATCCACTCTACATAAAAGTGTCATTGAGTACGTTACCCAGATGCAAAATTGTATAGGGACAGTGTTGCCTCTTGTTAGGGAGCGTATCGAGGCAGCTCAGCAGCCCAGAGCGGGTCTATAATCGGCAAGCTCGGGGCCGGATCTTTAACCCAGATGATCGGGTTTTGGTCCTGGAGCCGACCGTGGACAATAAGTTCCTGGCTAGGTGGCAGGGGCCCTATGAGGTACTCGAGAAAATTGGAGATGTAAACTACAAGGTACACCAGCCAGGGCGGTGATGAAAGCCGGAGCAGGTTTACCATGTGAATTTTACTTAAACCGTGGAAATGCTAGGGAAACCTGTACAGAAGAAAGCCCGCGGCTGGGTTTTTCTAGGAGAAGAGGTACCGTCCCCTCTGTCTGATAGCAAGAGAGGCGGCTGCTACAGTAAAAATTGCTGAACAGCCCTCTCCTCTATACAGACTCAGGAGGCCAGGGAGTTCGTTAGTCGGAACAGGTATTTTTCCTCCCAGCATGTGCTGCTGGGCTGAGTTACAGCCAGGGGAGGTCAGGATTTTAAATGCCGGTCCGGGTTTTGGCAGCACCTGGCTGACTTAAATAGGCAGCTGGGCTCAGAAGCCATGTCTCTGTGTTGGGATCTGGGAGCCTTGTGTCTTACTGAAGGCTTGCTACCTGTTTGCCGTGAAAACAGGTTGTTGCTGCTATCAGAAAGGACTCTTTGAGGCAGAATTGCTGCATGGTGTGAATTACCACCAACACCGCAAGGTGACTTTTTGTTTGAATATGACTGCTTGTTTTGTCACTTGCCTAAAGTGTTAATAAAACACTGAACTGTTTGATCCAAAGAGAACTTGTTGTTGCCTCTATACTGTGTCCGCTAATCCTCTCTACCAGAGCGAGTCCCCACAATATACTATATATATATATATATATATATATTATTTTTTTTTATCCACCCTTGGCAACTGTAAACTATAAATATATATATATCAAAATGACTGTAATGGGAAGGGGACATAACTTTAAAAAAAAAAATACATTTATTTGCACTATGTGCTATTAAAAAAACCTAGAAAAAAAACACACTATTTTCTTTCCAAGTATTAAAAAATTAAAACATAAAATACTAAAATAAATTGACATAAAAATAAAGTCTCATGTATCACTGAAAAAATGCAAACATTTTTTAAATAACCAAAAGAAAAGAAAATTATGACTTTCGAAGAAGTGTGTACAAAAAAAAGTGCATCTAGCCACAAGGGGGGGGGGGGGGGGTGTAGAAGGGGGAATTTTGTAAATGGTTCAGTGAATTATGAGGTTTATACTTCTCATTGCCTAATAATGTATGGTAGAAAAAGTCTGTCCTATGCTCCTAGATAGTTAGTGGGCAATTACTGATTACTGATGGATTTAGTAATTTAAACCAATATGTTGATTGATTTCTTGGTAATTAGATCAAGCAAAATTGATTGACATAAAGTATGGGTCATTGATACACATAATTTATTCATGGTCAAGCAAAAAATCTATTTCCTCCCACTTAATATGTTAACTGGACCAAAAACCTGTATTTTATTATTGTAAAAATTGTAGCCAACACCCATGTTTATGGGAAATGTCATGGTTCAGCTAATAATATTAATTTTCTCTATAATTATTTTACCTCTTTGGATTCTATTTCTTGGTCTTTTCTCCAATTTATAGCAGCTACCATTTAATTGATGTAATATTTAGGCTACAGTGAATCCGAAGAGATTTTAAAAAAAAAAAACATTAAGATATTGCCTTTGGAAATGTGTGGCCTCTTGACACCTAATTTAGTGGAATGTATTGATCCTTACTGAAATCAATTAGATTGTGCTTGATCTAGGTTCTTAAATTAATGCTGACATCTGGTTGGATTTCATCTTATAAAGTAAAAGAAGGGCACTGTGTGTAATCTGGGCTGTACAAGTAGTATCCATGTAAAACGTATTGTAAACCAAAAATATCTTGGATAAGTTCACAGTAGACGTATAGATTTGTCCATGACACAATAAGCATTCCATCATCTTATAGAAATACATATTTTCCATGATGTCATTTAGATTTTTACATGAAACAACATTCATATTATGAGAAATATTGCACATTTGCATCGCAGTATGTATTTTTATATGTTCTACTCTATGATACCCTAACTGTATAATGCAGGGTTCACACCAACACCTCCCATGGAGATGTGAACATAGAAGGAATAAAAACAAGTTACACACGAGTAACTACATTAACACTGCAAAGAAAAAAGAGATAATATTTAGGGCATAGATTAGTTAACATAAGCAATATTAAAGGGGTTGTCTAATCTCAGACAATGAGGGGCATATCGCTAGGATACTCCCCCATTGTCTTATAGGTGGGGGTCCCTATATCGAGATCGGAGCCATGAAAAGTGGTGGCTGGAAGACTACAACCAGCTACCACCAAGTGCTCACCCCATAGAACTGAATGGGAGCGCACCGTGCATGACCAGCCACCACTCCCATTCACTTATATGGGCCCGACGAAAATGGCAGAGACAGCGCCCATAGAAAATTAATGGAGGACGGCTGCGCATGCACAGGGCACCCTTGACCACTTTTGGGGCTCCATTCTCGATATAGGTGTGGGTCCCAGTGTAAAGTTACTGTATATTTCTGGGCACCTATACTACATGGCGGTATTCTTACTTTGAAACAGATTTTGGATGTGGCAGAATCCTTTTAAAAGGGTTGTCTCATAATGACAAGTTATAACCTATACATCGGATAAGTGATAAATGTTGGATCTTTGGGGATCTGGCTGCTGGGACCACTACCAATTATGACAACAGGGCTCCTGTGTCCCCTTTTTGAATGGCTCAAGCAGTCAACGCATGTGCAATGTTCAAACCCTGGGGTACTGCTGAAGATATAGAGCTTGGTTGTCTTCAGCGGTCTGATAGACTTTGAATGGATTTGCATTGCACATGCCTGACAACCTCTCAATTCATACGGGGGACATGGGTCCCCCTTTCTCGAGATTGGTAGGGTCCAGTGGTCAGACCTCCATGATCAGAAAAATATTTCATGTTATGCGGATAGGTGAAAAGTTTTCATCCTAGCCCTTTAAAAAAAATAAGTAGCAAGTAAGCTTTACCAATAATATGAACCCTATTTTTTAAGTTTATGACTTAAATTTCCAAAGGAAGTAAGTATGAGTAGGAATGTATGATGCTTTCTGGAAACTTTTACATAAACCTAGTAATCTTAGAACCCAGACCATAAGGGCCAAAGCTAAGACCCTTCAAATGTCTCTGTGTAACTTACATGTAGAGGTCCTAACAAAACAGGGTCCCCACTTATTAGCTAATAATACGCCAAGCAGGAATTGTGTAAATGATTAAGGTTCGAAAATCATGAAGTAATTTCATGAGTCCCAAAACATCTTGCATAGCTACAGTAAAAAAATGGAGTCCAAAAACTGGGTAATTATTTGTAGACAATGTATGAAAAATATATCCATTAACAATAAAGATAGGAAGACACGTGCACCTGCATGAAAATGAAAGCTTAGTGGAGAGAACACGATGGATTTATTGTTCTAGCTGTATTCTTTGTATTGAAATGTAGGCACAAGGTGCGTTGCTTGCCAAAATAAGTACCAGAGGACCCTAGCTAATAATTGTCAGTTTTAATAAACTGCTTATATCGGTATATAAATCAAGTTAGCTATGCACATTGCATTTGAATACTGATGATTTATGGATACAGAAAGAAATAATTAACAACCTTTGGAGAACAGAGAACATGTATAGTGTGCTTAGGAAATGACATATAGTTACAAGATAACTTCTCATGCAAGAAAGAAAACATAATCATAAATATCACAGTTTTTGTACTCTGAAGTTGTAGATGTTTGTTGCATCTTAATTCTGGATTAAAAGTGAGCCCAGCTTTATATGGAAATACAGTGATAGATGGTACTACGGTGGTAAGTCTTAGCAAACAATAAATGAGTGTTGTGGATATTTCTCTAAGAAATACTAATGTCTGCAGAGTACATAAATATTTGTTACCAATATGTGAATATATTCTGTTCCAAGCTAGAGGATGCCGCAGACTTCCCATGGTATTCTGCCTCATGTCTCGATCATTGTCAACTGTCTAGAATCCACACAGAGGCACAAACCCATAGCCATGGAAATACATAATAAAATGAAAACACTACTTTCAACTCTGGCAAAATACATGACATCAATACCTTCCCTGCCGTTTTCAAAAATATTTTTTGTCAACTTGGTCAACCCCTTGCAGTACTATGTAACAAATGAACACAATACTTGTTTGTTCTACTAAAGGGAATGTGTCATCAGAAAATGAACTATTGTTCAAATCATGTTTTTAGGTTAAACATTACTTTTTGGTCTGTACAGATCACTTTTCAGTAGTTATCTCCTTATCATGACAGACAGGATTACAATGATTATATATATATATATATATATATATATATATATATATATATATATATGTATAGAGAGAGAGAGACATGGAGAGAAAAAAAAAGAGAGATAACACCAGATCTATCATTGTTAATGCTTAATCTGATCCCTGCCTAACTCTGCACAGGTCACAGATCATGTCTACAAAACTCTTCCACAGATTATTGTGCCCCATGTGGCTGCTGTAAATCTGATCTCTAAATGCTGTTTAAGGGAACCTGTCATGTGGATATTTGATTATAATCTAATTATATACAATCATTAACTACTAAAAAGTACCTTATATGTATTCAATTACTGGTGTGACAGATGGTTACCTCATAATATACACACAAAGATGCATATGCCGCATACTAATGAGCTGATTTGAGTCCAGTGTGATGTCAGTGAGTCCAGCGTATTTTAATTCAGAGCTATAGCCACTCCCCTGCCCACCTGCTGCTGATTCATATGGAAAAAAACTGTCAATTAGCAGCAGGTAGGCGGGGAGAGTCAGGAGCTCATGAATATTCAGGACTCATCATTATGAGCTGGAGCTTTTCAATACAAGATGTTGGCAGATTGACTGGGTCAATTAAATAAAGTGATGCAGCATTTTGCTAAGAGAATCAGTCACTTATTTATGTTGCCCTTAGTTAGGCCACCATAAAACTGGTGACAGGTTCACTTTAAGAACAGCTCAGGCAAGATGGCTGCCCTAATAATTATGTTCAGGTAACAGAATAAAAAATCTACAGTCAGGAAACAAGAACAGATTACAAAAAAAGGGGTTAAACTCGTAGAAAAAATATAGGTGACACATTCCGCTTGACCACCTAACTGTTCTGCCTGAGCTCAGATCAGGCTGTGGGAAAAGTACTTAACTGTTCTGCTTGAGCTCAGCTCAGGCAGAAGTCAAGGATGGGGGGGGGGGAGGGGTAGGGCTGCTTTAGCTGCTGATATGTCCTGAATGGTAGCAGGCTGATCTTGTTTGAAAGCTGGCATACCAGGCTCTCATACAAGACCAAAATGACAGCATTATTCCAAGCTAAACAGGAGATATCACTGTTAGAAATTAAGTCGGGATGACAGCAGGTAAAACCTGCTTTTACTTTTACTTTCAGCTGTATTCACTGCATCTGATGTCTTCCCTTGTACTGAAGATATTGCTGTCATTCTGGCATTGTTTGAAATCTTGGAATGCCAAATGCTTTCAAACAATATATAGTTCATATATCTAGCTGGTACCAAAACAGAGATATGAGCGGCTAAAGGCCCCCCCCTCCCCTTCAGTATAGAGGAAGAGAGAGAGAGAGAGAGAGAGAGAGAGCAGTTACAGAGCTGACAGCTGTAGGAGGAAAGAAAAGATTGTGAAAAATATATAGAAATGTTGCATTATCATCAATGTAGTGACCACCTGAACGCCAGAAATAAATTCCCCAAATAATGTATAAATTGCTGTTTTTTTATCTTTCCTCTAAAAATAAAATAATAAGTTATTTAGTATAAAATGGTTCCTAAAAATCTACAATTAATCCTTCAAAGTAAAAACAAAAATAAAAACATTTAGAAGAAAAAATGTAAAAGTTATGACTGCTAGAACATAAAGGTGGAAAATATTATTGGTCCTTAAGGCTAAAATTAGTTATGTCACTAAGGAGTTAAAATGCAATTGTGTCCCCTGAGTTGTGCACCAACAAAGATTTACTGCAGACACACATTAAAAATGTACAATAAAAAATGTGAACCGGCCAGATACACCTATAACTGTTGAACTTATTTTAATGAACAATATTTGAATTGAGGCGATGGATATAGAATGTTTCAATGTTTTTTTTTATGCAGCAAACAATAACCACCTAAGGAAACAAGATCATGTGTGTCCTTGAAACCATGTCAAAAAGTCTGACTTGAACTTTTTTTCAAGGTGGTTGAAACGTTGCCTCAGTGGGTTCTAAGCATGATATACCAGTGATTGATGTGAAGCTCTGAAGTCTTCACACTCTCACCACCTACACATGGAATGTCAACGAAGCACTGTAGGCAGGCATTGTACAGGAAATAGTCACGGTCTTCTTATCTTGTCAGCCATCTCATTGTATATGGGTGAGTTTTAATAGCCAGAAAGTTATGAGTCTGACATACTGTATGATCTACAATGTAAAACTGATGGCTGAGGGCTTTTTAGTTTTGGACACCAGATGGTGGCATTTTAATATACTACTAGTGATGATCGAGCATGCTCGGCCGAACACTAGTCTCTGCCCCGCATGTTTCTTGGCTGCTACGCAGTCAATAAACGTTCAGGTAAGTACTGCCCTCAAAGTACTGCCCTCAAGTACTGCCCTAAAACTTTACAGACCCAAAAGTCCTTTTAAGGACTATTGTGTGTGTGACAGCAGCAATATCTTTTTTTAGCGCAACCTGCGCTAAATAGCGTACAATAGTTAGGACCGCTACAGACAGGGACATTAACTGCGCCACATCTCTAGTGTAAAGTGTGCGCATCCAAAAAATATCTGTGACATACAGTGTACTTTTTCAATAGATAGTGTCCACTTCTGACGCATAGCGTGGGGGGGGGCAGGCGGGCGGTTTCCCCCGGCACCAAATTGCAGGGGGCGCCGGGCAGCAGGCATTTCAATAAGGGCCATGGGAGCCTATGGCTCCCGTCCCCTCCGTTCTGCCTCATAGGCTTCAGGCCACCTGGCCTGAAGCATATGAGGCAGTATAGCGGCGCAGGAGATCGCGATTACCTCACTGTGACCTCCTGCGCTGGGTCTCGCGAGATAATGTGATGATGCGGCGCAGGAAGCCACAGTGATGTGTTCGCGACGCCGGGACGCGCGAACTCAGGCCAGAAGCAGTGATGTAGTGAGGAAGAGAGGTGAGTATATATATTTTTTTATGTAAGTACCCTAAGGCACGCAGCAGTCGGGGCACTATGGAGGATGGGGGCATTATCAATACCACAAAAGAGGAAGCATAGCAAGGAGGCAATTATGTAGAAATAAATGTGGGCCATTGTATATGACAATGCTAATAAAGAGGGGGCCATTAAAATAATAATACAGAGGGGGCATTAAAATAATAATACAGAGGGGCCATTATAATAATAATAATAATATAGTACCGAGGAGGCCATAATAATAATAATAATAATACAAAAGGGGGCCATAATAATAATAATACAGAGGGGGTCATTTATAATAATAATAATAATAATAATAATAATAATAATAATAATGATAGTAATAAAGAGGGGGCCATAATAATAATAGAGGGGCCTTGTTACTGCTGGGGGCACTATAGGAGGCCTTATTTCTACTAGGGGCTTATGGGGGCATTTTTATTTAGCACAAATTAATGGGGATGCTATTGGAGGGTACTGTGGGGCAGTGTTCCTCAACTCCAGTCTGCAGGGACCACCTGCCGTCATGATGTAAGAATATCCCACAGAAATGAATACCTGTGGTAAGTACTGATGCATTGATACTAATTATATCACTGCTCAAAACTAAGGAGATTCTGAACACATGACCGGCAGTTGGTCCCTAAGGACTGAGTTGAGAAACACTGGTGTAGGGAACGCTATTACCATCGAGCACAGTTTGGAAGCATGATATTATAGGAAACTATCTGTCTGGCTCTACCACAGTATTGGGGGGCAGCAGGATGACAGTGTTGAGGCATCAGAAGGAGGACGATAGTAAATTGGGGAATTTATATTTTTTTTTCTGTGACCCACACTGCCGCAGTCTGGCCCTAGACTCCAGGTCACACTGTATGTGTTCTGAATTCTGAGGGCTAACACCCATCTACTACATTATCTGTACTCAGAGAGCTATCACCGTGGTTATCAGTGGTGTTATGTAGGACTGCAGATGACATCTACTGCACTATCTGCAAAAAAGGGGCTGGGCCACAGTGGGTGTGGGGGGGGGGGGGCACACTACTTGGCTTGCCCCGGGCGCTGGCAACTCGTGCTGGCAACATCTGCAGTGTAACGTGTGCGCTGTGACTTACAGTGTACTTTTTTGCATAGAAGGTGCGGACAATGACATTACCGGTGGTACCTCTCCTGTATAACGTTTATTCCTTTGACATTCCCTGAAATTTTTCATTAGCCGCTGTTGACAGCATTGACATTACCTGCGGGATATCTCCTGTGTGACGTTTCCACATCCAAATACCTTTTTAAATTTGTTTGCGCATACACTTCCAAATAATACGATACTGTACGTGTGACAGACTTCCAATCATATATAAAATTTATATGAAGAAGGCGAGCAGTAAGGGATGTGGCAGTGGCCGTGATGCTGATGGTGTCGGCAGAGGCTTGTGGCCGTGGTGAAACTGTGCCTGCTGCCAGAACACAAGAAAAAACAATCATCCACGATACCTAGTTTCATGTTCCAGTTTGCAGGACAGCGCAGGACACCACTCTGAAATCAGACCAGTGCGACCAGGTGGTCGGTTAGATTGCAGGAGATATTGCTTCTAGTCGGTTAAGCACCACCCTGTCTTCCACCAAGTCCAGTCTCAGTAGCCAAGAGTCTGCTCAACCCAATCCTCACCCTGATCCTCCTTCCTCCCACCATGGAGAGTCTGGCAAACAAGTGATCCCACACTCGGATATTCCGAGGAGCTCTTTTCAGCGCCATTCCTTGATTTGGCCCTTTCGCCCTTTGCAAGCTAGAAGAGGGACAGATCTTGTGCCCTGATTCCCAAACTCTTGAGCATCCACAATCACAAGAAGATGACGGTGGGGAACGGCAATTACTGTTTAATGAGGTGAGGATGATGAGACACAGTTGCCAATAACTCAATGGCAATTACTGTCTCAAGAGGTTGAGGAAGAGGATGACACACAGTTGTCAATCACTGAGGTAGTGGTTAGGTCAGCAAACCAGGAGGATGAGCAGAGTGAGGAAGTGGAAGAGGAGGTGGTGGACGATAAAGTCACTAACCCAACCTGGAAAGGTGGAAAGCCGAGCGAGGACAGCAGTACAGAGGGGGAGGGATCTGCTACACTGCAACAGCCTGGAAGAGGCAGTGGGGTGGCAAAAGGGATTAGGCGGGCCACACAAACAGGCCTGCAACTGTTCCATGGAGCACCCCCTTGCAGAAATCTCCCTTGCCAAGGGGGTAGGTGTTCCGCAGTATGGCGCTTTTTCAGGGAAAGTGCGGACAACAAAAGAATAGTCGTTGTAACCTGTGCCGTACCAAATGAGCTGGGGCGTGAACACTAGCAACCTCACCACCACCAGCATGATCCGCCATATGGCATCCAAGCACTGTTATAAGTGGAACGAATGCCTGGGTCCACAATCTGTGTCCTGCGAGTCACACCACTGCCTCCTCTTCCTCTGTGTTACGTGCTGGCCAATACCTTGTTGAAGGCACATGCCCGGATGCCTCCCGCCCTGCACCTGGACCTTCGCAAGCACCATCAGCGACCACATCCACTTCCGTGTCCCAGCGCAGCGTCCAAATGTCCTTACCCCAGGCATTTGAATGCAAACGCAAATACCCACCCCACCCACCCACAGGCCATAGCACTAAATGTGCAGCTTTCCAAATTGCTGGCCCTGGAAATGTTGCCATTTAGGCTTGTGGACAATGAGGCCTTCCGCAGCCTGATGTCGGCGGTCGTCCCGCGTTATGCAGTCCCCAAGCCTCCACTATTTTTCAAGGTGTGCCGTGCCCCGCCTTACACCAACATGTGTCCCGTAACTTCACACGTGCCCCTGACCAACTCAGTTACTGGCAGGCTCGGACTGGCCCACGGGGTTACAGGGGAATCCCCCGGTGGGCCCCTGATCAAGGTGGGTCCTAGTCTCCCACCCCCTGCACAAGTGGCATATAACACAGTAGACTTACTGGACTTCATACATATATTCAATGTACAGCACCTCAACCAGCCTATGTTCATTTAAAAAACTTGTTAAATTATTTATTATATTTGAATGTATCCGTATGGTGGGCCCCCAAAATAAATTTTACTGGTGGACCCTAGGTACCCCAGTCCGACACTGGATTACTGGGAAGGTTCACATAACCACATATGGACATATGGACAAGTGCATTTGGCCAGGGACACTACATTCCCTGATGGCACACTGGTCACTGTTGTGGAGGCCGGGAGTGAGTCGTACCCTGGGATGGAACAGGTGCTACCAACGCCAAGGATTGCGGGCCCTAATTCTATCAGGGTTTCCGCAGAAGAGGAGGAAGTGGATGAGGAGATTGAGAGTGATCCTCCTGATGACGACAGCGAAGTCTTGCCTGTTGATGCTCTGGCACACAAGGCTGACTTCATGTTAGGCTGCCGTTCCCACGACCGATTATTATACGCATTTTAGACAAACATGGATTACTGGTTGCTCACCCTTCTCTACCCTACACTACATAGAGAACTTCTCATCTCCCATTCCTCTGGTGGAGAGGACGAGCAAAACAGTGCAATACCAGAAGATCCTTGTTTAAAAATTGCTCCAAAAATTTCCATCTGACAACGCTGGCGGCAGAGTCCGTAGTTCCTTGACCAACCGAGGAGGGGGAGCACAAGGGGAGCAAAACAGCAGTTCCAACAGAAGCAGGGCAAACACTCTCCAAAGCCTGGGGACAAGTTTCATGACACCCCGCCAGCACCATCACCCTGATGCGCGGACTAGTGTCACAAGGAGGGAATTTTTTTGGAAGATGGTGAAGGAGTACATAGCAGACCATGTCAGCATCTTCATGCACCCACCCCCCCCCCCCCCCCCCCCCCCCCCAGTGCCTTACAACTACTGGGTGTGTCCAAGCTGACATGTGGCATGAAATGGCGCTCTACGCCTTGGAGGTGTTGGCCTGCCCTGCGACAGCGTTTTTCTAAACGGGTATTTAGTGCTGCTGGTGGCATTATAACAGATAAGCGTATCCGCCTGTCAAATTAAAATGCTGACAGGTTGACTCTTATGAAAATAAACAAGGCCTGGATGACCATGACTTTTACAGGGTCAGCTCAGCTGCAGGCCCTCGTATATAAATTTTTAGAGGCTCAGCTCACCAGCAAGCACTCGCATATAATATTTTACAGGGTCAGCTCACCAGCAGGCCTTCCCTACAATCTTTTACCGGGTCAGCTCATCTGCAGGCCCTCGCATATAATGTTTTAGAGGGTCAGCTCACCTGCAGGCCCTCAACTACAACCTTTTAGAGGGCCAGCTCAACAGCAGACCCTCACTTACAATCTTTTACAGGGCCAGCTAATCTGCAGGCCCGCACCTAAAATCTTTTACAGGGTCAGCTCACCAGCAGGCCCTGCACCTAAAATCTTTTACAGGGTTAGCTCACCTGCAGGCTCGCACCTATTATCTTTTACAGGGTCAGCTCACCTGCAGGCCCTCACCTAATTACCTTACCTAATAGGTGATTTTGCGCGCATGCTGCCTTGCTTGGATGTGGTAGCCATAGCCGTTTCTCAGTCTTCCTCTCCAGAATCGAACCCTGATTCACTATGGTTGCGCTGAAAAATAACATCGAAAGTTAATAGTGCAAACATCCGAATGGATCGTCGCCATACGTGGGACATGCGATCGGCCCCAGGTTATCTAGGGTCACCAAAGCGGCAGCAGGCTCTGTAAAAGTGGTGTAACTACTCGGACAACATTGTTCCCAGCAGCGACCTGGGAGTCCAAGATGCATCCAGACATCCTCCCCATGCTGTTCCCGAACCATTTCGGTGGTGTTTCCATCAATTTCTGACCTTTCCTATGCATCAGGCACCTTCCCCTCTTCAGAGCAGGGGGTGCCTGGTTTAATGCTCGGGTTCTTCTATTGACTTCCATTATACTCGGGTGCTCGGTAGAGCACCGTTCATCCGTGTGTTCGGCCAGAACATCCGAGCACTTTGGGGCTCGATCAACACTACATAACACAATCGCCCAAGTCTTGTAAAATGAAGTAGTTTCGATATCCCATGTGGCAATACATACTTTACCGGAGTTTCTTATACAAATGTATTTTTTCATTAATTAGTGCTGTTTTTTGGTCTTCATGCTTTCATTTTTTATACGTTTCAATGTTGTACATTCATTTTCATGTTGTAAATATTGCATATAATACATGTCTTTATAGTAATACTGCAGTGTCCCCACTCAAGTAACCGTGGGCCCCGCAAACATGTTTTTATCATGTATAAATGTCATGTGATGTGCTGTATTTTGTATTTTATCTCCTGTCATATTTTCCATGTCACAATCTGATTTTACATGTAAATATCCTTTACACAGGCCTAGTCAGGGTGCAACTAACACTTGTTCTCCACTAGATGGAGCAGTGTCAGTGTGTATATATAGCTTAGCTCAGACCTAAGTTAGGCTGTGCAGTCGTGTGCCATGTGTGCAGTGCAGTTCAGTTTAGTTCCTGGTTTAGGTGAATCCAAACCAGTGCAGAAGAGCTCAGGTAAATCCAAGTGGGAGTTCAGTTGAATGCAGTTCTCTCATAAGCCTTTAAGAAAGCAAAAGCCAGTAGCTGAATATCTGGAGGGAGGCATATTCCTAACCTCTCTACTCGTCCCTGTCGGCTCCATAGCCCAGGTTAAAGCCTGCAACTATTCTACCTAGAGGTGAGCAATCCACTACTATAGATCGCTCTTCAAGGGTGACCAATGTCTAAACTGTATGCAGCCGAGTATATAAGAAATTACCACATTTATCCAAGACAAAGGATTAGCAAGATAGTCATTACCTAAGGACTTATTAGGCACTTTTGTACTAGGTATAGGAGATAGCTTGAAGCATCTACATCTCCAGTTTAAATCCTGAGGACAGTCAGGCCAACTGTCGGAACAACATTGGAATAGAAGTTTCAGGATTCAGAAAAGCACCTTTTTATTCAAGGATTAGGATCAGGCCGGAGTTGTTACCAGTGCAAGACTTTCATTATTACTAGCCTAGTCTGAGCAGTAGTTTCTTATGTATACAAGAGGGATTTGCATTTCCCTATCCCCATCGGCATGGGAGATTCTGCTTAATGCCGGATTGTATCAAGAGACTGTTTAATGCCTATGGATGTATTGTAATCAAGAGTCATCATCAGTAAAGTGCCATTTTGAGTTTTCATCCTGCTTGCCTCAGACTCAGTTCCTCTATTAACACTATAGAAAATGGTTGTACCTACATACAAAAGGTACTGGTGTCACGATTACAAGGGACATTGCCACTGGCACATTTAATACAGACCACCAAGGGCACCTCAAACCACCATCTGGCCAGTGTCCCTTACACCAGAGTGTGCCCCAGAGAATCCTTGTTCCATTCTCCTTTTCACTTATGCAAGCCTGCCCAGGGACGACATAACCGTGAGTAACCAGAACTGTATTTACCTCGGCCCACCTATTGCTCACACCGTGACCTCACACATAATTCCCCTGCAAGGACTGGCATACCGCAATACCATCTTGGTAACTGATGATGGCATTAATACTGAAGGCTGCTGCCCTCACATAGTGTAAAATATATTAATATCTATACCCTAAATATATATTCACCTCCTGCCATTTCTTACTGATCAGTGTGGCCAGCGACTGACTGAGATGATTCTGCTGTATCCCTGGCGCACAGAGTAACTAACCAGCCACCGGTAGATGTTTAGCAAATTTGGCGAGATAAACGGGAAACAAGGCGCTCATAGGGTAGTAATTTTAGTGATAGTTTTAGAGAGAGTACTGAATCAGAAGTTGCACTCACCTCCTGGTGTTGTGCTTGTGTCAGCACAACACTTGGCAAAGGCGGGGGGAAGTAAAAGTTCAATCCAGATGAGGTATGCTGCCGGTATCTTTCTCAATCCTAGGAGTCGCCAGTACTCCAGAGGAGTGATGTAGAGAATACTGTGAAAGGGCTGTGTGTGCTAGCTAGAAAATAATGTATTTTCTTTTATTCTAACTATAGTAATTGGACCAGCCCTGCCAATTGTGTATACCCGGTCCCTAAGGTAATTGCCTTCACCACCTCCCCCCAAGTGCCTCCCCTTATCACCACTACACTTATCAATACTATTACATCTTCGGACTGTTGTGCATGTGTGTGTGTATATATATATGTATTTATACGTATCAGTTTGCTTTCAAATTCTGCATGCGTGTATATATATGGTTCCACACCAATCCAAGCTAACAATGACGGCATACCAGGCCCACTGTCATTTTTAACCTACGATTATCCTGTGGTTAGCACAATCGAAACTAGGGCAGCGATATAACTATGTGTAATTATGAATCCCCTGACACTTGCACCCATATTTATATTTATAATCATAAATTTTATAATATTTTATCAGTCCACCTGTTTTTCTGTACCAAGGCCACCGTTTCAACTTCAGCATTCGCTTTCTTCCATTTTAATTAATTTTTATCGTGAATTTTAATGCTATATCTATTGATCTATTATCATTATGATCCATCATTATTATGATCTACACACCTATATATATATATATATTGTTTCTCTTTATGTTTATCCCCCGCACTACTACTTCACATATTACTGTTTCTTTTAGACTTGATAAAGGAGTATTTTTACTCCGAAAACGCGTTGTCACCTGAACAAATAAATATTTCTAAAAAAGACGTCATTCGCTATTGTGGTTTTGCGCCAAAAGGTATCACAGTGTGTACAAGCTAGCACACAGCCCTTTCACCGGTAGATGTTTGGCAGCAGACAGGAAGCGCTCGCTATTGTAATGCAGGGAGGCAGAGACAAGCTATTCTACAGTATATAACTTTCCCTATATACTGTAATACAGTTTCTCACTGCCCACTGCCGTGTATCTCTCGACGCGATGAATAACTAACCAGCTGCCAGGAGATACATGACAGTGAGCAGTAAGCTTTTCAGTGAGAAATAGCAGGGAGATGAATATATATTTAGGGTATAGATATGAATTTATTGTACACTATGTGAGGGAGCAGTGAGGGCAGCTCCCAGCCTGTCCTCACCTGTAGATTAATATTTGTATCCTTGCCATGTGTACTGTTGGCAAACTGTTAAAGGGAATCTGTCATCAGGATTTTTTGCATAGAGCTGAGGACATGGTTGCCTAGATCGTCGCTAGCACATCCGCAGTACCCAGTCCCCATAGCTCTGTGTGCTTTTATTGTGTTAAAAAAAACGATTTGAGACATGCAAATACCTGAGATCAGTCCTGTACGTGAGATGAGTCAGTGACAGGACTCATCTCAGGTTAATTTGCATATGTATCAAATCAGTTTTTTTACACAATAAAAGCACACAGAGCTAAGGGGACTGGGTATTGCGGATGTGCTAGCGGCCATCTAGCAACCCATGTCCTCAGCTCTATACCGAAAATGCTGGTGATAGGTTCCCTTTAAATATCCCTTTATTGCCACAATATTGCCTTTGCACTCCTGATGCGTTTAGACACCTGTCATTTCCCTGTCATGCATGTTGTGTATCTGCAAAACATTTCTATATAAGCCAGTACTAGTAATCATACGACTCTTAACATAGTAACATAGGGGGGTCATTTATCAAACTGGTGTAAAGTAGAACTGGCTTAGTTGCCCATAGCAGCCAATCAGTATTGACCTTTCATTATGGAAAGCTCCTTTGGAAAATGAAAGGAGGAATCTGATTGGTTACTATGGTCAAATAAGCCAGTTCGATAAATGACCCGAATAGTTTGTAAGGCTAAAGAAAGACATATGTTTCATTCAGTTCAGCTTGTTACCCTGCAGGTGATCCAAATAAGGGCAAAAAACTCTGTCAGGTAGAAGCCAATTTTCCTCACTTTAGGGAAAAAATTCCTTCCCAACTCCAATCAGATAACTCCCTGGATAAACGACCCCTCTATAGTAACTATAGCCTGTAATATTATTACACTCCAGAAATACATCCAGGCCCCTCTTGACTTTTTTTTAGTGAGTTTACCATCACCTCCTCCTCAGGAAGGAGAGTTCCATAGTCTCACTGCTCTTACCGTAAAGAATCCTCTTCTATGTTGGTGTAGAAACCTTCTTTCTTGTAGATGTAGATGATGTCATACTGACATTTTGTCACCAGTGCATTGGACTGAATGTGGTAAAGAAGCACCAAAAAGAATCCCAAGTCAGAAGTGAAGTAACGATTAGTCAGGCTCTGTTTAAGAGCCTCCTGCACACGAACATTATTATTTTTCAGTTTATGGGCCGTTTTTTCGTTCCGTATACGGAACCATTCTGTCACACCGGTGACAGGTTTTAGAAGGTCTGAAAGATTATCTGCACATTAGTGATCTGACAGCCTCTTTTGGTTTTGGATTTACTTTGTCTGTGTGTTGTTTGTATGTCCACACCTCCTGTTCAGGTGTGGATCATGTGACCTTTACCTCCCCCTATTTAGTCTGACTTTACCCATCACTCCTTGCTCTGGATAGCTTCATTTGGTTTTTGGAAGAGCTGGAGTGTGGTTCTAGTTGAAGTCCTGTTCATCCATCATCCATCAGCCTCAGAAGTTAAAGAGGACCTTTCACTACAATAAAAAAATCGAAACTAAGCATACAGACATGAGAGCGGTGCCCAGGGATCTCCCTGCACTTACTATTATCCCTGGGCGCCGCTCCGTTCTCCCGGTATAGGCTACGGTATCTTCAGATTTTTGGCTCAACTGCAGCGCTCAGCTCATAGCCTGAGAGTTTTTTTTTTCTCTCAGGCTATGAGCTGAGCGCTGCGATTGGCCAGCACTCCAGCCTGGAGAAGGAGACGCCAAAAATCTGAAGATACTGGAGCCGATACCGGGAGGACAGAGCGGCGCCAAGGGATAATAGTAAGTGCAGGAGATCCCTGAGCGCCGCTCTCCATGTCTGTATGCTTAGTTTAGATTTTTTTGTAGTGAAAGGTCCTCTTTAAGTGTTCCGTTTGTTGTATTTTGTATTCCCCCCCCACCTTTGTTGTTTATTAGGCCTCAGCGAGACGCTGGTTCCTTCACCAGGGAAGGAGCGGGTAGTCTCTGCCCTGTCATACCATTAGGGCATCCGAGGGCCACCAGGGTTTTCTAGGTTCCTGTGTATGGGCATCTCTACCATCGAGAGGTGCCCATACGGATAGGAGTTAGGGCCAGGAACAAGGTTTTATAGGTGGTGACCCTTTTCCTTCCCTAGCGGTGAGGCCTAGTGTCTTTTCCCTTCCTTCTTGTTGTCTTTTGGTGTTCTCCCCTACTACATCCGTGACACATTAATTTCAATGGTTCCGCAAATAAAATGGAATGCACTCCGTATGCATTCCGTTTCCGTTTTTCCGTTTTTCTGTTCCGTTGAAAGATAGAACATGCACTATTATTGGCCGCAAATCACGTTCCGTGGCTCCATTCAAGTCAATGGGTCCGCCAAAAAAATTTAACATATACGGAATGTACTCTGTATGTCTTCTGTATCCGTCCCGTCTTTGCGGAACCATCTATTGAAAATGTTATGCCCAGCCCAATTTATTCTATGTAATTACTGTATACTGTATATGCCATATTGAAAAATGGAACGGAAAAACTAAACGGAAACACAAAGGAAACAAAAAATGAAACAATAATCCATTAAAAATGGACAGCAAAACACTGAAAAAGCCATACGATTGTGTGCAGGAGGATTAACGAATAGCATTTCTTGTGATCGTCATCTATGTCAAATTAGCGCGGTTCCAACTAATTTTTTAACTGCCAGCCCTTTAGATTGTTGCGCTGGTGCACTTTCTTCAGCACCACGACAATTTCAAAACACTGTTTGGCGTGATGGTATAGCATTAGGTAATCGGCCTTTAAAATAAAATTCTTTAAAAATGGGAGGTGATACTTACCTTTTCTTTTTATTAAAGGGTTATTCCCATCACATACAATGGGGCATAACGCTAGGGATATGCCCCCATTGTCCTGATAGGTGCGGGTCCCACCTCTGGGACCCACACCTACAAGGAGAACGGAGCGATATGCCCCCATTGTATGTGATGGCCAAACCCCTTTAAGTAGGCTTGAAATTACAACAACCTCTTTCTCTGTTGTGGGTCTTTTTTTTTAAAGGAAATCACGCCAACAATTGGTTTTAGAGATGAAAAAAATCTATTTGTCTCATGACCGTTGTGAACCTGCAAAAAGGTGTCCCAGAAGCTGAGAATGCTCCCATGTCGCTTGATTGGCATAACTTATCATCTTTGCTGGCCCTATCTGTCATCTATGCTACTGCTGAAAGTAGCTGAACCAGTCATGATGCTGCAAATGTTCATGTGTAGTTTACAGGCATTATTTGACGCCAGATAGTCAAGCCTGGCAGAGATGTTCATTCATGCCAATCAAATGAAAAGAGGAATCTCTGCAGCTTCAGAGAAAACTAGTCGCAGGTTTCGAACTGCCATGAGACAGTTTCTCTCCTCTGTATTTGAAATACATTTGTTTTTGCATGTACATTGATATGTATTTTTTATATATTTCATTTAAATTAATAAGGGTACTTTCACACTTGCGCTGCTGGATTCCGGCAGGCAGTTCGGTCCGGCCATCTGTATGCAAATGGATACCATTTGTAGACGGATCCGGATGCGGATCCGTCTCACAAATGCATTGCAATACCGGATCCGTCTCTCCGGTTGTCATCCGAAAAAACGGATCCGGTATTTATCTTCTTCACATTTTTATAGGTCTGCGTATGCGCAGACCGCAAAACCGGATCCATTTTTCTGGAACACTTGGGGCCGATCCGGCATTAATGCATTTCAATGTAAAGTAATGCCGGATCCGGCATTCGGCAAGTGTTCCGGAATTTTGGACGGAGAAAATACTGCAGGCATGCAAAAACCGGAAAAGTTTAAAGCAAGTATGAAAGTACCTTTATTTGTACTCTTTTTTTTTTTACCTTTGCTATATTTGATGGCCACATCTCATTTTGAAGTTTTTTTTTGTAATTAGTTAGCTGCATGCAAACGAACGTAAGGGCTCCATGCCCGTGCTGCGGTCTGAAAATTGCCATTTCCTTGAACGGGGTCCGCGATCTGCATCCGACGGTCCGCACCGCAAAAAAGTAGTGAATGCTCTACTTTTTTGCGGTGCGGAGGCACGGCCACAAACACCACGGAAGCACTCTGTAGTGCTTCCGTGGGGTTCCGTTCCGTGCCCTCCGTTCCGCATCTCCGTGATACGGCCACGGGGGGCACACGGTCGTGTGCATGTAGCCTTATTGGAAGGTATTTTGAGCCAATTTCCAATTTCTATTTATTACTTTTGAATTGTAAAATTTATCATATTGGTAAAGTTTCTTTTTTTTTTTTAAATGAACCGTTCAAAAGATACTGGAATTTGAGCATCAACCCGTTCCTCACATAGCAATTTTCCATTTTTGCCTTTTTGTTTTCTACTTTCTGCCTTAGGGCCCTTTCACACTTGCGTTGTTGTGTTCCGGCATAGAGTTCCGTCGTCGGGGCTCTATGCCGGAAGAATCCTGATCAGGATTATCCCCATGCATTCTGAATGGAGAGAAATCCGTTCAGGATGAATCAGGATGCCTTCAGTTCCGGAACGGAACGTTTTTGGCCGGAGAAGATACTGCTGCATGCTGCGCTTTTTGCTCCGGCCAAAAATCCTGAACACTTGCCGCAAGGCCGGATCCGGAATTAATGCCCATTGAAAAGCATTAATCCGGATCCGGCCTTAAGCTAACGTCGTTTCGGCGCATTACCGGATCCGACGTTTAGCTTTTTTCTGAATGGTTACCATGGCTCCCAGGACGCTAAAGTCCTGTTTGCCATGGTAAAGTTTAGTGGGGAGCGGGGGAGAAGTATACTTACCGTCCGTGCGGCTCCCGGGGCGCTTCAGAGTGAAGTCAGGGCGCCCCACGCGCATGGATGACGTGATCGCATGGATCACGTCATCCATGCGCATGGGGCGCTCTGACGTATTTCTGGAGCGCTCCGGGAGCCGCACGGACTGTAAGTATACTGCTCCCCCGCTCCCCACTACTACTATGGCAGCCAGGACTTTAATAGCGTCCTGGCTGCCATAGTAACACTGAACGCATTGTGAGACAGATCCGTCTTCAAATGCTTTCAGTTCACATTGCGTTGTTACGGATCCGGCGGGCACCTCCGGCAAATGAGTGCACGACGGATCCGGACAACGCAAGTGTGAAAGAGGCCTTACTGCAGCCTTAACTTTTATTTTTTTTAGGGTATTTTCACACTTGCGTTGCTGGAACTGCCTGCCGTATCCGAAAATCCGTATGCAAACGGATAGCATTTGTTTCCGGATGTGGTCCCGGCAAATGCATTGAAATACCGGATTTGTCCTCTCCAGTGTCATCTGGAAAAACGGATCCGGTATTAATTTTTTTTTCCCATTTTTAAATGTCTGCGCATGCGCAGAGTGGGAAACCCGATCCGGTTTTCCAGAACACTTGGTACCGGATCCGTGAATACATTTCAATGGAACACTTGGCATTCCAGCAAGTGTTCCTGAATTTTGGCCGGAGAAAATGCCGCAGTATGCTGCGGTATTTTCTCCGGCCAAATACCGTAAGAGGGACTGAACTGAAGACATCCTGATGCATACTGAACAGAATGCTTTCTATTCAGAATGCATTAGGATAAAACGGAAGTGTTTTTTTTTCCGGTTTTGAGCCCCTGTAACGCTAGTGTGAAAGTACCATTATTCAAATATCAGTATGAAGGCTTGTTTTTTTTGTGGGAAAAGTTGTACTTTCTAATGGCACAATTTAAAATAGCATATAATGTAGTGGTAAGCTGGAGAAAAATCCAAGTTGGTTGAAATTGGGAAAATAAACACAATTCTGGTAGAGTTTTTATGGGTTTTGTTTTCATTGTTTGCATTCTGTATTCACTAAAACTAACTGATTAGCTTCATTCAACAGGTCAGTACGATTACAAGAATATCACATTTAAAAAAAAAAAATTATACAGAAAAAAACTTTTAGAATTTTTTTTTTAATTCATTGCCATATTCTGATCCCATAACTTTTTTATATTCATGTCTACGGAGCTGTGTAAGGGCTCATTTTTTGTGGGATGATCTGTAGTTTTTATGACTTTTTGATTACCTTGATTATATATTTTTGTTGAATCAATGAAAAAAACGGTAAATAGGGCATTGTGATATTTTTGCTTTTCAATTATGCCGTTCACTGTATAGGATAAATAATTGTATACTTTAATAGTACGGCATTTTTTGGATGTGGCAATGCCTATAATTTTTTTTATTGTTTCTTTACAGTATCTCACAAAAGTGAGTACACCCCTCACATTTTGTAACTATTTTATTATACTAAAAAATCAAAAAGGCAGCACTACTACGTCAGGTTCCCCGGATGGGTGCTCTCAGCCTACAGATTCACCCAATCTATAAAGCTAAATAAATATATCAAGAAAAGGCTGGGCACTCACTATATCTGGATTAAGTGGTACTTTATTAATCCAACCATAAATCTTAAAATCTTAAATATATATGGGTGACAAGTCTGGCCAGACTAAAAAGTGATAAATAATAAACTAATATACAATGTACAATACAATAGTGAAGCTAAAAGTGTAGGTTCTCCAGTAAAACCCGATCTTTGAGGATGAATATAGTTCTCGATCCAATATGCAAAAATTTCACATAAATATTTTGTAAAATTCGTGGAAATAATCGCATATAATTGCTGCGACAATAAATGTTCGTAAATAATTTCGAATTCGTCTATGCGGTTTGTGCAATATCCATCAACAAATCGAGACTGTGTCTTTCAATTGTGGAGTTGAATGGTGTTATTTGATTCTAACTAATAAATCGATTATGCCCCCATCACAAATGCTTAGTTTACCTCTATGCAGTGTGTCTACTCACAAGCCAGATCGATATGGGAGGAATCCGGTGGACAGTCCGCGGGTGAATAAAAACCACTTGTTTTTTACTTGGAGTGCTGTCCGGTTTTCCTATCTATCTATCTATATATATATTATATATATATATATTTTTTTTTTTACTTTTTTTTTTAGGCCCCCAAGGGAACCCTAACATAAAATCATTAGACTGCCATATCTATTCAGTAATTGGATTTTATCCATTTAAAAAAAAAATAAAAAAAAAAAATCTGTATATTCCAATGCAGTGCTGCCACCTTCTGGCCTGCATTCGAATATGCCATTAATAGGCCTGGAATGGTTGTACAGACCTGACAGTCATCCTATGTACATATACAGCAGATGTTTGGAAAGGGTTAAAATACCTCAGCTCACAAGCCCACATCAATGGATGCCATTCTCTTGCGACTCCCTTCACTAACTAAACAACAACAGGGAAACCAAGTAGCTAACTGGTAAATTAAAGCATCCAGAGTCCAAATCAAATCAGTAACTGACATGAATAGTGTCTATCTGCCACAAAACTGCTCCCTCAGGGCTTCTGAAGTAGTTTGCCTAGAGTTCCCAAACAGCCAGTCCTGACTTTCTAAGTTGTCCATGCAGGGTCTGGTGCAAAGTAAAAGTTGAGTTTCTGAGGTATTATTTCATATCAGCATCCAAAGAAGTATCATGGATGCAGGTGAAGTTGTGTAGGTCTACACAAGCGTGAATCACCAGGGTGGTACTAACCAGATCCATTAGTAAGGAAGACATGAATGCCATCCACTTGTTGTAAAGTATTCCAAAAGTGCACTCAATGTAGCAATGGGCTATGGTCATGCGCCTTCTGTCATCTAAGTATCAGAGCTGCTTCAGAACTTCATCAGTCACAATTAAAAATTGCGCTACTTAGGGTTGTATCGGGTATCGAACTTTCGATACCCAATCAATACTTTTAGCCCGGTATCGATACAATACTGGGATTTGTCTTTTATCGATGCTAGGCTGTGCTACTGCACAGCCCAGTATCAGAGAATATGGATTGCGCTGCTCTCAGTGTGCGCCATGTTCCCTCAGCAGCACAGGGAACAGTCTCTCCCTCCTTTCTGTGCTTCTGCCGCTGCCACCAATGAGAGGAGAGAGGGAAGGAGGAGGGGAGGGGCTGTGGCCACTGCACTACCAATGATAACTAACATTTAATACATTACAAATGTAGGCGGCAGAAACACATTGCCAACACCCTGCCTCTAACAGGGCGCTGCGATCCGCGGCAATTAACACCTCAGGTGCCGCACCTGATGGGTTAACTGCCGCTGATCAGAGCGCCCTGTCAGAGGCAGGGTGGTGGCAATGTGTTTCTGCCGCCGGTTGTATTTGTATATTAAACGTTAATTATCATTGGTGGCACAGTGCGCTCTGCTTCCCCCCTCCCCAGCCTTAAAAATATTGGTGGTGCAGTGCGCCCCCTCCACAGTATTAAAAACAATGGTGGCGCAGTGCGCCTCCCCCCTCCCCAGTATTAAAATCATTGGTGACAGTGGCCACAGAGTCCCCTCACCTCCTCTCATTGGTGGAGCAGTAGCAGCTTCTGATCGGAGCCCCAGCAATGTAATCCTGGGGCTCCGATCGGTTACCATGGCAGCCAGGACTCTACTTAAGCCCTGGCTTCCATGGTAATCTCCCTGCTGCCGTTAGCACAAAGCCCAGGGCAGCAGAATCAGTGTGAGATCCTATTCATCCTAATAGAGCTCTATTAGGGTGAATAGACAAGGGATTAAAAGATCCCAGGTTCTAGCCCCTATGGGGGCAAATAGTTATTAAATAAATTGTAAAAAACAATATATATATAAAATATATAAACAATAAATAAATAAAATATTACACATCGCCACGTCCGAAAAGTCCAAACTATTAAAATATAAAAAAATATCTCCTATGCGGTGAACGCTGTAAAAGAAAAAAAAAGAAAAAAAAAACTGCGCGATTCGCCATTTTTTAGTCACCTTGTCCCCCCAAAAAATAGGATAGGACTGTTCAATTATGGGCTGGATGTTCCATAAAATCCGGAATGCACGCAGCTTTTTTTGGCTTTTTTTTTGCGTGGTATAGAATGGTATTGAGCATCACAATACATTTTTATAGTGTCGAACCCAAATCAAAATTTTGGTATCGAAAACAACCCTAGCGCCACTGGACGGTCCTCCTGATCTGGGCAGTCTTCTGGGCTCTGGATGGGTGAGCTTATTGGCCTGAAGCTGTTCACCCCTTCTGGAAGCATGGAAGATGTGCGCATCAGATGTGCTTCCATATGCCCGATATCCACAAGGTCAGCAGAATCACTGAGAAATATTGCTTATAATTGAAGTATTAGGACCCTGAAAGAGGTGGATTTTTAACATGGATGTGTTTGCCTTCCATTGCCCCTATTCAGTTGGGAGACTACGCAGAATCTTGAAAGCCCTCTGGGATATGAAGTCAGTCTTTCCACTTGGGCTGTGGCATCACTGTCTCTCGGAGTCACTAAGAAATTGCTTTACAAGTGTGTCGGCTAATCTCAAAAATTTTACAGGTCCCCAGTTGGAACTTGAAATGCAAGGATTCAAATGAAAAAAGGAATGGAATCACATGTCAACAAGGAGATAAAAGTGGACACATAATGGCCTGGCAGCAAAAGGTGAATGGGTGATTATTGGTTCTTACCTCAGGATGACAATGAGACATTTCTTTAAAGATATGCAGCATCTCCTGTTGGTGTCCTGACAGGTGTTACAGAGGATGGTTGTGGAACCACTGTGCCAACTAACCAGTTTAACATTGGACAAATCCTTAGAGCGTTATCTTGGCAGTCCCCTGGTTTTAACCCTTTAACCCCTATACAGGAATCCCAGTGTAGTTGGCAGCTGACACACTAGAGTCAGAGATTCCAGTGTAAAGCAACAGAGACACAGGCACATTTGGGAAAAGGGGGTTGGCCCTGATTTTTCATGCCTTTACTTCAGAATTTTGGCTTCAAAAAACTACTTTTTTGGTTCACTTGTGCAAAAAACTTTGTGACTTTTTGCATGTTTACACCACTCACTCCAATTATGAAATGTAGGTGGAAAATTGGGGATGTTAGCTATGTTAATGAGTTACACTCCAGATTTATTACTGAAACTTTTTTAAGAAGTTGCAAAAAAAGTCATATTCTCACTCCAGTCGTAACCTCACTCCCAATAATAACCGTATTTTTTCACAAACTAAAAAACTTAAATTGCACTGTTCCAAATTATTATGCACATTGGAGTTTCAAAACATTTTATTCTGGGTTCAAAAAAACACCCATTTTTGGCAATATCCTATATCTGGTGCCTTTGCAGCATTTGTCAGTGTGTGAGACAAGCTTGAAATACTTCACAAATTATTTTTGTTTTAAAAAAACACCCATTTTTGGCAATACCCTACATCTGGTGCCTTTGCAGCATTTGTCAGTGTGAAAGACAAGCTTGAAATACTTTTATTTTATTTTCTGGGTTTAAAAAACCCCACCAATTTTGGACAAAAAACAAAATTTGCAGCCTTTGCTGCATCTGTCAGTGTGAGATACACGCGTTAGATACTGGTGTTCTATTCTGTTATTAAAAAAACACCTATTTTGGGCAAAATAATAAATCTGCGGCATTTGCTGCATCTGTCAGTGTGAGATACACGCGTTAGATACTGGTGTTATAAAAAAAAAACATATTTTGGGCAAGATCCTAAATTTGAGAAATATGAGGAGAGCGTCAAATAAGGCAGCAGTCCCCAACCACCGGGCCGCAGCCCAGGACCGGGCCCTGGAAGATTGTTTGCCGGGCCGCGGCAATACAGATGAGGGGAGACGCCAGGACAGGGGCGGGCAGGGGGGAGGGCCCGCGGCCCCGCAAGTGCTTTTTTTCAGTGCTGCGGCCGGGCCCTCCTTATATTTTGAGTGCGCCTGCGCTGCGCTTCATAACCTGTTATAATCCTGCGAGACCCGTGACCTCCTGCGGCGGGTCTCGCGTCGCGGGATCACTGCTGGAATGACACGGCGGTGCGCCGCAGGCAGAGCCACGGGATTGCGCACCGAACTGAAGCCAGCCACAGCCTGCAAGTACGGGGGGCAGATGATGATCAGTGGCACTAATGTTTGAATTCAGAAAGGGGTGAGCCCGCAGCGGCCATATGAGGGCAGGGCAGGGACAGCAAATAATGAGGGGCAAAAACTGAAATATATAGAGAATGGGGGCAAAATGAAATATAGGTACAGAGGGGGCCTCTGACAAAACATTGGCAATTATAACTGGGTTATTATTGCCAAAGTTTTGTCAGTGGCCCCTCTCTACCTATATTTCATTTAGCCCCCATTCTCTATATATTTCCTTTTCATTTTGCCCCCTCATTATTTGCTGCCCCTGCCCTAATATCAGATCATATTATAATAACCGGCACTAATGTCTGAATTCAGAAAGGGGGGCCCACGCCGGCCATATGAGGGCAGGGGCAGCAAATAATGAGGGGGCAAAATGAAAATGAAATATATACAGAGAGGGGCAAAACTTCGGCCTTCCTGCTCACCGCCTCATATGCGACGTGCCCACAAGGTGGAACTCCACCTTGCACATGCTAGCCAGACTGTGTGAGCAGCAGCAGGCAAAAGTGGAGTTTCAGCTGCAGCATGCACGAGTGAGTTGCTCTGCGGAACAGCACCACTTTACCACCTATGACTGGGCCTCCATGCGAAACCTATGTTCCTTGTTGTGCTGTTTTCGAGCACTCCACCAACATGGCCAGTGCCGATAACGCCATTCTCAGCGTTACTATCCCACTTCTATGCCTCCTTGAAAAAATGCTTCTGGCGATGATGGAAGAGGATGTGGCACAGGAGGAGGAGGAGGAAGAGGGATCATTTCATAGGGTTTTCGGCCAGTCATTCACAAGTGGCTCTGAGGGTGGGTACCTGCACCCACAAACGCCAGGTACACAATTGTCCAGCCAGGGCACAGTTCTGGAGGATGACAAGGTGGAGGATGAGGAGGAGGAGATGGAGGAGGAGGAACCGTGTTTACAGCAGGGTGGCACCCAAACCAGCTCATGGCCATCACTGGTGCGTGGCTGGGGAGATACAGAGGACACAGATGATACACCTCCCACAGAGGACAGCTTGTCGTTGCCTCTGGGCAGCCTGGCACACATGAGGGATTACATGCTGCAGTGTCTCTGCAACGACCGCCGAGTTGCCCACATTCTAACTTGTGCTGATTACTGGGTGACCACGCTACTGGATCCCCATTACAAGGACAACGTACCATCCTTAATTCCGTCACTAGAGTGTGATCGTAAGATGCGCTAGTACAAGCGCACGCTGGTAGACGCGCTGTTGGTGGCATTCCAATCTGACAGCGGGGGGAACAATGGAAGCACAAGGCGAAGGCAGAGGAGGAGGAAGAGGTCGCCAACAAAGCTGGGGCACCACCAGCACCTCAGAAGGCAGGGTTAGCATGGCCGAAATGTGGAAAAGCTTTGTCAGCATGCCACAACAACCAGCACCACCAGCTGATATGGAACGTCTTAGCAGGAGGCAGCATTTCAGCAACATGGTGGAGCAGTATTTGTACACATGCCTACACGTACTGAATGACTGGTCAGCCCCCTTCAACTTCTGGGTCTCCAAATTGGGCACATGGCCTGAGCTTGAGCTTTATGCCTTGGAGGTGCTGGCCTGGCCTGCAGCCAGTGTATTGTCTGAACGTGTGTTTAGCATAGCAGGGGGCGTTATCACAGACAAACGCAGCCGCCTGTCCACAGCCAATGTGGACAAGCTCATGTTTATTAAAATGAACCAGGCATGGATCCCACAGGACTTGTCCATACCTTGTGCAGAATAGACACGTATACCGGCCTTACCCAGCCATTGTTATACTACAGCGCAATTGCTCATTGTTGTATTTTGGATATTTCCCACTCTTTTGGAGTGTACCCTAATAAAAAATAAAAAAAATGTAAAAACAAAAAACAGTGTTGGCTACCTCGTCCTCCTCCACCGCCGCTTCCACCTACACCGCTACGTCCACCGCCTCCTCAAACTCCTACTCCATATGGACCTCCACCTTATAAATCAAGATTATTTTTTTTAATTTGTACGTATTTTATTTTATGTCATTTCACTAATTTGTCTGTTACATTTTCAGGGGAAATTCGCCAATTTTTGGGTGTGAAATACCACTGCTATACCTAGTAGACAGGTAAAAAAAAATCACTAATTTGTCTGTTACATATTCGGGTGAAATTCACCAATTTTTGGGTGTGATATACCCCTGCTCTACCTAGTAGACAGGCTAAAAAAAAATCACTAATTTGTCTGTTACATATTAAGGTGAAATTCACAAATTTTTGGGTGTGATATACCCCTGCTCTACCTAGTAGACAGGTAAAAAAAAAAAAACACTAATTTGTCTGTTACATTTTCGGGTGAAATTCACCAATTTTTGGGTGTGATATACCCCTGCTTTACATAGTAGACAGGTAAAAACATTTCACTAATTTGTCTGTTTTATTCTCGGATTGAATTCACTAATTTTAGGCTGTGATATACCCCTGCTCTACCTAGTAGACAGGTAAAAAACATTCACTAATTTGTCTGTTACATTTTCGAGTTAAATTCACCAATTTTTGGCTGTGATATACCCCTGCTATACCTAGGAGACACGTAAAAACATTTCACTAATTTGTCTGTTACATTCTTGGGTGACATTTGACCATTTTTGCTGTGATTAAACCCCTGCTCTGCATAGGTGACAGGGACATACATTTTAAAAAATCGTCTGTTACATTGTCAGGTGACATTTTACCAATTTTGCCGTATACAAACCCCTGCTCTGCATAGGTGACAGGGAATTAAATTTCAAAAATTCTTCTTTAATTGACGCACGCCACCTCCTTTACTTGTAAGCTTCGGCATCAATAATTTGTCCCAATTTTCCGCTTCATCCATTGACCTCTCTTGGATGTGGTCTCTCTTTCTCATGCTCCTTCTCCGGCATGGAACCCTGATTCGCCGATAACTATGATCAACATGGTAGGCTCAGAAAAGAACATCGAAAGTTTAGAGAGAAGATATCCAAATGGATCGTGGACGTCACGGGGACGTGCGATCAGGCAGAAGCTATATAGAGTCAACAAAGCGGCAGTAGAGCCTCTCCTGTCTAATGTTTACAAATCCGAAATACACCAGTGACATTCCCTATAATTTTTTATTAAATATTCCAATAACAGGGCATCTTAAGAGTCCTGTATTGTTATTTATCGTCACTACTTCCCTGAGTCGGGAGTGGGTAATTGCCACGTGCCCCCTCCTTTACTTGGATGCTTCTGCTTCAATAAATTCTCCCACATTTCTGCTCGATCACATTGCAGCCATTAACCTGCCTTGGATGTGGTATCCCTTTCTCATGCTCCCTCTCCGGTGTGGAACACTTATTTGCCGCTAACCGTGATCAACATGGTAGGCGCAGAAAAGAACATTGAAAGTTGATAAAGCAGATATCAAATTGGATCGTAAACATCACGGGGGCGTGCGACATGGTGGGGCAGTATGTGTGCACACACCTACGCGTACTGACTGATGGGTCTGCCACCCTTAAACTTCTGGGTCTCCAAATTGGGCACATGGCCTGAGCTTGCCCTTTACGCCATGGAGGTGCTGGCCTGCAATGCAGCCAGTGTATTGTCTGAACATGTGTTTAGCACGGCTGGAGGGGGTTATCAAAGGTTATATTTCCCAATGTTTTGGTGTGTACCCCAATGTAAACAAAAAATAAATAAATTAAAACCAAAAAACAGTGTAGGCTACCTCCTCCTCCTCCACTGCCGCTTCCACCTACACCGCCACATCCACTGCCTCCTCAACCTCCTACTCCGCATGGACCTCGTCCTCCTAGATCAAGATTATTTTATTATTTTTTATTTTTACGTATTTTATGTTATTTTAAGTTATTTCCCTATCCATATTTGTTTGCAGAGCACCTGCCAGAGTCTTAACCACATTTTGCTGCCATTTGCATGACATTTTTAGAGCCATTTTAGTGCTGAAAAGTTCTGGTCCCCATTGACTTCAATGGGGTTCGGGGTCAAGTTCGGGTCAAGTTCGGGTCCCAAACTCAAACTTTTTTGTGAAGTTCTGCCGAACCCGTCGAACCCGAACATCCAGGTGTCCGCTCAACTCTAATTTTGGGCATTCACCTATTATATCACTGCACTATAAGCCCTTTAGGCTGGGAAAAAGATATATCTATAGCCGTAATCTATACATGGGGATCACAGAGTGGAACAAAGAGAGCATGCCCTAATTAGCTGCTAGGAGGGATTTCACAGATTATATCATCCTGTAGCTCACAAACTTTTGTTCATATATGCCACATATGGGAGGTTGACATCCTCTCTAAACAGGGGGCAATCTGGATTGGTGAACAGATTTGATATCACATGAGACAGGTGCCAATGATGAAAGTGTTCAAAATGTATTTTTATAATGATAGGCTATGGTGTTGCACTGCGACATGCAACATGCTGCGACTGCGACACGACAGTCGCAAAAATGCATCCAAGATGGATGCATGTAGCAGTGTAGTTGTGCCCTATGTGTCATCAGTGGAGGATTACAATAGGGACGTTCGGGTCGGCAGCCCCGGGCCCAGCACCGCTGGGGGGCCCAACGCCGACCCGAACGCCCACATACTGCGGCGAGGCACGGGAGCGCATAGCTCCCTGTCCCGTCGCCTATCACCGACATAGGCTTCAGGCCTAGAAGGCCTGAGGCCTATGCGGTAGTGAAATCCCGGCTCTGGCGTGCGTGATGACGTCATTATCACGCACCTGTGCAGGGACACAGCACATTGACGTGTGCACGCCTGCCTCATCCCGCCTTCGTCTGCGAGCAAGTGCCTGGCCCTGGACGGTAAGTATTTAGCTTTTCATTTTTTTTTTCATTTTTTTTTTTTTTATTTCATGTGCCTACTTTGGGGGACATGTGGGGGACGACACACAGAGGAGGACATATTAGGGAAGAAACCTCGAGTACATGGGAGGGGGAATGTGGGGGCTGTGTGGGGATAAATTATTATTGGAGGGACTACTATGTGGGGGCAAATTACTATGTGGGGGCAAATTATTATGGGAGGGACTACTATGTGGGGGCAAATTACTATATGGGGGAGTGTGGGGGCAAATTACTATGTGGGGGCAAATTATTATGGGAGGGACTACTATGCGGGGGCAAATTACTATATGGGGCTGTGTGGGGCCAAATTATTATGGGAGGGACTACTATGTGGGGGGAAATTACTATATGGGGCAGTGTGGTGGAAACTACACTGCGTGCAGAATTATTAGGCAAATGAGTATTTCTACCACATCATCCTCTTTATGCATGTTGTCTTACTCCAAGCTGTATAGGCTCGAAAGCCTACTACCAATTAAGCATATTAGGTGATGTGCATCTCTGTAATGAGAAGGGGTGTGGTCTAATGACATCAACACCCTATATTAGGTGTGCATAATTATTAGGCAACTTCCTTTCCTTTGGCAAAATGGGTCAAAAGAAGGACTTGACAGGCTCAGAAAAGTCAAAAATAGTGAGATATCTTGCAGAGGGATGCAGCACTCTTAAAATTGCAAAGCTTCTGAAGCGTGATCATCGAACAATCAAGCGTTTCATTCAAAATAGTCAACAGGGTCGCAAGAAGCGCGTGGAAAAACCAAGGCGCAAAATAACTGCCCATGAACTGAGAAAAGTCAAGCGTGCAGCTGCCAAGATGCCACTTGCCACCAGTTTGGCCATATTTCAGAGCTGCAACATCACTGGAGTGCCCAAAAGCACAAGGTGTGCAATACTCAGAGACATGGCCAAGGTAAGAAAGGCTGAAAGACGACCACCACTGAACAAGACACACAAGCTGAAACGTCAAGACTGGGCCAAGAAATATATCAAGACTGATTTTTCTAAGGTTTTATGGACTGATGAAATGAGAGTGAGTCTTGATGGGCCAGATGGATGGGCCCGTGGCTGGATTGGTAAAGGGCAGAGAGCTCCAGTATGACTCAGATGCCAGCAAGGTGGAGGTGGAGTACTGGTTTGGGCTGGTATCATCAAAGATGCGCTTGTGGGGCCTTTTCGGGTTGAGGATGGAGTCAAGCTCAACTCCCAGTCCTACTGCCAGTTTCTGGAAGACACCTTCTTCAAGCAGTGGTACAGGAAGAAGTCTGCATCCTTCAAGAAAAACATGATTTTCATGCAGGACAATGCTCCATCACACGCGTCCAAGTACTCCACAGCGTGGCTGGCAAGAAAGGGTATAAAAGAAGAAAATATAATGACATGGCCTCCTTGTTCACCTGATCTGAACCCCATTGAGAACCTGTGGTCCATCATCAAATGTGAGATTTACAAGGAGGGAAAACAGTACACCTCTCTGAACAGTGTCTGGGAGGCTGTGGTTGCTGCTGCACGCAATGTTGATGGTTAACAGATCAAAACACTGACAGAATCCATGGATGGCAGGCTTTTGAGTGTCCTTGCAAAGAAAGGTGGCTATATTGGTCACTGATTTGTTTTTGTTTTGTTTTTGAATGTCAGAAATGTATATTTGTGAATGTTGAGATGTTCTATTGGTTTCACTGGTAAAAATAAATAATTGAAATGGGTAAATATTAGTTTTTTGTTAAGTTGCCTAATAATTATGCACAGTAATAGTCACCTGCACACACAGATATCCCCCTAAAATAGCTAAAACTAAAAACAAACTAAAAACTACTTCCAAAAATATTCAGCTTTGATATTAATGAGTTTTTTGGGTTCATTGAGAACATGGTTGTTGTTCAATAATAAAATTAATCCTCAAAAATACAACTTGCCTAATAATTCTGCACTCCCTGTATTGTGTGGGGGCAGTGTGGGGTAATTGCTATGTGGGGACAGTGTGGGAGCAAATTACTATGTGGGGGCAGTGTGGGGGAAACTATTGTGTGGGGGAAATTGCTATGTGGGGGCAGTGTGGGGTAATTTCTGTGTGGGGGTAGTGTGGGGAAATTGCTATGTGGGGACAAATTACTATGTGGGGGAAACTATTGTGGGGGCAGTGTGGGGTAATTTCTATGTGGGGACAGTGTGGGGAAATTGCTATGTGGGGACAGTGTGGGGGCAGTGTGGTGGAAATTACTATGTGGGGACAAATTACTATGTGGGGGCAGTGTGGGGGAAACTATTGTGTGGGGGAAATTGCTATGTGGGGGCAGTGTGGGGTAATTTCTATGTGGGGGCAGTGTGGTGGAAATTACTATGTGGGGGCAGTGTGGGGGCAAATTACTATGTGGGGGCAAATTACTATGTGGGGGCAGTGTGGGGGAAATTACTATGTAGGGGCAGTGTGGGGAAAATTACTATGTAGGGGAAATTACTGTGTGGGGGCAAACTACTATATGGGGCAGTTTGGGGGGAAATTACTGTGTGGGGGAAAATTACTATGGGGGGATTACTATGTGGGGGCAGTGTGGTGGAAATTACTATATGGGGGTGTTGCTATTGGGGAGGCACTGTAGGGGCAATTCTATTATTTTTGGGGACACTATACAGGGATTATTGCCTGGAGCACAATAGAGGGTGGTATTATTACTCGAGGCACTCTAGGGGACATTATAGCTGCTGTGGACACTATAGGACATTTGGGGTAATTTATCAAACTGATGTAAAGCAGAACTGGCTTAGTTGCCCATAGCAGCCAATCAGATTCCACCTTTCATATTTGACAGCTCTTTTGGAAATCCAGTTCTACTTTACACCAGTTTGATAAATGACTCCAATTATGTCTATTAGGGTCACTATTTTTTAAGCAGTATAATACCTTGGACATTGGGGAGCAAAACGGGCACAGTATTGGGAGTGGCAGCAGGATGACACTGTGGGGACACCATGATGAGGAGGTTGATGGAAAAATTTAGAAATCTAACGTGTCTGTTACAAACTGTAGAGACAAGATGCGGCTGAAAGAATTTCCCATGGTGGTCTGGGTCAAACGGAGGAGAAGAGGAAAGAGAAGGTCTACATGACAGAAGATGTCACTGGATGTAAGAGGTATGTGGTGCTGTATTCTTCTCCGTGTCTTTTTATTATAATTATATGTATTTTAAATTTGGCGACCAAATTTTTCAGTTTAGGACCCAATTTGGGGTATTTTTGTCTGAAGATGTCATATGGCCTAAGAAGAGACTGTGGCGCTCATGAAGCACCGCAGCCTCTTCATACAAAAAAAAACTAAACTAAAATGGAGGTGGGGGGGGGGGCTATGTTAGTTAGACAGCCCCGGGCCTATCATGCACTTAATCCGCCCCTGTGTGTCGTGTGACATTATTGCCGTGTAGCCCTAGCCTAATGTAGTTAGGAACGGTCAACACTTTCAACCTCGTGGAACGCCCACACGGAAAGGAAGGAATCCACAATATAGCAAAGAAATCCCAGCGGGCGCTAAATCTTCAATTCATGTATCCTTTATTTCATCTTCAAGATGAAATAAAGGATACATGAATTGAAGATTTAGCGCCCGCTGGGATTTCTTTGCTATCCCTAGCCTACAGCTGACCTACAGCAGTAAAGAAAAATGGCTGGGATGTTATGGAGTCCTGGAGTAAAACTGTGTGTATGTGGAGACTAAGGGCCTGTGAGCTTCTATTGGCTGATAAGGGACATGTGACCGTGTGTATGGCAGTTGAGATATGAAGAGAAAGACGTGCAGGCTTGTATTGGCTAATGCAGGTCATTTTTGGGGAATATCTCAGGAACAATACGTCCTAGAGAGCTGAGTACGTCTAAAACCTTCCCGGACACCTGATGTACCTGTGTGCCAAATTTGGTGAAGATCGGTCCAGTGTATATATATATATATATATATATATATATATATATATATATATCTTATACACTGCTCAAAAAAATAAAGGGAACACAAAAATAACACATCCTAGATCTGAGTTAATTAAATATTCTTCTGAAATACTTTGTTCTTTACATAGTTGAATGTGCTGACAACAAAATCACACAAAAATAAAAAAAAGGAAATCAAAATTTTCAACCCATGGAGGTCTGGATTTGGAGTCACACTCAAAATGAAAGTGGAAAAACACACTACAGGCTGATCCAACTTTGATGTAATGTCCTTAAAACAAGTCAAAATGAGGCTCAGTAGTGTGTGTTGGATTTAGGTCTGGGGAACGGGCAGGCCAGTCCATAGCATCAATGCCTTCGTCTTGCAGGAACTGCTGACACACTCCAGCCACATAAGGTCTAGCATTGTTTTGCATTAGGAGGAACCCAGGGCCAACCGCACCAGCATATGGTCTCACAAGGGGTCTGAGGATCTCATCTCGGTACCTAATAGCAGTCAGGCTACCTCTGGCGAGCACATGGAGGGCTGTGCGGCCCTCCAAAGAAATGCCACCCCACACCATTACTGACCCAATGCCAAACCGGTCATGCTGGAGGATGTTGCAGGCAGCAGAACGTTCTCCACGGCGTCTCCAGACTCTGTCTCGTCTGTCACATGTGCTCAGTGTGAACCTGCTTTCATCTGTGAAGAGCACAGGGCGCCAGTGGCGAATTTGCCAATCTTGGTGTTCTCTGGCAAATGCCAAACGTCCTGCGCGGTGTTGGGCTGTAAGCCCAACCCCCACCTGTGGACGTCGGGCCCTCATATCACCCTGATGGAGTCTGTTTCTGACCGTTTGAGCAGACACATGCACATTTGTGGCCTGCTGGAGGTCATTTTGCAGGGCTCTGGCAGTGCTCCTCCTGTTCCTCCTTGCACAAAGGCGGAGGTAGCGGTCCTGCTGCTGGGTTGTTGCCCTCCTACAGCCTCCTCCACGTCTCCTGATGTACTGGCCTGTCTCCTGGTAGCGCCTCCATGCTCTGGACACTACGCTGACAGACACAGCAAACCTTCTTGCCACAGCTTGCATTGATGTGCCATCCTGGATAAGCTGCACTACATGAGCCACTTGTGTGGGTTGTAGACTCCGTCTCATGCTACCACTAGAGTGAAAGCACCGCCAGCATTCAAAAGTGACCAAAACATCAGCCAGGAAGCATAGGAACTGAGAAGTGGTCTGTGGTTACTGGGGGTGTCTTGCTAATTGCCTATAATTTCCACCTGTTGTCTATCCCATTTGCACAACAGCATGTGAAATTCATTGTCACTCAGTGTTGCTTCCTAAGTGGACAGTTTGATTTCACAGAAGTGTGATTGACTTGGAGTTACATTGTGTTGTTTAAGTGTTTCCTTTATTTTTTTGAGCAGTGTATATATAAAAATGAGTTTCTGTCTGTCTGTTCTTTATGTGCGACCAAACGACTGGACCGATCTTCACCAAATTTGGCACACAGGTACATCAGGTGTCCGGGAAGGTTTTAGACGTACCGTTCCTGACATATTCCCCCAAAATTACCCACATTAGCCAATACAATCCTGCAAGTCTTGATCTTCAAATCCCAACTCCCATAAACACAGTTTTTCTCCAGGTTTCCATAACAACCCAGCCATTTTTCATTACTGCTTAAAGGGGTGGGCACTGTGGAGGTCACTGTTTTTAAAGGAGCGGACACAGTGGAGGTCACTGTTATTAAAGGGGGCGGGCACTATGGAGGTCACTGTTATTAAATGGGCGGGCACTGTGGAGGTCACTGTTATTAAAGGGGCAGGTGCTATGAAGGTCCCTGTTAAAGGGGCAGTCATTGTGAAAGTCACTGTTAAAGGGGCAGTCACTGTGAAAGTCACTGTTAAAGAGAAGAGAAGGTTTCACAGCAGCATATCCAGTGTGACTTTTATTGGGGACCAAGAGTGCACACACATATCAATACGAAGTTTCGGCTACGAAATTTGAAAATTAGTCTAAGAGACTTACTACCATTGAACTGCATCTCAGTACGCTGAGGGAATACTATAAAGCACAATGTGTACCTAGAGGTTTAAGAACACACCTCTGTCCCAACCTCTTTCCCAACAATGAGGAATTTTGTAAAAAGTTTGAATCTGTCAATAACAAGTATTCTTTTGAGTTGATGCTACTTAATATTGAGTATCTGCAAAAAGAAGCCGAGAGTATAAAAAAAATCCTTGTGCCCTTGGAAGCGCAGATTCAGGGTCTAATGTCAGATGATTTTGTTGTTCACAAGGAGAAACTTACTCAACATGTACAGCGACATAAAGTTGAGGTTGAAAAAACCAAAAGGGACAAGTGGCACCGTGATCTGGAGGACTACCAGTCTGGACGGATATATAATTGGCAAAACCAACAAACCCGCACTAGACCCCCCAGGAGAAGGGGCAGAGGGAGGAGATTTGACCAGGGCCATTTTGGATTCACAACAGGCGAATCAGAATCCACTGACGAATCTACTAAACCGGCTTTTTTAGGGAGAGCAGGACATGTAGGAGGAGGAAACTCCTACGTGGTGGCAGAAAGCACCACAGAGTCCAGAAAAGACCAGCCTCCACCGATGTATCCGGGATACAACCAGGGAGCACGAGAGAGAGTGACAAGACGCATGCACAAGAAATAAATAATCTGGGGGTGAACATATAATCTATAGAATTGAATGATGATCAGATCAATGTTTTAGCACATGGACTTTCATTTTGTCTTGTGGCAGACACTGATTGGTTTGAAATAGAACTTGATTTACAGCGTTTTTTCAGACGTCTTAGATTGAAAGCTTTTTTTGATAGTAAGGTCCACAATATGGTTATACCTAGCAAGGAAACTGCTGAATTTTCCTTGGCCAAATTTGAGCTAAGTAACAAGAGTAGTTTCATGCCTCCACATAATAACCATATTGTGGAATCCTATATCCAGATTGTTACCAAACATATTAGAAATTTGCAGGAATGCAGTCGGCAGCGACATCATAGTCCTATTTTGTCACATAAAGAGAGACAGGCCCTTAAGGCATTGACTTCTAACAGAGACATCACTATCAAACCAGCCGACAAGGGGGGAGCTGTGGTGATCATGGACATGGATGGTTATGTGCGGGAGATACATAGACAGCTGAGTGATGGAGAGGTTTATGTAAAATTATAACATGATCCCAAATGGGAGATCGCCGAAGAGGTAACGAACATTGTTGATACAGCATTTGCATGGGGGATCATTGATTTAGATCTATGTCAGTTCCTCAAGATACCTTTTCCCATCACTCCGCTGATCTATGTTCTCCCTAAAATACATAAACGGTTGGTAGATCCCCCGGGCAGACCTATAGTGTCGGGCAGGGGATCTATCTTCAGTAATATTGCCATATTTCTGGACAGACTACTCCGTGTCCATGCGACCTCAGCTCCCTCCTATGTCAGGGATACGGGACATTTTTTAACCAAATTAAGTGGGAATATTTTACCCACCCATTTTTACCTGGTTAGTTTTGATGTGGTGTCTCTGTATACGTCTATCATGCATGACTATGGACTAAATGTTATCGATTTACTCACTTGTGATGCGCGCCGCTTTGTCCTCGATCTCCTAGAGTTGGTCCTCAAGAGGAATTATTTTCTCTTTGGCAACACCTTTTACCAACAGTTACGTGGTGTGGCCATGGGGTCCAACGTGGCACCAACTTATGCCAACATATTTATGGCGGAGGTCGAGGACAAACTGGTATATGCGTCTGAATATCACCAGTGGGTCCTGTGCTGGTGGCGCTACATCGATGACATCATTATGATTTGGAGTGGTTCAATGGACGCCTTGAATGAATTTCATCAACACCTTAACCATGGGATTCCCGGGCTGCAATTCACTGTGACTTCCTCTCAGGAGGAGTTACAGTTTCTTGACGTCAGGGTATGCCTAGAGGGAGGCCAATTAAAAACGGATTTGTATAAGAAGCCTACAGATTGGAATAATCTTTTAAGATATGACAGTAATCATCCACGCCGTATGCTGGACTCCTTACCTTGGAGTCAGATGCTGCGTATGAGACGAGTGGGGTCAGATGATGATGTATTCACGAACCATATTGATGAGATGTGCAATAAATTTGCCAAGAGAAAATATCCGTGCAGGCTGCTACACAGATCGAGGGCCCGGATCTCCTTGGCTGACAGGGTGTCCCCATTTCAGGCGTCCTCTAGGAACAGGAATTTGGGGCGAATCCCGTTTGTATCCACCTATGGCCACCACAGTACAGATATTGCACAAATCCTTAGAAAGGATTGGCATATTTTACACAGTGGTCTCCATAAGTAAGTGAATTTGACAAACCGCCATTGATGGCATACAAACGTGGTGTTAACTTACATGACAAGTTGATTAAGACCGACATATGTGAGGTTAATAGAGGAGGTCAGACATATTTAAAACCTAGAAAGACAGGCAACTTCCCATGTTTGGGTTGTTGCAATTGTGGAAACATGTTGAAAGGTAATACCTTTGTTCACCCATATAGTGGCAAGAAATTCAACATTAGAGAGTACTACACATGTCGATCCAAGTATGTCATCTACATGATCGTCTGTCCCTGTAGTTTAATCTATGTGGGAGAGACGACCATGGAGGTCAGGGAGCGTATTAACAAACACAAAAGTAATATAAAGAAAAAGATGCTGGATAAGCCAGTCGCCAAACATTTCACTGATTGTGGACACTCTGTCAGGCAACTGAGATTCCGGGTCATCGACTCGGTGCAGATTCCCAAGAGAGGAGGAGACAGGGAGAGTATGCTAAAGAAAAAAGAGTTGAAATGGATTTTCACTTTACAAGCTTTACAACCCCAGGGATTGAATATCGAGTTTAATGCAAACAATGTAGATAGGTATAATACTCTTACAGGATGATGACCGATTCAGTATATCATGTTTTTACTGGGTATTTGAAGGTATATATATACACTCACCTAAAGAATTATTAGGAACACCTGTTCTATTTCTCATTAATGCAATTATCTAGTCAACCAATCACAGTTGCTTCAATGCATTTAGGGATGTGGACCTGGTCAAGACAATCTCCTGAACTCCAAACTGAATGTCAGAATGGGAAAGAAAGGTGATTTAAGCAATTTTGAGCGTGGCATGGTTGTTGGTGCCAGACGGGCCGGTCTGAGTATTTCACAATCTGCTCAGTTACTGGGATTTTCACGCACAACAATTTCTAGGGTTTACAAAGAATGGTGTGAAAAGGGAAAAACATCCAGTATGCGGCAGATCTGTGGGCAAAAATGCCTTGTGGATGCTAGAGGTCAGAGGAGAATGGGCCGACTGATTCAAGCTGATAGAAGAGCAAAGTTGACTGAAATAACCAACTCGTTACAACCGAGGTATGCAGCAAAGCATTTGTGAAGCCACAACAAGCACAACCTTGAGGCGGATGGGCTACAACAGCAGAAGACCCCACCGGGTACCACTCATCTCCACTACAAATATGAAAAAGAGGCTACAATTTGCACAAGCTCACCAAAATTGGACTGTTGAAGACTGGAAAAATGTTGCCTGGTCTGATGAGTCTCGATTTCTGTTGAGACATTCAAATGGTAGAGTACGAATTTGGCGTAAACAGAATGAGAACATGTATCCATCCTCTGATGGCTACTTCCAGCAGGATAATGCACCATGTCACAAAGCTCGAATCATTTCAAATTGGTTTCTTGAACATGACAATGAGTTCACTGTACTAAAATGGCCCCCACAGTCACCAGATCTCAACCCAATAGAGCATCTATGGGATGTGGTGGAACAAGAGCTTCGTGCCCTGGATGTGCCTCCCTCAAATCTCCATCAACTGCAAGATGCTATCCTATCAATATGGGCCAACATTTCTAAAGAATGCTATCAGCACCTTGTTGAATCAATGCCACGTAGAATTAAGGCAGTTCTGAAGGCAAAAGGGGGTCCAACACCGTATTAGCATGGTGTTCCTAATAATTCTTTAGGTGAGTGTATATATATATATATATATATATATATATATATATATTTGTTACACACCCCTTTATTCACCTGAGTCTTGGTAATACTTGTGGATAATGATATTGTCATTGTCTCCTATATGGTTTCAGTGACCGATTATATTGGCGTGCTGCCCAATATTCTATTCTATGTTCAAACCGCACTTTTTTGTGCATTAAATATAACATACAGCGGTGGTTTACAGAGCAGATCTATTGTTATCCTTCGTATGTTTACAGTGCTCTAGGACCTTTTGTGGGTCATGCGATGGCATGTGACCGATAATAGCGGTGTCTATTGGTTCACATTCAGCGCTTCTGTAGAGATGGGTGCGGCTTTCTTGCTGGCTGTGGCCCATACATCAACGCGATGACATCACGGACATGCGCAATGGACCTATGGAGACGCTGACATGTATTGTCAATACGACGATGCAGGTGGAGTTTCTCTAATGAATATCAGGTACATATGATTGTGGTGCAACATTTCTATTGGTAGCAGTGATCATTTTAATTAATACACAGGTGGTACTAAAGAGTTGCCTGTGCTTAATGGTCTTATTTTTTCACATGGGGGGCTTATTAAGATATTGATATGTTTGAATAACTTTGTACTAGTATTCTTGTAAAAGGCTACTGCGTAGCCGAAACGTCGTATTGCTATGTGTGTGCACTCTTGGTCCCCGATAAAAGTCACACTGGATATGCTGCTATGAAACCTTCTCTTATCTACATTATACATGGGACGGTGGTAGATTGGCGGTTCCAAACCCTATAAAAACAAGGTTGGGCATCACTCAGTATCGGGCATCAAATAGACAAGGACAAAATTGATGTCTGAAAGTTATCTTATATTTGCAACATGTTATATAAAATTGCACATAAAATACATAAAATGCTCTAAAACACACATATAACCTCCTGGGGATCGCTCATATAACCTCCTGGGGATCGCTATGCTGGACCGCTATATAAGTTACCAAAGTCCATATTATATCAATGTCCTTGAAAGTTCATGTAGCGATCAGCAAAGTGGAGAAAAAAAGTAATTATATAGTTCACAAGAGGTACTTTACCGCTCCTTCAGGCCGCTTGTTATCAGAAGTGCGACTGCTCTGCTTTGAGCTGTAAGGACCTGTGAGTTCAGTCTTTTACATAGGAAGTTCCCCGTTCACTGGGTATTGCTTTAAAATGTAGTCCGTAGCTTTGACCTTCCAGGACCTTCCTGTGGCGTCCCACGTGGTTTCACTGAATAGGTCAGGTGACTTACAATTTCCAGGCGGGGTTTTTCGAACTTGTACAGCGTCCGACCGTAATTCTAAAGATCTTCCTTATATTGTCCCACACTGTCTCTTAGCCATACGCGTTTCGGGGTCGGTCGCCCCTTCCTCAGTGGAGGTGCACTTCTCATTTCAGGGAGGTTTTCCTTTTTTTTTTTCTTTCACAAACTTTTTATTACATTTTCCAAACATAATCAGTATCTGCACACTTTGCTCTATGGTGTGGAGGACTGGGCTCATTGCCCTGTATATGATTAAAGGGATTCTGTCACCACCTATAAGCCCTGTGAGCTAAACATCTGCTCATGTCCAGGGAGCATTCTGATTTCTAAGGTGGCCTTATAAAAGCTGTTTGTGGCTTTATTCTTCGGAAAAACAGGTTTTACTAACCTGTCAATCACTGAATTAAGGTGCCCAAGCAGGGGAGGTCTGTGGATGCATGGTGCCCGGCCGCACGCATCGCCGTTCGTGGCCCAGCGGCACCTCTCCCTCCCTCCCCCTCCTCCCGATTTGAGATCCCGCGCGTGCGCACAGGCTCAGCCTGATGCGCCGTTGCGGACTGCTGGCATCGGCTTCTTCTTGCACTGTGCGCACGCGCTGAGAAGAGGACACTGCTACAGGTTGCCGGAAAGGTTTACTGCGAGTAAACTAGAGATGGGAAGTTCGGATCTTTCACATGAATCGGTTCATTCGCTGAGCTGACAAGAAGCAAGTGAACCCTGTGTGTAATTATCTACCCCACTGTAGGAAAAAAAAACAAGCATCCAGGAGGTGAATTTAACACTGGGGTAAATAATATAATTAAAATGGAGGGTTAAATGTGTAAATGTATTTTAAAAAAAATACATCTCTCTCAATAGTTCTATAGCTACTGAATGAGACAGAAGAAGGGATGCCTTTAACATATAGATCTCCTTGAGAAGCCAATTTGACCCTAAAGGGTTAATTCAACCTGTAATCTAAACTCTGTCCTGTCACTTCTCTTATCTCTCTGCTCTGCTATCAGTAAACCTTTCCGGGATATATTGTTTCACATGCGGGTGTCAGGGAGCCGCTATCTAATAGCGGGAGACTCCCTGAACATCAGGGAGACTTGAGATCCCTGGAAGGTCCATTTTGTGCTGCTCTACAACTACTTCTTATTACTGTTAAAGAGAAGGTCACTGTGAAAGTCACTGTTAAAGGGGCGATCACTGTGAAAGTCACTGTTAAAGGGGCAGTCACTGTGAAAGTCACTGTTAAAGGGGCGGTCACTGGGAAAGTCACTGTTAAAGGGGCGGTCACTGTGAAAGTCACTGTTAAAGGGGCGGTCACTGTGAAAGTCACTGTTATAGGGGCGGCCACTGTTTATATTTTGGAAATGAAAAGATCATGTCTTCATGTAACCTGGCTTCTAGTTATCATGTAGACAGTTTGCTGGACCTTAAAGGGGTTGTCTCACTTCAGTTAATGGCATTTATCATGTAGAGAAAGTTAATACAAGGCACTTGTAGCGGAGTGCAATATTAGAATCCACGATCTCCGCTGGTATAACAGGTAAATCCACAGTCCGCGCTGAACAGTAAGGCAATGTTCACAATCCTCCCAATAACCGGACGAGACACAGTCTGGGAGTCAACTGACTTTACTAGGCACAGCACACATGTTTCAAACCCCTCAACAGCCTCATTTACATACAATAGGGTGAATAGATTACTATAATACAAGGAAAGGTGGGGGCAGACAATAGCAAGGGCTGATGGGAGGTTGAGGGGGGTGTATGGACAGCCGAACCTAAAATAATATAAAAGAGTCCATCTGTTACAGCCCAATATACATAGCAAAACAGATATAGCATACAGCACAACCTACAGACAACCTTTCTTACATTATAGTCCAGAAGTGGCTAGGTTTGCCACAATGCTCCCCCAGAACCAAGCCGGCATACACAGTCTGATCCCAACGGATCGGCTTGGGGATGTCCGGGAGAGTACTCACAGATCACTTTTCAAGTTCAGTTTGTCTGGATAACCCGTCGGCTTTACCGTTTTGTTTCCCTGGGCGGTAGTGGATGGTAAAGTCAAATGGCTGCAGCGCCAAACTCCAGCGCAGCAGCCTGGCATTGTCTCCAGCCACACGGTTTAGCCACACCAACGGGTTGTGATCTGTGAGTAAGGAAAAAGGTTGTCCATACAAGTACGGCTGTAACTTTTTGAGGGCCCACACCACGGCCAGGCACTCCTTCTCAATGGCGGCATAGCTTACTTCTCGTGGCAATAACTTTCGGCTCAAGTAAGCCACGGGGTGTTCTCCGCCATCGGCTCCAACCTGGCTCAGCACTGCTCCCAATCCAAACATTGAAGCGTCTGTGTGAACAAGAAATCTTTTAGTTGGATCAGGAGCAGCAAGTACGGGAGCATTAGTTAGAGCAGTCTTCAGTTGTTGGAATGCCTGATCACACTCTGGGGCCCAGACCACCTGTCGAGGCAGATTCTTACGTGTCAAGTCAGTCAGGGGTTTGGCCAGGGCGCTATAATTGGGCACGAATTTTCTATAGTACCCTGCGGTACCCAGAAACGCTAGCACTTGGGTTTTTGTCCTAGGGGTGGGCCATTTAGCTACAGCTTCCACTTTAGCTGGTACCGGTTTCTGTTGCCCACTTCCCACCCGGTGGCCCAAGTACTGCACTTCGGCCATCCCTATATGACACTTGCTGGGTTTCAGCGTTAACCCTGCCTCTCCAATACGATCTAGGATGGCCCCTATGTGTTGTAGGTGCTCTGCCCAGGTCTGGCTGAATATAGCGATGTCATCTAAGTAGGCACAGGCGTATTCCTGGAATCCGTCCAGTAACCGATCTACCATCCGCTGAAAAGTTGCCGGAGCATTTTTCATCCCGAATGGCATGACCCGAAATTGATACAGGCCAAACGGGGTGACAAACGCCGACTTGGGGATGGCATCCTCGGCTAGTGGAATCTGCCAGTATCCCTTACATAAATCTATGGTAGTGAGATACTTGCCCCGTGCCATCTTATCCAGCAGCTCGTCTATCCGAGGCATCGGATAGGCATCAGACACCGTTTTGTCATTTAGCCTCCGGTAGTCGACACAGAAACGTGTCGTGCCGTCCTTCTTGGGTACCAGCACTACCGGCGATGCCCAGGGGCTATCGGAAGGTTCGATAACCCCTAGCTGCAACATCTCGTCAATTTCAGTTTTCATATGTGTCCTGACTGCTTCAGGGACGCGATATGGAGTCTGCCGCATAGGTAGCTGTCCCGGGGTTTCGACTCGGTGGGTGGCTAGCGGAGTGTACCCAGGCAAATTGGAGAAGGTAGCCCCTTTAGCTATAATCAGCTCTTGTACCTGGGCACGCTCCTGAGGGCTTAGCCGCTCCCCCAGCCGAACCCCCTTGGAGGGCTCTGTCTGTTCTTCCTGTTCTAATAGGTCAGGTAGGGGCAGATTCTCCTGATCCTCAGAGGCTGAGGCGCATATCGCCGCCACGTCCTCTATCCTCTCATGGTAGGGTTTGAGCATGTTTATATGGAGCATGCGTCTCTTCCCTACCCCTGAGCAGGGGCCAATCACATAGGTGGTGTCACATTTCTGCTCCACCACCTGGTATGGGCCTTGCCAGATGGCCTGCAGCTTGTCTGTGCGGACGGGTTTTAGAATCAAAACCTTCTGCCCCACTTGAAAGCTGCGGTCTCTGGCTCCCCTATCGTACCAGCGGCGCTGGCGTTGCTGGGCCGCCCGGAGGTTGGTGCGCACAGTCTGAGTCAGCGCCTCCAGACGGTCCCGGAACTCCAGTACGTAAGATACGATAGGGGTTCCATCTGGGCTACTCTCACCCTCCCAATGCTCCCTAATTAGGTCTAACGGCCCTCGTACCCTCCTTCCAAACAGTAATTCAAATGGAGAAAACCCTGTCGATTCTTGGGGTACCTCCCTGTATGCGAAGAGCAGGTGGGGTAAAAACCGCTCCCAGTCTTTGTGCGCTTCTCCAAACGTACGGAGCATTTGTTTCAGCGTACCGTTAAATCTTTCGCATAGGCCATTGGACTGGGGGTGGTAGGCCGAATTTATTATTGGCTTAATGCCACATATCCTCCACAGTTGTTGGGTGACCTCGGCAGTGAATTGGGTGCCCCTATCGGATATTATTTCTTGGGGAAATCCTACCCGGGATCAATTGACACAACCAAGATAAGGGTTTTGGTCAGACCGATACTATTAAAGTGGGCTAAACCCTAAAGTCCAAAAGAATATTCACAAAATGGGTAGCTTTATTAATACTTAACATTTAATTATTTAAAAGTTAAAATAATAGGCCCTTGATGCCGTTGGCATGCCAATATAGAGAGAGAAAAAATGGACCAAAAAAGGAGGAAGGGACAGATATAATGATAGGTTGAGAAGAGAGGATGCGTAGTAAGAGGGACACACTGCTGAGTCACAGCCCTAGGTGTCCCTTATCCTAACTCCTCAACACACTATAAATCTATCACTAGCCCTAGTTAGCCCTACCTAGACCTGGACTGCCCAGCTTTGTCCGAAAGATAGAATGTGGTCCCTATTTCTAGAGAATAACATACCAGATCAGAAAAAGGGGGGCAGTATATAGAAGACTGACAAACAAAAATTATATATATGTATATGAGACAACCTATATAAATTAAAACAATAGCAAACATAGGTGCACTCTGCAGTCTCACTAATTCTCAAACCGATTTTAAAATTGAGAGATTAGTCAACATGTCCTACGGTGTAGAACATGTCTTAAGCCCGGACACCACGACAAGGTTTCTCAAGTAGCCCGGGACCCTACACTCTCCTACCTGAGCCATATGGGCAATACCAGGAGCCAGTGGGCAAATTACAGGAGCATAGGGCCGACTCGCAAACAACTCACCAGTTACCTCCAGCATGTGGCCATGCTTGCAATGGGAGGAGGGAGGAGTCTGTGAGTCCCACTCAAGACTTGCTGATATAGCCCAGGCTTCACAGGTGCACCTAAATGTGACCTGTAGATGGAAAACAGGCACATTTAAATAGGAGTTTATACACCTCCAGGAATCTATATATACAAACTAAGAAGACAGGTTGGCATCAGCAGGAGCTGCTCAAACCCACATGCAGTTGTGCATATATATAGGGGAGCAAATCCTGCACTTGTGGCCCGTTGCTAATGGCAATCCCCAGCAAAATGCATACAATGGAGGATGCCCGCGGCGAACCACAAGTACCACAATAGACATCCTACACAAGGTAACAAGTGCGGATGTGATAATTAATATAACATTATAACAAAACAATAGCAAACATAGGTGCACTCTGCAGTCTCACTAATTCTCAAACCGATTTTAAAATTGAGAGATTAGTCAACATGTCCTACGGTGTAGAACATGTCTTAAGCCCGGACACCACGACAAGGTTTCTCAAGTAGCCCGGGACCCTACACTGCCAACCTGTCTTCTTAGTTTGTATATATAGATTCCTGGAGGTGTATAAACTCCTATTTAAATGTGCCTGTTTTCCATCTACAGGTCACATTTAGGTGCACCTGTGAAGCCTGGGCTATATCAGCAAGTCTTGAGTGGGACTCACAGACTCCTCCCTCCTCCCATTGCAAGCATGGCCACATGCTGGAGGTAACTGGTGAGTTGTTTGCGAGTCGGCCCTATGCTCCTGTAATTTGCCCACTGGCTCCTGGTATTGCCCATATGGCTCAGGTAGGAGAGTGTAGGGTCCCGGGCTACTTGAGAAACCTTGTCGTGGTGTCCGGGCTTAAGACATGTTCTACACCGTAGGACATGTTGACTAATCTCTCAATTTTAAAATCGGTTTGAGAATTAGTGAGACTGCAGAGTGCACCTATGTTTGCTATTGTTTTGTTATATTGTTATATTAATTATCACATCCGCACTTGTTACCTTGTGTAGGATGTCTATTGTGGTACTTGTGGTTCGCCGCGGGCATCCTCCATTGTATGCATTTTGCTGGGGATTGCCATTAGCAACGGGCCACAAGTGCAGGATTTGCTCCCCTATATATATGCACAACTGCATGTGGGTTTGAGCAGCTCCTGCTGATGCCAACCTGTCTTCTTAGTTTGAACCTATATAAATTGCGATGAATGAGCTATATAGGTACAATGCTCAGGGATCAGTAATGGGTCCCAAGTTGATAAAGAACGTCCCATATATATATATATGACACAACCTATATAATTTGCGATGGATAAACTCAATAGGTACAGTGCTCAGGGATCAATGGTGGGTCCCAAGTTAATAAAGAACGTCCCGACGCGTTTCCTTGAAGGTTAGCAAATCTTCAGGGGACTACAACCTTTAAATGTATTGGTCACAGAATTTGACTGAATTGTAAGTGTCACAAGTTCAGTCCAATATTTCAATTTCTGCAAAAGGTAGCTCTCAAGTATCCAGAGCAATAGCCACACTAATGGTACGCAGAAATATTGTCATTTCACCAGAAAGGACTCAGAGAACCCCCCTATGACCACCTGTATTCAGGGTCATAGATTCAAAAGTTATCAAGTAACTGGGTCTAGAGTCATTTTGGTTAAAAAGCATTCAAACTAACACGTGACCACCTGTTTGAGGGTCGCTAGTTTGATTCATCAATCAGCAAAAATAATAAAGTGACTATCTGTTCAAAAGTCAATCATAAAGCATGGTATAACAGATAGACCACCAGTTTAAATAAAATCCAGGTATAAGACAATACAAATGACCTGAATTGCACTCAGAGCAACTAAAGAAGCTGTCTCTCAAACATTGAATCAGCTTTGCTGGTGTATTATCACCCACCAGATGATATTCAAAAAGCCGTTCAATGCTATGTGCCAGAAAGCGCTTGTACAGCGATAAGATTTGAGCACATACAGTCAGCAAGGTACTTATCTGTACAGTCGTGATACACCAACTGTTCACAGAGGGGTGCGGGTGTCACGCCTCGGCATTCCGCGTATGGCAGCTGCAACGAGGGTGAGTTCGCGGCTCGTTTAAAAAGCCGTCCAGTTCCGCCCATTCTCCGCCCATTGACGTCATCTCATCAGCTGATCGGGTCACGTGACAACAGCACGTGATAGTTTCCCGATCAGATGACCCGGCCGGGATGGGAGGCGCTCGGCGAGTCATGCTGTCATAGCAACCGCATACAAAACAGCCCCCACCTCGGAATAAAGACCTAGGCAAATCAGCTGTCAGTCCAGCGGCCGCAATGGCCATAACGCCGCCCCAAACCGCACAGGATTGACGTTACAACAGAGCGGATTTGTTTCAATGTGTCAGCGAAGTAAGTAGGCAAGACATCTCCACATGACACATTAAACAATAAGTTCATGCATCAGAGATCGATGATTCCTTGATCTCCGAATAATGTATTTATTTAGAGCTCATATAGTTAGGTTTCATAATAACTGTTTTGATTTAAACTATAAAATGCTTCCACCACAGAAAGCAGCAGCAATTGCAGAAGACAAGAGGAAGAAAAGAGACAGGTAAGGATTAAAGGATGTACAGATTTGGGGGTACATATAGATGAGTGGATCAATGGACTTAAGGATCTATATAACTGTTGAATGACAACTGTTCATTCAACCCCAAAGGAGCCACAGTTTGCAATTGGAAGATCCACCACGTCTCTCTCTGTAGAATCCTCCTGTCCCAGTCGCCCCCTCGTCTTGGTTTTTGAACAATTTCAATTCCCATGAATTTTAGGCCAGATACATCACCTCCATGTACAGTATTGATATGTGTGGCTAGGGGTGTGTCCCTATCATTCCTGACATCACCCAGATGTTCCCCAACCCGACGACGTAATTCACGGGTGGTCTTGCCCACATACTCAAGGCCACAGATACAGTTTGCTTTATATATCACGCCCCTTGAGCGGCAGTTAACAAATTGTCTAATCTGGTACGTCTTTCCAGTGACACTACCGCAAAATGTGCGTCCCTGTGTAATGTGAGGGCACGCTACACAGCCACTGCAGCGAAAACTACCAACGGGTCGTCGGAGCCAGGTTTCTCTGCCCTCCTGGTTTTCGCTGAAGTGGCTGTGGACCAATCGGTCCTTGAGGCTCAAACCCCTGCGATATGTGACCTGTACTGTCTCGGAGATGGCATTTCTGATATCAGGGTCTAGTAGGAGGACCTCCCAGTGGTTCCTGAGTATCTGTTTTACTTCATCCGAGGCACCATCAAATGTGCCTATCAGACGTATCGGTCCACTGGTTGTTATTTTTGGTTTAGGGTATAATAATTCATCCCTCTTGCTGTTACAGGCCCTCCTATAGGCTGATCTCAAAACAGCATCTGGATACCCCCTCTCACGAAACCTGCGCCGTAGATCTTGAGCCTGTTTCTTAAAATCATACCAGGTGGAACAGTTCCTCCTAATGCGCAGGTACTGTCCCACCGGTATCCCTCTTTTGAGGGGTTGTGGATGATGACTCGTCCAATGTAGCAGCGCATTCGTGGAGGTAGGTTTCCTAAATGTTTTAGTTTGTAGCATATTATCCTTGTCCCTTGATATCTCTATATCCAGGAAGGGCAAGGTGTTGGTTTTGAATTCAAAGGTGAATCTCATATTGATGGAATTAATGTTCAGTTCTTTTATGAATGCAATGAACTCACTCTCATTGCCCTTCCAGACGACAAAAATGTCGTCTATAAATCTGGCCCACGTTAAAACGCATGGGATGAAATTACTAGGTGCATCGTTGAATACCAGGGTCCGTTCCCACCAGCCCAGGAACAAATTTGCATACGATGGGGCACAAGAACTCCCCATCGCAGTGCCCCTGAGCTGGTGGTACAGAACCCCGTCGAACAAAAAGAAATTCCTTGTCAAGACAAAATTTAATAGACGTAAGACAAAAGAGTTATGTGAGTGGAACTGACGTCCCCTTGTACTCAAGAATGTTTCCACAGCCCTCAATCCTAGGGTATGGGGTATTGAGGAATATAAGGCCTCCACATCAATCGAGGCCAAAGATGTACCCTCCTCCATGGATACCCCCTCTAAGCGACCCAATAGATCGCTCGTGTCCCTCAGGTAAGAGGGCAAGGTCTTGACAAAGGGTGCCAAAATGTGATCCTACCCGGGAAAATATCTTCATTAAAGCCTCGGCCACAGTTTCAGCATGGATATTAGTGAGGGCTACGGCCTCAGGGTATCGTGTGGCATAGTCCACTAGTGTTAAGATAAACCTTTTCCCAGAGGGACTGGGTTTGGGTAAGGGCCCCACTATGTCGACGCCCACCCTACTGAAAGGTTCTGAAATAATAGGGAGGGGACATAATTTAGCTTTGTGGCGGTCACCTCGCTTGCCTACTCGCTGGCATATATCACAGGAGGTGCAGTACTGCCTCACATCTTTAGAAATCCCTGGCCAGAAAAATGCATGGGTTAACCTATATCGGGTACGGGTCATCCCTAGATGCCCAGACAAGGGAATATCGTGCGCAATCCTAAGTAGCTCTTGCCGATATTTCTGGGGAACCACTAACTGTTTGGTGGTCACTGTGACTGACCCCCCCACTCCTCTTTCAGCAATCCGGTACAGTAGCCCCTTCTCCCACGTGTACCGCTCCCCCTCTAACCCAGCCTGGTCGGTGTGTACTCTGTCCCTATATATCTGTAGCGTGGGGTCTGACTTTACCTCTGCCTCAAATGTAGTTGGGGTATCCCAGGACATACGTGTCGTGTGGGGGTCATGGTCTCGTACCTGAGCCTCAGAGTGTGCTAGTGGAGCCGTGATGCGAGCCTGCTGCCGTGTGGTCACTGGATGAGCTTCCTGGTGTGGAGCCTGGGGCACAAAAGCAGAGGTCATCTGGCCCAAGTCATTCCCCAGTACAACATCTGCTGGTAGATTTAGCATGAGGCCCACTTCCACAACCCCCTCTCCCACACCCCAATCCAAATGCACTTTAGCAGTGGGTAGTCGGTACACTGCTCCCCCTGCCACCCTTACGGCCACTGATCCGCCAGTGTGAGCGGAACCTGGAACCAGATGGGGTGCGATCAAGGTGAGCGTGGCTCCGGAATCTCGGAGCCCTTGTACTTCCTTCCCTTCCAGGGTCACCAGCTGGCGATGATGCTGTCTGTTGTCGGTGGCTCGAACGGACATCACCTCGTGTAATACCCCTAGAGGTTCCTCGGCTTGCACACTCCACATCTCTTGGGCAGCTGGCTCCCGCTGATAATGGTGGGCAGCAGCCCTTGGTGCCGGATTCGGTCAAGCTTGGTTCCAGGCGGGTCTGCCTCGATTTTGGGTGCACTCACGGGCCATATGCCCCCACTGTTTGCAGGTGTGGCACTGGATATTGGCATGTCCATTATACCTGGAGGGTGGTGGTAGGTTCCCTGGGGACGGGCGAAAAGGAGATGCAGGGGGAGCGTGGGGGGGTGGAATGCTGGGTGACCCCGCGGGTCGCGGGTAACTCTTGGGGAGGGTTACCTGATGCCTTCTCGCATCAAAATGCTGATCGGCTAAGCGTGCCGCTTCTGTTAGGGTGAGAGGCTTCCTGTCCCGCACCCATTCTTGTGTCTCTGGAGACAAACCGTTGAAGAATTGCTCCAACAGCATTAACTGCCGCAATTCTTCCATAGTAGTGGCTTGGCTGGCTTGTATCCACCCTTGTGATGCTTGGTCCAGCTTGTGTGCCCACTCAGCATGAGAATCTTTCTCTGGTTTTCGCAGGTTTCTAAATTTCCGCCGGTATGCTTCTGGGGTAATGGCATACCTCTCTAATATCGCTCGCTTTACTTTTTCATAATCTGTGCTGTCCTCGCTGGGTACAGCGCGATATGCTTCCGCGGCCCGCCCTGCTAGCTTGCCTGCCAGCAAGGGGACCCATACTGCCCGTTCCAAGTCATGTAAATCACACAGCCTTTCAAAATCCTGTAAAAACCCATCAATCTCATCCTTCTCCTCGCAAAATACTTTAAAGGCATGATAGGGAATTTTGGTTTTTACCTGGCTGTAGAGTGACCCAGGGGTGGATTCCGCTCGGGACGGTGCATGCTGGGGGCTGTGTGCCATCACGTACTCCTGCACATTTGCCATTACCATTTGCATCATGGCCTCTGATATAGGCTGTGGCAGAAATTCCAGCCTGGTTCTCATTTCCCTCTGGTAGAGTGTCTCCTCCATGGCTGCTGGGGGTGTAGCGCTGCGGGCTCTGTCTCCCTCCATCAGCTCGGCAATTAGTACGTCCTTGGGTTTGTTGCTGGCTACTTTACCCCTGGCTTCCAATAGCTCTTTCAATGTCCGCCGTTTCAAAGCAGCATAATCAATCTCCATTCACCTCGTTGTTCGTTCCTTTGTTCCATACGAATTGCCCTTCACTTTCCTTGTTCGGTAGTTTCAATTTACACGAACACCGCTTTTCGGCTGTAAGGTTGGATCCCGTCGCTTGCCACCAATTGTAGCGGAGTGCAATATTAGAATCCACGATCTCCGCTGGTATAACAGGTAAATCCACAGTCCGCGCTGAACAGTAAGGCAATGTTCACAATCCTCCCAATAACCGGACGAGACACAGTCTGGGAGTCAACTGAACTTTACTAGGCACAGCACACATGTTTCAAACCCCTCAACAGCCTCATTTACATACAATAGGGTGAATAGATTACTATAATACAAGGAAAGGTGGGGGCAGACAATAGCAAGGGCTGATGGGAGGTTGAGGGGGGTGTATGGACAGCCGAACCTAAAATAATATAAAAGAGTCCATCTGTTACAGCCCAATATACATAGCAAAACAGATATAGCATACAGCACAACCTACAGACAACCTTTCTTACATTATAGTCCAGAAGTGGCTAGGTTTGCCACAGCACTTACTAATGTATTGTGATTGTCCATATTGCTTCCTTTGCTGGCTGGATTCATTTTTCCATCACATTATTCACTGATTGTTTCCATGGTTACAGACCACCCTGCAATCCAGCAATCCATGGGCTCTGGCGAGGCGAGTTATCACCTAATTCCTGCGAGACTTTCGGTGAATAACTTCGACATTTGATAATTAAACTTGAAAACCATTTTAAAACAGGTATCTGAAGTCAGCTTCAGCACCAACTGGTACCTCGCCACTGTAGCCAACTTCAGAACCAAGTTTTAAAATGGTTTTCAAGTTGAAAAATGAAATCCCAAAGTTATTCACCAAAGTCCTGCGAGACTTCAGTGATAACGGATTTGCCTAACTGGAGCTCATACATTTTAATGCTGTATGGAGATAAATCTCTGTACAGCATTGAAACAAAGTTTTGAGTGAAGCAACTTCGTATCTAGGATCCAAAGCTCGCTTCACTCATCCCTAGTCGTAACCATGGAAACGAGAAGTGTATAATGTGATGGAAAATTGAATCCAGCCAGCGAAGGAGGCAATATGGACAATCACAACACATCAGTAAGTGGTTTGTATTAACTTTCTCTACATGATAAATGCCACTTACTGAAGTGAGACAACCCCTTTAAACAATGTTTAAACAGTATGGGATTTGCATCTCACGATCAAGACACAACAGGCACAGATCACCTGGCACCTTAGACTCTGCTCATCCAAAGAGATACACCTTAGGTCATTTATGCCTTTTAGAAATGTGTCTGCACTTCTCACAACATCTAGTAGTATCTGTAGCCCAAATATGTCCCCTCCACAGTAGTTATGCCCAGATATGTGCCCCTTCATGGTAGTTATGCCCAGATGTGCCATCTTCACAATAGTTATGCCCGCATTGTGCCCCTCTAACAATAGTTATGCCCAGATGTGTCCCCTTCACAGTAGTTATGCCCACATGTTCCCCCTTCACAATAGTTATGCCCAGATGTGCCCCTTCACAATAGTTAAGCCCACATGTGCCTCCTTCACAGTTCTTATGCCCAGGTGTACCCCCTTCACAGTACTTATGTCCACATGTGCCCCCTTAACAATAGCTATGCCCACATGTGCCCCCTTCACAGTACTTATGCCCACATGTGCCCACTTCACAATAGTTATGCCCACATGTACCCCCTTCACAATAGTTATGCTCAGATGTGCCCCTTCACAGCACTTCTGCCCACCTGTGCCCCCTTCTCAGTACTTATGCCCAGATGTGCACCCATCACAATAATTATGCCCACATTGTGCTCCTTTCATAGTAGTTATGCCCACATGTGCCCCTTTCACAATAGTTATGCCCAGATAAGTGCACTCTTCACAGGAAGTAAAAAACAAACAAACAGCAAATACTCATCTAGTTCCTCCGATGAGGTGCACTCCCCAGCAGCAGGCAGATTGCACATTGTGCTGCTAGGCTGTGTAGGAGAAGGCGGAGTACAGGCTGACTCCCGCCTGCCCCGCCCCCTGCAAATACCAGCAGCGGGGAGCACCAGGGAGCAGACAGTTACCTACTTCACCATTACAATCAGCTGTCTATACATCATATGGACGCATATACTGCTGACAGCACCACATACCTCAGCCGTTCAGGGATGCAGCACAGACACTGAAATTCGCGTCTGTCCCGCTGGATCCGGGGCAGTTGGGAGGTATGCTTTTGATACCTTATTATTAACTATCGGTTTTGCACAATACATTAAACTGGGTATAGTTTAACATTTGCTTATGTGCTTCCCATTAAAATACATGGTTCTCTAGCAGTGCTGTTTTGTTTAGGGCGCAATTCATCATTTCAAGCTCATCATTGTTGTACCTGTACCTGCTCAGACAAGCGATTTGTAATCCTCTGCAGAAATATTCATGAGAGACACAATTTCATCAGTCTACATCTCTTCATCCTAGATCTTTCCCAAGACCCTCCTGTGTAAACCACAGAAGAATATAATTAAGCCTCAGTCAATTTTAGCTGCAGTGTTGAATAATTACAGCAGCAAGGGGTGTTGTTTAAGTGTATTTAATTTGTAAAGAGCATGATGTTAGTTGCCAGAGGTGTTGCAATGATGCAGCAATTGCTTTGTAAACCCAAAAGATGATTTTTAATGCAAATATATTTTATTTACTTGGTTCATTAATTCATGTCTCATTTAGTGCACTGCCACAGATTTGCGATTTTATTTAAAGGGCATCTGTCAGCAGATTTGTACCTATGGTATTAAACCGACTGACCTGTTGCATGTGTGCACGGCAGCTGAAGGGATCTGTGTTGGTCCATGTTCATATGAGCCTTCATTGATGCTTTAAAATGAGTAAATGAGCCTCAAGGAGCAACCGGAGGGGGGTGCCATTACACCTACAGGCTCCATTACTTTGACAGGACCAGACATGATCTTGTTTACACCGCCTGGCCCTGTCAATCAAAGTGGAGAGTGTATGACAGTTTCATAGAAAGCATAGTCTCTATGTGTAACGGCAATCCATTGCTCCTAGAGGCTTTTTTGCATATATTAAAACATATATTAAAACTCAGTAATGCAGGCACATATGAACATGGGACCAACACAGGTGACTTCAGCTGAAAAGGTCAGAAATTGATGGAAACACCACCGAAATGGTTCGGGAACAGCATGGGGAGGATGTCTGGATGCATCTTGGACTCCCAGGTCGATGTTGTCCGATTAGTGCGCCACTTGTACAGACTGACAATAATACGCACAAAACCGAAGATGAAATCGATGTTAGGCTACTTTCACACTCGCGTTTGGTGCGGATCAGTCATGGATCTGCACAGACTGATCCGTTCAGATAATACAACCGTCTGCATCCATTCAGAACGGATCCATTTGTATTATCTTTAACATAGCCAAGACGGATCCGTCTTGAACACCATTTAAAGTCAAAGGACGGATCTGTTTTCTATTGTGCCAGATTGTGTCAGAGAAAACGGCAAACGCAAGCAGCGTTTTGGTGTCCGCCTCCAGTCCAGAGCGGAATGGAGGCGGAACGGAGCCAAACTGAGGCATTCTGTGCGGATCCTTTTCCATTCAGAATGCATTAAGGGCAAAACTGATCCGTTTTGGACCGCTTGTGAGAGCCCTGAACGGATCTCACAAACCGAAAGCCAAAACGCCAGTGTGAAAGTAGCCTTAGAGGAATAATTGTTAGGAAACATTATTTCCTGTATATTTACTTGTATATAAAGTGCAAGTTCAGCCAAATGTTGTTGATTTTCGCAACTGGGGCCATGATTAAGAGGGACGGCTGGTGGCATCCGTATTGCGCCGCTAGAGGTGAAATTCGTGGACCAGCGCAAGACTAACCACAGTGAAAGCATTTTCCAAGAATGTTTTCATTAATCAACAATGAAAGTCGGAGGTTCGCTTACCATCACAAACATTATGGGCGAGGGCCTGCTGCCGCTTTGTTGACTCTAGATAACTTCTGCCTGATCGAACGTCCCCATGAAGTCAATGATGTCTGCCCTATCAACTTTTGATGTTCTTTTATGTGCCTAACATGGTGACCACGGGTAACTGGGAATCAGTGGTTAATCCGGAGAGGGAGCCTGAGAAACAGCTACCACATCCATGGAAAGCAAGCGGGGGGCACGCAAATTGCCCACTCCCGACTCGGGGAGATAGTGACGATAAATAACAATACAGGACTCTTAAGAGGCCCTGTTATTGGAATGAGTAATAAAAAATTACAGGGAATGTCACTGGTATTTAGGATGAGGAAACGTTATACAGGAGAGGTACCGCAGGTAATGTCACTGTTCGCAGCGTCTACGCAAAAAGTACACTGTATGTCACAGATATGCTAGGGCCTGCAGGTTTGCTGACCATCGCAAACATTATGGGTGAGGGCCTGCTGCCGCTTTGTTGACTCTAGATAACTTCTGCCTGATATCACATCCCCGTGACGTTGATGATCCATTTGGATGTCTGCCCTACTTTCGATGTTCTTTTATGCGCCAAACATGGTGACCACGGGTAACGGGGAATCAAGGTTCGATTCCGGAGAGGGAGCCTGAGAAATGGCTACCACATCCAAGGAAGGCAAACGCGCGCGGGGGCTGAATACCCACTCCCGACTGTCAGAAGAGGACACCGTCTATTGAAAAATGCAATTTTATGTCACAGAAATTTTTTAGAAGCGCACACGTTGCACAGCAGATGTGGGCCTGGTCAGGTCACTGTCAGAAGTGGACACCGTCTATTGAAAATTAGTAATTTATGTCACAGAATTTTTTTTGAAGCGCACACGTTACACAGCAGATGTGGGCCTGCTCAGGTAACTGTCAGAGGAGGACACTGTCTATTAAAAAATAAAATTGTATGTCACCGAATTTTTTTTTAAAGCGCACACGTTACACGGCAGATGTGGGCCAAGTAAGGTCACTGTCAGAAGCAGACGCCAACTACGGAAAAATTGCACTGGATGTCACTGATATTTTAGGGACGTGCACACTTTAAACAGGAGATGTGGCGCGGAAAATTTAACTGTCCGCCAAGGATACCGTCTACGGAAAAAGTGCACTGGATGTCACTGATATTTTAGGGATGCGCACATTTTAAACAGGAGATGTGGCGCGGATAATTTAACTGTCCACAGCAGACACTGTCTACGGAAAAAGTGCACTGGATGTCACTAATATTTTAGGGATGCACACACTTTAAACAGGAGATGTGGCACGGATAATTTAACTGTCCGCAGGGGACACCGTCTACGGAAAAGCTGCACTGGATATCACTAATAGGGATGCGCACACTTTACACAGGAGTAGGGTTGAGCAAACCCGAACTTTTCGTACTGAACTTTAGGATTTTTGGACCCTGGACCCGAACCCGAACATTTCAGTAAAAGTTCGGGTTCGGTGTTCGACGCTTTTTCGGCTCTTTTTGAAAGGCTACAGAGCAGCCAATCAACGAGCGGTTAACTGTCTGACCTTAGAAGCCATCACAGCCATGGCTACTAATGGCATGGCTGTGATTGGCCAGAGCACTTTTTTGGCAATCTACAACATCTGGATTAGTCAGTGTGCAATTTAAGCTAGAAATACACCCATAATTTTCTGGGGTTTTAAAAACACACATTTTTTTGCCAAAAAACAGTATTTTCCTGATCTGCAAGTGTTAAATTCAAGTTTAATATATACAGCTATCATATTCTGTTACAAAAAAAATACTTTTTTGGCAATCTACAACATCTGGATTAGTCAGTGTGCAATTTAAGCTACAAATACACCCATCATTTTCTGGGGTTTTTAAAAACACACTTTTTTGCCAAAAAACAGTATTTTCCTGATCTGCAAGTGTTAAATTCAAGTTTAATATATACAGCTTTCATATTCTGTTACCAAAAAAAACACTTTTTTGGCAATCTACAACATCTGGATTAGTCAGTGTGCAATTTAAGGTAGAAATACACCCATCATTTTCTGGGGTTTTAAAAACACACTTTTTTTTTGCCAAAAAACAGTATTTTCCTGATCTGCAAGTGTTAAATTCAAGTTTAATATATACAGCTATCATATTCTGTTACAAAAAAAACCACTTTTTTGGCAATCTACAACATCTGGATTAGTCAGTGTGCAATTTAAGCTAGAAATACACCCATCATTTTCTGGGGTTTTTAAAAACACACTTTTTTTGGCCAAAAAACTGTATTTTCCTGATCTGCAAGTGTTAAATTCAAGTTTAATATATACAGCTTTCATATTCTGTTACCAAAAAAACACTTTTTTGGCAATCTACAACATCTGGATTAGTCAGTCTGCAATTTAAGGTAGAAATACACCCATCATTTTCTGTGGTTTTAAAAACACACTTTTTTTGCCAAAAAACAGTATTTTCCTGATCTGCAAGTGTTAAATTGAAGTTTAATATATACAGCTTTCATATTCTGTTACCGAAAAAACACTTTTTTGGCAATCTACAACATCTGGATTAGTCAGTGTGCAATTTAAGGTAGAAATACACCCATCATTTTCTGGGGTTTTAAAAACACACCTTTTTTTTGCCAAAAAACAGTATTTTCCTGATCTGCAAGTGTTAAATTGAAGTTTAATATATACAGCTTTCATATTCTGTTACCAAAAAAACACTTTTTTTTTCCAATCTACAACATCTGGATTAGTCAGTGTGCAATTTAAGGTAGAAATACACCCAACATTTTCTGGGGTTTTAAAAACACACTTTTTTTTCCCAAACAACAGTATTTTCCTGATCTGCAAGTGTTAAATTGAAGTTTAATATATACAGCTTTCATATTCTGTTACCGAAAAAACACTTTTTTGGCAATCTACATCTGGATTAGTCAGTGTGCAATTTAGGCTAGGAATACACCCATCATTTTCTGTGGTTTTAAAAACACACTTTTTGCCAAAAAACACAATTTTCAGGCCTTGCAGGATCAGCACGTGTAGTGAAGTTACAGGCTTATATACTGCTGTCAAATTCAGTTGTTAAACAAACACTCGTAGTTGGCAGCCTTTGATGCAGATGTCATTGTGAGATACACCCTTAATACATTTGGGTTAGATTCAGAGATTTGAAATACCGCCATTTGTTGAACCAATATTGAATTCAGGCCTACACTGGTTCAGGCCGTGTGAGATACACCCTCTACATACAGGGGTTTGATTCAGGCATTTGAAATACAGCCATTTTGGGCAAATAAATCCTTAATTCAGGCCTACACTGGTTCAGGCCGTGTGAGATACACACTCTACATACAGGGGTTTGATTCAGGCCTTTGAAATACAGCCATTTTGTGCAAAGAAATCTTTAATTCAGGCCTACACTGGTTCAGGCCGTGTGAGATACACCCTCTACATACAGGGGTTTGATTCAGGCATTTGAAATACAGCCATTTTGGGCAAAGAAATCCTTAATTCAGGCCTACACTGGTTCAGGCCGTGTGAGATACACCCTCTACATACAGGGGTTTGATTCAGGCATTTGAAATACAGCCATTTTGGGCAAAGAAATCCTTAATTCAGGCCTACACTGGTTCAGGCCGTGTGAGATACACACTCTTTATACAGGGGTTTGATTCAGGCATTTGAAATACAGCCTTTGAAATACAGCCATTTTGTGCAAAGAAATCTTTAATTCAGGCCTACACTGGTTCAGGCCGTTTGAGATACACCCTCTACATACAGGGGTTTGATTCAGGCATTTGAAATACAGCCATTTTGGGCAAAGAAATCTTTAATTCAGGCCGTGTGAGATACACACTCTACATACAGGGGTTTGATTCAGGCATTTGAAATACAGCCATTTTGTGCAAAGAAATATTTAATTCAGGCCTACACTAGTTCAGGCCGTGTGAGATACACCCTCTACATACAGGGGTTTGATTCAGCCATTTGAAATACAGCCATTTTGGGTAGAGTTGAGCGAACACCTGGATGTTCGGGTTCGAGAAGTTCGGCCGAACTTCCCGGAAATGTTCGGGTTCAGGATCCGAACCCGAACCGAACTTCATCCCGAACCCGAACCCCATTGAAGTCAATGGGGACCCGAACTTTTCGGCACTAAAAAGGCTGTAAAACAGCACAGGAAAGAGCTAGAGGGCTGCAAAAGGCAGCAACATGTTGGTAAATCCCCTGCAAACAAATGTGGATAGGGAAATGAATAAAAATAAAAATTAAATAAATAAAAATGACCCAATATCAATTGGACAGAGGTCCCATAGCAGAGAATCTGGCTTCACGTCAGCAGAGAATCAGTCTCTTCATGCCATAGCAAAGAATCTGGCTTCATGTCAGTAGAGAATCAGTCTCTTCATGCCATAGCAGAGAATCTAGCTTCATGTCACCCACCACTGGAAGAGGCCACTGTCACATATTTAGGCCCCGGCACCCAGACAGAGGAGAGAGGTCCCGTAACAGAGAATCTGGCCTTATGTCAGCGCAGAATCTGTCTTCATGTCATAGCAGAGAATCAGGCTTCACGTCACCCACCACTGGAACAGGCCACTGTCACACATTTAGGCCCAGGCACCCAGGCAGAGGAGAGAGGTCCCGTAACAGAGAATCTGGCCTTATGTCAGCGCAGAATCTGTCTTCATGTCATAGCAGAGAATCAGGCTTCACGTCACCCACCACTGGAACAGGCCACTGTCACATATTTAGGCCCAGGCACCCAGGCAGAGGACAGAGGTCCCGTAACAGAGAATCTGGCCTTATGTCAGCGCAGAATCTGTCTTCATGTCATAGCAGAGAATCAGGCTTCACGTCACCCACCACTGGAACAGGCCACTGTCACATATTTAGGCCCAGGCAGAGGAGAGAGGTCCCGTAACAGAGAATCTGGCCTTATGTCAGCGCAGAATCTGTCTTCATGTCATAGCAGAGAATCAGGCTTCATGTCACCCACCACTGGAACAGGCCACTGTCACACATTTAGGCCCAGGCACCCAGGCAGAGGAGAGAGGTCCCGTAACAGAGAATCTGGCCTTATGTCAGCGCAGAATCTGTCTTCATGTCATAGCAGAGAATCAGGCTTCACGTCACCCACCACTGGAACAGGCCACTGTCACACATTTAGGCCCAGGCACCCAGGCAGAGGAGAGAGGTCCCGTAACAGAGAATCTGGCCTTATGTCAGCGCAGAATCTGTCTTCATGTCATAGCAGAGAATCAGGCTTCACGTCACCCACCACTGGAACAGGCCACTGTCACACATTTAGGCCCAGGCACCCAGGCAGAGGAGAGAGGTCCTGTAACAGAGAATCTGGCCTTATGTCAGCGCAGAATCTGTCTTCATGTCATAGCAGAGAATCAGGCTTCACGTCACCCACCACTGGAACAGGCCACTGTCACACATTTAGGCCCAGGCACCCAGGCAGAGGAGAGAGGTCCCGTAACAGAGAATCTGGCCTTATGTCAGCGCAGAATCTGTCTTCATGTCATAGCAGAGAATCATGCTTCACGTCACCCACCACTGGAACAGGCCACTGTCACACATTTAGGCCCAGGCACCCAGGCAGAGGAGAGAGGTCCCGTAACAGAGAATCTGGCCTTATGTCAGCGCAGAATCTGTCTTCATGTCATAGCAGAGAATCAGGCTTCACGTCACCCACCACTGGAACAGGCCACTGTCACACATTTAGGCCCAGGCACCCAGGCAGAGGAGAGAGGTCCCGTAACAGAGAATCTGGCCTTATGTCAGCGCAGAATCTGTCTTTATGTCATAGCAGAGAATCAGGCTTCACGTCACCCACCACTGGAACAGGCCACTGTCACATATTTAGGCCCAGGCACCCAGGCAGAGGAGAGAGGTCCCGTAACAGAGAATCTGGCCTTATGTCAGCGCAGAATCTGTCTTCATGCCATAGCAGAGAATCAGGCTTCACGTCACCCACCACTGGAACAGGCCACTGTCACACATTTAGGCCCAGGCACCCAGGCAGAGGAGAGAGGTCCTGTAACATAGAATCTGGCCTTATGTCAGCGCAGAATCTGTCTTCATGTCATAGCAGAGAATCAGGCTTCACGTCACCCACCACTGGAACAGGCCACTGTCACATATTTAGGCCCAGGCACCCAGGCAGAGGAGAGAGGTCCAGTAACAGAGAATCTGGCCTTATGTCAGCGCAGAATCTGTCTTCATGTCATAGCAGAGAATCAGGCTTCACGTCACCCACCACTGGAACAGGCCACTGTCACACATTTAGGCCCAGGCACCCAGGCAGAGGAGAGAGGTCCCGTAACAGAGAATCTGGCCTTATGTCAGCGCAGAATCTGTCTTCATGTCATAGCAGAGAATCAGGCTTCACGTCACCCACCACTGGAACAGGCCACTGTCACACATTTAGGCCCAGGCACCCAGGCAGAGGAGAGAGGTCCCATAACAGAGAATCTGGCCTTATGTCAGCGCAGAATCTGTCTTCATGTCATAGCAGAGAATCAGGCTTCACGTCACCCACCACTGGAACAGGCCACTGTCACACATTTAGGCCCAGGCACCCAGGCAGAGGAGAGAGGTCCCGTAACAGAGAATCTGGCCTTATGTCAGCGCAGAATCTGTCTTCATGTCATAGCAGAGAATCAGGCTTCACGTCACCCACCACTGGAACAGGCCACTGTCACACATTTAGGCCCAGGCACCCAGGCAGAGGAGAGAGGTCCTGTAACAGAGAATCTGGCCTTATGTCAGCGCAGAATCTGTCTTCATGTCATAGCAGAGAATCAGGCTTCACGTCACCCACCACTGGAACAGGCCACTGTCACATATTTAGGCCCAGGCACCCAGGCAGAGGAGAGAGGTCCCGTAACAGAGAATCTGGCCTTATGTCAGCGCAGAATCTGTCTTCATGTCATGTAGTGTACGGGAACTGTAATACCCGTCACTACCAAAGTGTCTCTTGGTGTGCTGTCGTCCCTCCTAATTATGGGGAAGTTGTTATATGTCAGTTTTATAGAATGTCATGTAATGTATGTATTTTCCTGTTACTGAAACTTGCATGTACAGGCCTGCTAGGGGTGTCATTCCAGCTTCTAGTCAATAGAGGGAGCTAGGGAGCCCTAGTTTATATAAGGCCCAGTCAGGGAAGTGCAAGGCAGACGGAGTCTAGTTTCTGTAATCTACAGTTGGAGATTAGACAATGTCTGAGACAAGTCCAGGCCTGAAGCCTGCTGTCCAGGAGAAGATTCCCTCCTGAATTCCCATATGCAGAAACAGGAATATGTTAGATCAAGAACCTGAGGAAGTTTCCAGCAGCTGAGAGAGACAGAGGCAAAGATCAGGAAAGCCAGAGGTACTCAGAAAGACAGAGGAGGTACTTTATAAAAGACATAGCCAAGGATATAAAGCCAGAATTAGGTTAATGGGCCTTGGTGAAGAATTGCTGTATTCCAGGATCAGACAGAATTAGAGTGCAAGCTCCTGTGCTGCAAGTCCTGTGTTCAACACTCTGTAATTACCCTGCTATAACTGAATTGCCTGCATCGACCGAATTGCAAAATCGACTGTATGCTAAGGAACTGCATTTCCATTATTGTCTCTGCTTGCAAAACTACTAAAGTTGGAGTTCTGTTTTAAGACTACGTTTCCTCAATTTATTCCTGCATCCGCAACCGGCGTGCCACCGTTTACTTGGCACTGGCGTCACGAACTATCTTTACCTATACCTGCCCTTGCAGAGAGTCAGCTGTACCAGGTTAGTGTATATTGCACTACATCACCCAGAAACACCTACTGCACACAACTTGAGTACGCTGCACCTTCTCTTTTGGCGTCACGAACAGGATACGCACGCTTTCCAGTGCAAGAAGCGTGAACTTTGTGCCTTATACAGTTGCCCTGTGACCAAAGTGACAATTTGCCTGTTTTATTCAAGTGGACTTTGTGGACTGAAAATCATACCCAAAGTGTACCAAAAACTTCTAAAAAGCGCTGTGCAGTATTGCGCTACCAAGAGGAAGAAAATCGCCGCATTGGAGTGTGGTTTTGTGGACTTTTTACAATCCTGCTTGCTGTCAGTGAATAGACAGCGTTTATACCCAAAGATGGCTGCCGGGCTTGCTGAATTTACTGCTGCGTCACCTTCATCCCGAAAAGGCGGGAAAAATTGGCGCCTTTCTGAGGAAAAAGCAGGAAGAAGGTCAAGGGCAGGCGCCACGGCTTATCTGGACATTTGCATGTCTGCCAGCATGGACACCGCCTTCCATATACTGGAATACCTGGGGGGCGGCCTCCCAGTGCAGTGGGAGGAGCTGGCTACTCTAATTGACGCGACCCTATCGCTCTCCTCAGAAGGATCGAGCATGTTGAAAAGTGAACAGAGCGTTGCTGCAATGTCCGCACCTGAAATTGCAAAGATGTCTAATGTTGGTGTAGAGCCAGAGGAGGCTCCACCGGCCTACTCTCCGGGACCGGAGCAACCCGCCTGCCGCCCAAGGGAGAAAGAACCCGAGCCCTACTATGGCTCGTGGAGGGACTTTTTCCAACCATCTTTCAAATGGTCCTCCCTGATGGCGGAGATCCGAGAGGCCGCTATAAAGCGGAATACAAAGACCAAAATCATCTATGAGGAACTAACCAAGACCATACATGAGAAACATACGCACACCCAACCCCGCCTGGAAAGGAGAAAGGGAGTGGTGCTGTCATTTGACAAACCCCGTGGCTACGGGTTTATTCAGGACTATCTAACTGGCAGAGACCTCTATGTTAATCGAAGGTCTGTCAAAAGAGACTACCTCCCTTCGTACCAGCACAGCCTCCGCGAGGGAGAGGAAGTGGAGTACACCCCTGCCGAGAGCCTACGAGGCCCTTATGCAACTGCCGTGACCCGTCCCAAGCGAGCACCTGAGGACTGGGAGGCAGAAGAAGGAGAAGACTACTCTGGCTGCGAGCGGGAACCGGAACGCTCTCCAGAGCCGGCCCATCACGCCTTTCAGGAGCGGAGCTCCTTCATTGGGCCAAACGTCTTCTGGCAGCCAACCGTGTTGGAAAAATGGGTGAGCCCCTATCCTTCCCCCGAGCTGTCTCGTCGGGAGAAGACAATATCGGAGCTGGAACAGTTAAAAGGACTTAGTGCTACCTTTCAGAACATTCGGATGGGACGGAGACCAGACGCATCGCCAGAACCTGCAGAGGCCGAGTCCGCGCCATCGGTGACTGTACCCGCGCCGGCGGCGCCAGCAGATGACAGCGACTCCGACACAGAGAGCATCAGTGAGCAGATCGTCCGGCTGGAGGAGAAGTTGCGGGAGTTGCGCAAGAGGTACACCGCCAGGATCCAGACACCGCCGAGGAAGGATGAGGTAAGGGTGCCTGTCACCACCCGTAAACCGCCTTCTGTTGCCACCGCTCCGTCAGTGCCCCAGACCGGACCCGCGATTGCCGTAAACTGCTGCACCCAGAGCACCGGACCGCTTGCTGCGGCGGTGCCAAGCGCATTACACCCTGCAGTGATCATGTCAGGACCGGCAAGGTCCACCAGAGGGTTCACCCCTAGGCCTAATGGGCCAATACCTATTAGGGGCCCCTTTACTCTACAGCTGCCCCCTGACACTGTTATGTGGGCACACCCGCCTGTGGAAGAATACTACAGACGATACTTGCCAGCGGAGCCAAGTGGATATGATATGCCACTGTAATCAGCCTGCTAGGCCTTTGATTTATTTCACTGCAGAAGTTTTATGTTAACCCTTCCAGGACAGGAGTCCTATGTTTCTGGTCCTTTGTTGCGGCTGCCAGTTTGTCCATGGCTCAGTGGTAGGTGTTGGCCACTGATATAACAAAGCTAACAAGGCCAAGTTGTTTCCAGGATCTCCTGCCTGCTTTTGCTACCCCAAACCAAGTTGTGCCTGTTCCTTTAGTTGCACCTAATACCCTTCACCCCCTTTTCAGGTTGATCAGGGGTATTACAGCACTTGTCTTTGCTGTCCTTTTATTGTGCAACCTTATACTAAGGAACCGTGCCCGGAGACAGACTCAAAAGTACCTGAGCCTCTGAGATTCTTATTCTTTTAAAAGTAATGTGCCCAGAGATGGACTCCACCGCATGAGAGCCTCTGTGATTAATACAGGGAGTGCAGAATTATTAGGCAAGTTGTATTTTTGAGGATTAATTTTATTATTGAACAACAACCATGTTCTCAATGAACCCAAAAAACTCATTAATATCAAAGCTGAATATTTTTGGAAGTAGTTTTTAGTTTGTTTTTAGTTTTAGCTATTTTAGGGGGATATCTGTGTGTGCAGGTGACTATTACTGCGCATAATTATTAGGCAACTTAACAAAAAACAAATATATACCCATTTCAATTATTTATTTTTACCAGTGAAACCAATATAACATCTCAACATTCACAAATATACATTTCTGACATTCAAAAACCAAACAAAAACAAATCAGTGACCAATATAGCCACCTTTCTTTGCAAGGACACTCAAAAGCCTGCCATCCATGGATTCTGTCAGTGTTTTGATCTGTTCACCATCAACATTGCGTGCAGCAGCAACCACATCCTCCCAGACACTGTTCAGAGAGGTGTACTGTTTTCCCTCCTTGTAAATCTCACATTTGATGATGGACCACAGGTTCTCAATGGGGTTCAGATCAGGTGAACAAGGAGGCCATGTCATTAGATTTTCTTCTTTTATACCCTTTCTTGCCAGCCACGCTGTGGAGTACTTGGACGCGTGTGATGGAGCATTGTCCTGCATGAAAATCATGTTTTTCTTGAAGGATGCAGACTTCTTCCTGTACCACTGCTTGAAGAAGGTGTCTTCCAGAAACTGGCAGTAGGACTGGGAGTTGAGCTTGACTCCATCCTCAACCCCAAAAGGCCCCACAAGCTCATCTTTGATGATACCAGCCCAAACCAGTACTCCACCTCCACCTTGCTGGCGTCTGAGTCGGACTGGAGCTCTCTGCCCTTTACCAATCCAGCCACGGGCCCATCCATCTGGCCCATCAAGACTCACTCTCATTTCATCAGTCCATAAAACATTAGAAAAATCAGTCTTGAGATATTTCTTGGCCCAGTCTTGACGTTTCAGCTTGTGTGTCTTGTTCAGTGGTGGTCGTCTTTCAGCCTTTCTTACCTTGGCCATGTCTCTGAGTATTGCACACCTTGTGCTTTTGGGCACTCCAGTGATGTTGCAGCTCTGAAATATGGCCAAACTGGTGGCAAGTGGCATCTTGGCAGCTGCACGCTTGACTTTTCTCAGTTCATGGGCAGTTATTTTGCGCCTTGGTTTTTCCACACGCTTCTTGCGACCCTGTTGACTATTTTGAATGAAACGCTTGATTGTTCGATGATCACGCTTCAGAAGCTTTGCAATTTTAAGAGTGCTGCATCCCTCTGCAAGATATCTCACTATTTTTGACTTTTCTGAGCCTGTCAAGTCCTTCTTTTGACCCATTTTGCCAAAGGAAAGGAAGTTGCCTAATAATTATACACACCTAATATAGGGTGTTGATGTCATTAGACCACACCCCTTCTCATTAAAGAGATGCACATCACCTAATATGCTTAATTGGTAGTAGGCTTTCGAGCCTATACAGCTTGGAGTAAGACAACATGCATAAAGAGGATGATGTGGTCAAAATACTCATTTGCCTAATAATTCTGCACACAGTGTAAGAAATAACCTGGGTACGGACTCATGTTTGTTCTTTGAGCCTCCAAGAACTTTTATACTGTTTTATCCATTTTGCTGTTCTATCATGGACTTATTCATTGTCATGGACTATCCTGGTTATAATTTTACGCTGTGCCAGGTCAGCGCCCCCGTTCCATTCACTATCCTGAGAGAAGAGAACGACGCCCCTTGTCACTACCCTTCACCTTTGCCAATTGGACCTGATGTAAATGTAAATGCAGATGAATTACATGTATGTATGCCTGCATGTCTCTATTTTCTATTTCAGGTAGAGATTCCAGTTGGGCGACCCATGATGGAGTACGAGGTCGTACTCAGCTTAAAGCAGTGGGGTATGTAGTGTACGGGAACTGTAATACCCGTCACTACCAAAGTGTCACTTGGTGTGCTGTCGTCCCTCCTAATTATGGGGAAGTTGTTATATGTCAGTTTTATAGAATGTCATGTAATGTATGTATTTTCCTGTTACTGAAACTTGCATGTACAGGCCTGCTAGCGGTGTCATTCCAGCTTCTAGTCAATAGAGGGAGCTAGGGAGCCCTAGTTTATATAAGGCCCAGTCAGGGAAGTGCAAGGCAGACGGAGTCTAGTGTCTGTAATCTACAGTTGGAGATTAGACAATGTCTGAGACAAGTCCAGGCCTGAAGCCTGCTGTCCAGGAGAAGATTCCCTCCTGAATTCCCATATGCAGAAACAGGAATATGTTAGATCAAGAACCTGAGGAAGTTTCCAGCAGCTGAGAGAGACAGAGGCAAAGATCAGGAAAGCCAGAGGTACTCAGAAAGACAGAGGAGGTACTTTATAAAAGACATAGCCAAGGATATAAAGCCAGAATTAGGTTAATGGGCCTTGGTGAAGAATTGCTGTATTCCAGGATCAGACAGAATTAGAGTGCAAGCTCCTGTGCTGCAAGTCCTGTGTTCAACACTCTGTAATTACCCTGCTATAACTGAATTGCCTGCATCGACCGAATTGCAAAATCGACTGTATGCTAAGGAACTGCATTTCCATTATTGTCTCTGCTTGCAAAACTACTAAAGTTGGAGTTCTGTTTTAAGACTACGTTTCCTCAATTTATTCCTGCATCCGCAACCGGCGTGCCACCGTTTACTTGGCACTGGCGTCACGAACTATCTTTACCTATACCTGCCCTTGCAGAGAGTCAGCTGTACCAGGTTAGTGTATATTGCACTACATCACCCAGAAACACCTACTGCACACAACTTGAGTACGCTGCATGTCATAGCAGAGAATCAGGCTTCACGTCACCCACCACTGGAACAGGCCACTGTCACACATTTAGGCCCAGGCACCCAGGCAGAGGAGAGAGGTCCCGTAACAGAGAATCTGGCCTTATGTCAGCGCAGAATCTGTCTTCATGTCATAGCAGAGAATCAGGCTTCACGTCACCCACCACTGGAACAGGCCACTGTCACACATTTAGGCCCAGGCACCCAGGCAGAGGAGAGAGGTCCCGTAACAGAGAATCTGGCCTTATGTCAGCGCAGAATCTGTCTTCATGTCATAGCAGAGAATCAGGCTTCACGTCACCCACCACTGGAACAGGCCACTGTCACACATTTAGGCCCAGGCACCCAGGCAGAGGAGAGAGGTCCCGTAACAGAGAATCTGGCCTTATGTCAGCGCAGAATCTGTCTTCATGTCATAGCAGAGAATCAGGCTTCACGTCACCCACCACTGGAACAGGCCACTGTCACACATTTAGGCCCAGGCACCCAAGCAGAGGAGAGAGGTCCCGTAACAGAGAATCTGGCCTTATGTCAGCGCAGAATCTGTCTTCATGTCATAGCAGAGAATCAGGCTTCACGTCACCCACCACTGGAAAAGGCCACTGTCACACATTTAGGCCCCGGCACCCAGACAGAGGATAGGTTCATTCAACTTTGGGTTGTCCTGCAATATAATGGTAAAATGAAATTAAAAATAGTATTGAATGAGGAAGTGCCCTGGAGTAGAATAATATATTGTTAAGGGGAGGTAGTTAATATCTAATCTGCACAAGGGATGGACAGGTCCTGTGGGATCCATGCCTGGTTCATTTTTATGAACGTCAGCTTGTCCACATCGGCTGTAGACAGGCGGCTGCGTTTGTCTGTAATGACGCCCCCTGCCGTGCTGAATACACGTTCAGACAAAACGCTGGCCGCCGGGCAGGCCAGCACCTCCAAGGCATAAAAGGCTAGCTCTGGCCACGTGGACAATTTGGAGACCCAGAAGTTGAATGGGGCCGAACCATCAGTCAGTACGTGGAGGGGTGTGCACAGGTACTGTTCCACCATGTTAGTGAAATGTTGCCTCCTGCTAACACGTTCCGTATCAGGTGGTGGTGCACTTAGCTGTGGCGTGTTGACAAAACTTTTCCACATCTCTGCCATGCTAACCCTGCCCTCAGAGGAGCTGGGCGTGACACAGCTGCGTTGGCGACCTCTTGCTCCTCCTCTGCCTTCGCCTTGGGCTTCCACTGGTTCCCCTGTGACATTTGGGAATGCTCTCAGTAGCGCGTCTACCAACGTGCGCTTGTACTCGCGCATCTTCCTATCACGCTCCAGTGTAAGAAGTAAGGTGGGCACATTGTCTTTGTACCGGGGATCCAGCAGGGTGGCAACCCAGTAGTCCGCACACGTTAAAATGTGGGCAACTCTGCTGTCGTTGCGCAGGCACTGCAGCATGTAGTCGCTCATGTGTGCCAGGCTGCCCAGAGGTAAGGACAAGCTGTCCTCTGTGGGAGGCGTATCGTCATCGTCCTGTGTTTCCCCCCAGCCACGCACCAGTGATGGGCCCGAGCTGCTTTGGGTGCCACCCCGCTGTGAACATGCTTTATCCTCATCCTCCTCCACCTCCTCCTCATCCTCGTCCTCCTCGTCCTCCAGTAGTGGGCCCTGTCTGGCCACATTTGTACCTGGCCTCTGGTGTTGCAAAAAACCTCCCTCTGAGTCACTTCGAAGAGACTGGCCTGAAAGTGCTAAAAATGACCCCTCTTCCTCCTGGGCCACCTCCTCTTCCATCATCGCCCTAAGTGTTTTCTCAAGGAGACATAGAAGTGGTATTGTAATGCTGATAACGGCGTCATCGCCACTGGCCATGTTGGTGGAGTACTCGAAACAACGCAACAGGGCACACAGGTCTCGCATGGAGGCCCAGTCATTGGTGGTGAAGTGTGTCTGATCCACAGTGCGACTGACCCGTGCGTGCTGCAGCTGAAACTCCACTATGGCCTGCTGCTGCTTGCACAGTCTGTCCAGCATATGCAAGGTGGAGTTCCACCTGGTGGGTACGTCGCATATGAGGCGGTGAGCAGGAAGGCCGAAGTTACGCTGTAGCGCAGACAGGCGAGCAGCGGCAGGGTGTGAACGCCGGAAGCGCGAACAGACGGCCCGCACTTTATGCAGCAGCTCTGACATGTCGGGGTAGTTGCGAATGAACTTCTGCACCACCAAATTCAGCACATGCGCCAGGCAAGGGATGTGCGTCAAACCGGCTAGTCCCAGAGCTGCAACGAGATTTCGCCCATTATCGCACACCACCAGGCCGGGCTTGAGGCTCACCGGCAGCAACCACTCGTCGGTCTGTTGTTCTATACCCCGCCACAACTCCTGTGCGGTGTGGGGCCTGTCCCCCAAACATATGAGTTTCAGAATGGCCTGCTGACGTTTACCCCGGGCTGTGCTGAAGTTGGTGGTGAAGGTGTGTGGCTGACTGGAAGAGGAGGTGGAAGAAGAGGAGGAGGAAGCTGAGTAGGAGGAGGAGGAGACAGGAGGCAAAGAATGTTGCCCTGCGATCCTTGGCGGCAGAAGTACGTGCGCCAAACAGCTCTCCGCCTGGGGCCCAGCCGCCACTACATTTACCCAGTGTGTAGTTAGGGAGATATAGCGTCCCTGGCCGTGCTTACTGGTCCACGTATCTGTGGTTAGGTGGACCTTGCCACAGATGGCGTTGCACAGTGCACACTTGATTTTATCGGACACTTGTTTGTGCAGGGAAGGCACGGCTCTCTTGGAGAAGTAGTGGCGGCTGGGAACAACATACTGTGGGACAGCAAGTGACATGAGCTGTTTGAAGCTGTGTGTGTCCACCAGCCTAAATGACAGCATTTCATAGGCCAGTAGTTTAGAAATGCTGGCATTCAGGGCCAGGGATCGAGGGTTGCTAGGTGGGAATTTACGCTTTCTCTCAAATGTTTGTGAGATGGAGAGCTGAACGCTGCCGTGTGACATGGTTGAGATGTTTGGTGACGCAGGTGGTGGTGTTGGTGGTACATCCCATGTTTGCTGGGCGGCAGGTGCCAACGTTCCTCCAGAGGCAGAGGAAGAGGCCGAGGCGGCGGCAGCAGCAGCAGAAGAGGCCGAGGCGGCGGCAGCAGCAGAAGAGGCCGAGGCGGCAGCAGCAGAAGAGGCAGCAGGGGGAGCCTGAGTGACTTCCTTGTTTTTAAGGTGTTTACTCCACTGCAGTTCATGCTTTGCATGCAGGTGCCTGGTCATGCAGGTTGTGCTAAGGTTCAGAACGTTAATGCCTCGCTTCAGGCTCTGATGGCACAGCGTGCAAACCACTCGGGTCTTGTCGTCAGCACATTGTTTGAAGAAGTGCCATGCCAGGGAACTCCTTGAAGCTGCCTTTGGGGTGCTCGGTCCCAGATGGCGGCGGTCAGTAGCAGGCGGAGTCTTTTGGCGGCGGGTGTTCTGATTTTGCCCACTGCTCCCTCTTTTGCTACGCTGTTGGCTCGGTCTCACCACTGCCTCTTCCTCCGAACTGTGAAAGTCAGTGGCACGACCTTCATTCCATGTGGGGTCTAGGACCTCATCGTCCCCTGCATCGTCTTCCACCCAGTCTTGATCCCTGACCTCCTGTTCAGTCTGCACACTGCAGAAAGACGCAGCAGTTGGCACCTGTGTTTCGTCATCATCAGAGACGTGCTGAGGTGGTATTCCCATGTCCTCATCATCAGGAAAAATAAGTGGTTGTGCGTTAGTGCATTCTATCTCTTCCACCCCTGGGGAAGGGCTAGGTGGATGCCCTTGGGATACCCTGGCAGCAGAGTCTTCAAACAGCATAAGAGACTGCTGCATAACTTGAGGCTCAGACAGTTTCCCTGATATGCATGGGGGTGATGTGACAGACCGATGGGCTTGGTTTGCATGCGCCATCTGTGCGCTTTCTGCAGAAGACTGGGTGGGAGATAATGTGAACGTGCTGGATCCACTGTCGGCCACCCAATTGACTAATGCCTGTACCTGCTCAGGCCTTACCATCCTTAGAACGGCATTGGGCCCCACCAAATATCACTGTAAATTCTGCTGGCTACTGGGACCTGAGGTAGTTGGTTCACTAGGACGTGTGGCTGTGGCAGAACGGCCACGTCCTCTCCCAGCACCAGAGGGTCCACTAACACCACCACGACCATGTCCACGTCCGCGTCCCTTATTAGATGTTTTCCTCATTGTTCCCGTTCACCACAATTTTGAGAATGGCAAATTTGGGAATAGTTTTTCAACCCAGAAAAAAAAATGTGCTTTTACGGTGACTACAAATAACTTGACCAGCTAAAACAGTACAGATTTGGTTGAATAGAGATGTGAGGCCTGTTTTTTTTTGCGCTGTGTGACAGGTATAGGTTTAATCACAGAATCAGACTTCTATCAGCACGGTAGCGTGTGTCTTAGGTTTTTCTGAATGACACTATTCAGCACCTTCAATGTAAGATATCCTTTTTGGGATAGATTTCAAGTAGGCCTCAAATACCAGAAACTAGTTATTTTGAGAATGGCAAATTTGGGAATAGTTTTTCAACCCAGAAAAAAAATGTGCTTTTACGGTCACTACAAATAACTTGACCAGCTAAAACTGTGCAGATTTGGTTGAATAGAGATGTGAGACCTGTTTTTTTTTGCGCTGTGTGACAGGTATAGGTTTAATCACAGAATCAGACTTCTATCTGCACGGTAGCGTGTGTCTTAGGTTTTTCTGAATGACACTATCAGCACCTTCAATGTAAGATATCCTTTTTGGGATAGATTTCAAGTAGGCCTCATATACCAGAAACTAGTTATTTTGAGAATGGCAAATTTGGGAATAGTTTTTGAACCCAGAACAAAAAGTGTGCTTTTACGGTCACTACAAATAACTTGACCAGCTAAAACAGTACAGATTTGGTTGAATAGAAATGTCAGGTCTATTTTTTAGGCGCTGGGTGACAGGCTCAACTTGCCCCTGATGTAGTATATGGCCAAAAAATAACCACACTGTTGATGGTTAAATGCACTTGGGTGACACAGGCTCAGCCTGCACCAGATGTAGTATATGGCCAAAAAATAATCAGACTGTTGATGGTTAAATGCACTTCGGTGACACAGGCTCAGCCTGCAGCTGATGTAGGATATAGCACAAAATAACCACACTATTGATGGTTAAATACACTTGGTGATAGCTTGTGCTGGCGCACCACAAGTCACAAAATGGCCGCCGATCACCACTCAGAAAAAAAGTGATCTAAAAACGCTCTGGGCAGCCTCAAAAAAGTGAGCAAGTCAATATTAGCACTTCAATGATCCACAGCTGCAGATCGATCACAGAATGAAGTCTTTTGGAGGAGTTAATCTGCCTAATCTCGCCCTAACGTCGCAGCTGCAACCTCTCCCTATGCTTCAATCAGCAGAGTGACGTGCAGCGCAACGTGACCCAAGCTTATATAGAGGCTGGGTCACATGCTGCACTGGCCAATCACAGCCATGCCAATAGTAGGCAAGGCTGTGATGGCCTCTTGGGGCAAGTAGTATGACGCTTGTTGATTGGCTGCTTTGCAGCCTTTCAAAAAGCGCCAAGAAAGCGCCGAACACCGAACCCAGACTTTTTACGAAAATGTTCGGGTTCGGGTCCGTGTCACGGACACCCCAAAATTCGGTACGAACCCGAACTATACAGTTCGGGTTCGCTCATCCCTAATTTTGGGCAAAGAAATATTTAATTCAGGCCTACACTGGTTCAGACCGTGTGAGATACACCATCTACATACAGGGGTTTTATTCAGGCATTTGAAATACAGCCATTTGAAATACAGCCATTTTGGACAAATAAATCTTTAATTCAGGCCTACACTGATTTAGGCCGTGTGAGATGCATCCTCTACATACAGGGGTCTGATTCAGGCATTTAAAATACAGCCTTTGAAATACAGCCATTTTGTGCAAAGAAATCTTTAATTCAGGCCGTGTGAGATACACACTCTACATACAGGGGTTTGATTCAGGCATTTGAAATGCAGCCATTTTGGGCAAAGAAATCTTTAATTCAGGCCTACACTGATTCAGGCCGTGTGAGATACACACTCTACATACAGGGGTTTGATTCAGGCATTTGAAATACAGCCATTTTGTGCATAGAAATCTTTAATTCAGGCCTACACTGGTTCAGACCATGTGAGAAACACCCTCTACATACAGGGGTTTGATTCAGGCTGTTAGGATCTGGACTTGAACCCGGGACCTCTGCTGTGTCTGGCAGTGCCTCTACTTGCTGAGCCACCTGAAATGCTGGACAGTTCCTTAGACAATTCCTTGAATGGTCTTGTCTTGAATCTTGTTTGCCTTGAACCTTGAACTCTTTTCTCCTCCCATGAACTTCCTGATTTAAGCCATGTCTCTGCACTTCCTGGTTGCCAGAATATTGTGCCTTTACTAGCCAATATCTCGCTCCTGTCTATCCTGCTGCCGACCGTATCTCTGCTACCATCCGTTACTGACTTTTGGCTTGTTCCTCGACTACGCTCCTGCCTAATCCCAACCTGTACTATTCGTTACTGACTTTTGGCTTGTTTCTCTACCACGCTTCTGCTTGATCCCTGCCTGCTATATCTGCTACTGGACCTCGGCTCGCTCACCTCCTGGTGGGGCTATCCTGAGGACCGCGACCTGGTACTTACATGCAGCAAAGTCCATCTCCACCATCAGGAGCTCTGGCGAATAACGGTTAATACTTAGACCCCGCACCTCAGGTGAACCCGTGTCATCAGCCAAGGTGTCCTGTTTGAATATCTGCTCCGCTGCTATAGCTACTGGCCTCCGAGCCCGACTCCAGACCGTGACAGAATATTCTGGCCTAAAACATGGAGGCCGTTGTAGCAGCTGCTGTGGCTCCTCTCAGGGTGCAAATCTCTGAGTTGCAGACATTCAGTGTTAACTGCCAGGAAAAGTTTGCTGATTTACAAATTGAAGTGAAAGGGCTACAAGAGGACATCCTTGATCTGCATAGACAATTGCGGGACTTTCGTTCCCGCGATACTGCTGCCGTCGATACTAACGCACGAATGCCCCTACCACTCAAGTTTAATGGAGGCCGTCACAATTACAAAGGTTTCCTTAATCAGTGTCGTATATACTTTCAGATGCAACCAGCTGCATTTACTTCTGACAGGAAAAAGGTGCTGTTCATTATCAATCTCCTGACTGAGGAAGCCTTAGCCTGGGCCTCCCCTTATGTGGAAAAAGATGATGTCATCCTGGATAATTTAAATAATTTTGTGGCTGCTATGAATCAAGTTTTCGATGATCCTAACCGCTGCGCTACTGCTGAGGCAAAATTGCACAAATTACGGCAGGGTAGACGCTCTGTTGCAGAGTACACCACGGAATTCCGACGTTGGATCTCAGATACCAATTGGAATCCAGCAGCACAAAAGAGTCAGTTCCGTCAAGGACTCTCTGAACAAGTGAAAGATGAACTTGCCAGAGTAGATAGTCCTGAAGACCTTGAAGCTTTTATTAAATTATGTATTCGAATTGATCAGAGGCTTACTGAAAGGAGAAAAGAGAGACTGGGAATCCTAGGCAGTAATGGTGACATGCGTTTTTCTACTAGTCAGTTTACTCCTAAGGGTCCAAGAGTTCTTCCGGATTCTGACAGTCCTGAACCTATGCAGGTGGATGCTATTAAAAGATCTATTACTACTCAGGAGAAAGAAAGACGACGTTCAGAGAACTTATGTCTTTATTGTGGAAACTCTGGACATTACTCAATTAATTGTCCCAATAAATTTAGAAGAACAATTGCGACAACTGATGTTGTATCTGAACAAATAAACTCAATTTCTCAGTCTGTCTCTCCTTTGATTCAGGGAGCAAATAAAGTTAATTCTTTATCAACTCATTTTATCATCCCTATAAAGCTTATCGTTGAAGATGGTGAAATACCTTGTTCTGCTATGCTGGACTCAGGGGCCGGGGGAAACTTCATGGACATTGAATTTGCCCAAAATCATAACATTCAAATAAGAAATAAACTCGCCCCTATTGATATGGAAACTGTGGATGGCTCACCCTTATCTTCAGGACCTGTTACCCATGAGACTGTTTCACTTAAACTCCTAATTGAGACTGACCATCAGGAGACTATCAGCTTTCAGCTGATCACATCACCCAAGTTCCCTATCATCCTGGGCATTCCTTAGTTCTCTATCCATAATTCCTCTATCAACTGGGAAACACATTCTTTAAACTTTACATCTGACCATTGCAAAAAACATTGCAAGGAAGCTTATCAAATAAGCCCTCCACCAACCCTGGATTCACAAGCAGTTATGGTAACTATCCAGTCATACGACAAGCTACCTCCACAATATCTTGAGTTTCGGGACGTTTGTGATAAAAAGAACGCCGATCAGCTGCCTCCTCATCGCTCTTATGATTGCCCCATTGAATTGCTTCCAGGAGCCTTTTTTCTTTATCAGAACCTGAACTGAAGGTGCTCCGGGAGTGGCTTAATGAGAATCTGGAGAAGGGTTTTATCAGACACTCAACCTCTCCTGCTGGGGCAGCCTTGTTCTTTGTGGAGAAAAGGGACTCAACCCTACGTCCGTGTATCGACTACAGAGATTTAAACAGGATCACAATTAAAAATCGCTATCCACTCCCACTGATTCCAGAAATGCTCAAGAGACTCCGCTCCGCCAAGCTCTTTACCAAATTAGATTTACTGGGGACATACAACCTTGTCCGCATTCGTCCTGGAGATGAATGGAAAACTGCTTTCAGAACCAGATATGGACATTTTGAATCTTTGGTCATGCCCTTTGGACTGTGCAATGCTCCTGCAACCTTTCAGCATTTTATTAATGATGTTTTCCGGGATTTGCTGGATTAGTTTGTAATAGCATATTTGGATGATTTTCTCATCTTTTTCTGATAATTTGGAAGAACACCACAAGCACGTCTGTATTGTCTTCGAGAGACTAAGGCGAAATCAACTTTACATCAAACTAGAGAAATGCGAGTTTGAACAAAGTCAGATCCAGTTTTTGGGTTACATAATTTCTTCTGAAGGGGTAAGCATGGATCCCGATAAGATCAAAGCAGTGGTGGATTGGCCTGTCCCTAGGAATGCTAACGAGACACAACGATTTGTTGGATTTGCCAACTTTTACAGAAGATTTATAAGGAATTTTTCCAAGGTAATTGCTCCAATTACACAGATGACAAAGAAAGGAATACCCTTTTTGTGGTCACCTGAGTCACAGGTTGCCTTTAGTAAACTAAAGACTCTCTTCACTACTGCACCAATACTGGTACATCCAGATCCTGAACTACCTTTCATCGTAGAAGTTGATGCTTCAGATTCTGCTGTGGGAGCTATCCTTTTGCAGCGAATTGGAGAAAGAATGCAGCTTCATCCCTGTGCTTATTTTTCTCGACTGATGTCTCCAGCCGAGAAGAATTATGACATTGGAAACAAGGAGCTGCTGGCAATTAAGCAAGCATTTTCTGAGTGGAGGCATCTGCTGGAAGGGGCTAAGCACCCTGTAACCGATCTCACGGATCATAAAAATTTAGAATTTATTCGTTCTGCCAAGAGGTTGTCATCTAGACAAGCACGTTGGACCCTATTCTTCTCGAAGTTCAATTTTGTTATCTCGTACCGCCCTGGGTCAAGGAATGGTAAGGCTGATGCCCTGTCACGGATGTTGTCTGGGCCTCTCCAGGAAAGCAACTCTGAATGTACGATCCTGCCTCAAAAGAACTTTCTAGGGGCCATGAGTTCTAAGACCTTTCTTAATCTTCTCAAGGAGGGATATGAGAATGACCCACTTCTTAATCATCCTCCTAAAGACTTTAACCTCAAGTACAGCAACGGTTTTTGGACTCAAGCGCGTTGTCTCTATGTACCTGAATCAGTTCGAGTAGAAGTCCTCAGGTTGGTTCACGACTCTAAACTTGCTGGTCATTTTGGGGTTTCTAAGACAGAGGAACTCTTATCATGTTCCTTTTGGTGGCCTGGGTACAAGAAAGATGTCAAGAGTTATGTGGCTTCCTGTCGAACCTGTGCTCGCAATAAGACACCCTGTTCTTCTCCTCTGGGGTTACTTCAACCACTGCCTGTTCCATCAAGACCATGGGGGTCAATTTCTTTGGACTTTGTGGTCGACCTTCCCCTCTCTAAAAGGATGACCACCATCCTGGCAGTTTTGGATCGTCTCACTAAAATGGCTCATTTTATTCCAGTTAAGGGGGTACCCTCTGCCGAACACACTGCAGAAGTAATGGTCCGGGAAGCTTTTAAACTACATGGAATTCCTGATGATGTGGTGTCGGACAGAGGAGTACAGTTTACCTCTAAATTTTGGAGAAGTTTTTGCTCAGCGTTGGGTGTAACAATTAATCTGTCCTCAGCTTTTCATCCACAGTCTAATGGTCAGACCGAGAGGACCAATCAAACTTTGGAGCAATACCTTTGATGTTTTGTGAGTTATTTTCAGGATGATTGGGTGGACTACCGTCCTACGGCAGAGTTTGCTTATAATAACTCTAAACATAGCTCCACTTCTCAAAGCCCCTTTTTCTTAAACACTGGGTATCATCCAGTTTTTATTCCAGATCTACCTATTTCAACTCCAATTCCTGCTGTTACCAACAGATTAACTTCATTATAGGAGATCCAGGAGAAATTGACGGATACATTGAAGGAGGCTCAGGAATATTACAAGAAGGCTGCAGACAGACATTGGAGATCAATCCCCACCCTTCACGTAGGTGACAAAGTTTGGTTATCTACCAAAAATTTGAAGGTTCAGGTTCCATGTGCTAAGTTGGGTCAAAAGTTTGTGGGACCTTTTGAGATTTCTGCTCAAATCAACCCGGTCACTTTTTGCCTAAAACTTCCCGACAATATGAGGATTCACCCTGTTTTTCCATATATCGCTACTCAAAACGTTTCATGAAAATACTTTTTGATATGGTGTTTTGCTACTCAGCATTTGCACTTTAGCATTTTTATATCTGTGGTTACAGTTATACATACAGAAATCAGTGAGGTACTGCACTCCTTTTTTCTTCCGCCTTTTGCACATTGCATACTCCAAACCCCCCCTCCCTATGTCTCATTTGTGTTAACATGCCTCCTCAGATGTAGCCATTTTTTATCTGTTGTCTCATGTGTCATTTATGTGTCATTTATTCAATAAAGGATTTATTTTTGATGATATACCCGTTTAATCTCAGTTTATTCTTGTTGGTTGGTGTATTCATGTACACTGAGTGGGTTGTTACTTACTCTTTCCGGGTTTATTTAACGTAGTATATTTAATTACTGTTTATGTGTATGTCTATGTTCTGTGTAACCTTGTCACGGCTGAGGATAGGGAAAACCCTCAGCCGTGCGATGCCAGGAGATGTAAGTGGCTGCTCGGCCAGGACCACAGAATTAGGGAGCAGGTCACCTCCTATCGCATCCCTAATCTGACCCTGACTCCTAGCTGCATGAGCCGACCTTGATGGTAGGAGGGCTCATGCTCAGGAACCTCGGATCCCTACTCACCCTCCGCCGATCCCTGAACTAGGAGCTGGGTAGACCACCTGTTCCTCCTGGATGCGGAGAAACAGGAGTCTAAAACTGGCCGAGCTGCAAGGGGATATAAACATAAACAGACTATGGCTATGGCAGGAGAGTGAAAGACTTCCACCCCTACCTGCCACAGACACACTGACTGGATCCCTGGACACAAGTGCTGAAGTCCACACACAGACATAAAAGGACACAACACACATAAACACACAGGAAGCCAGAACCATATCTGCACTAATAACAGACACCACATAAACATAAACTTAACATCACATAACAACATTAGCTTATGACCACAAGGGTGGCCCTCACTGGCAGGTGGTATAAAAGTAGGAGGATGACTCCAGCAGACCATGGGTGAAGTACCCCTCTGACTACTGCTCTCAGCAGAGGCTATATAGGCCCAAGTAGCCACACCCACAGACACACCCAGTGTTCACACACACAGAAGGGAGTTAACCCTTCCCAGACCAGGCAAGGGAAAACAGCCACATACAGGGGAAGTGTACAAACCCTAATCACACTGCAGCTGTTACCGCAGGCAATGACATGCGTGGCAACAGTGTCCTGGGAGTCAGCCAGAAGGCCGAGACACTGCCACCACATGTACTCAATACCAAACATTGCCACGGGCAGCCAGAAGTGAAGGGAAACTATCACAGTGCACACACCCACTTCGTGCACACCAAACATATAAAAAGGCACACCTACAAAGACAGGTTGCCAGGTGTAACCGCATGCAGATTGCAGCAAGCTGCCAAGCACAAACATGTTGCCAGCGGCAACCACATGTGAGGCAACAATCCAGCCGCCCTCACCATGTGATTGACAAAAACCAAACCGCAGGCAACCGCATGCGGCTCAGGAGTCACGACCATAACCATGGTCGTGACAAACCTATTTGTAATAACTACAGAATGCATAGTACAATAGGGCTGGAAGGGTTAATAAAAAATAAAAAATAATTTAACTCTCTTTATTCCACTTGTTCGCGCAGCCGGCATCTCTTCTTTCTTATTCTTTGAGGAATAGGACCTTTGATGACGTCACTGCGTTCATCACATGATCCATCACCATGGTGATGGATCGTGTGATGGACCATGTGATGAGCGTAGTGACGTCATCAAAGGTCCTTTTCCTCCCAGATGAAGACAGAAGAGATGACGGCTGCGAGAACAAGTGGATTAAGGTGAGTTAATTATTTTTTATTAACCCCTCCAGCCCTATTGTACTAAACATGTTATAAGGGAAAATAATACAATCTACACAACACCTAACCCAAACCTGAACTTTGGTGAAGAAGTTCTGGTCTGGGTACTACATTCACTTTTTTATCACGCACGTGCAAAACGCATTGCACCCGCGCAATAAAAACTGAAAAACGGAACGCAATGGCAGTCAAAACTGACTGCCATTGCGTACCTACTCGAGCGGGCTTACCGCAACGTATCCGGACCTTACCCAGACACGCTCGTGTGAAAGAGGCCTAAGAGAAGGAGACAAACACAACAACAATTGCCACTAAAATAAAAGATAAAGTGTAAGAACAAAGTGATGGAAGGGGATAATAGTAAAGTAAATGGAGCTCGATGTGCAACGCAGGAAGTAACTTATGTTATTTAGAAAAAAAAATTCTAATGGTTACAAAAGTTTTCGATAAAATAATCGAATCGCATGTTTTATTAAATTTTATTTAATAATTATAAATATTGACTCTGAACTTTTTTTTTTACTGTACATCATTTTGTGTTATTCATACTGTGAAAATTTCTGGTACATGAGACATAGTACAGTATTAACCATGTAATAACTCTAAAGAATGCTGAGAAGAATGATGAAGGAAATTTAATTAATTAGATATAAACATTTGCTTTCAACAAATAACAATTTTTGGCAATTTATGCAATTGACTTTGTCTCCATCAATACAACAATTTTTTAAACAGAAAATGTAGAATCATAATAAAAGACAATTTTAACAATATAGTGTTTATTATTCAAAAGCCATAAACTCTGCTGGACTATCGCTATGTTGTTTGAAACCCATGTACTCTTCATCTGGGTCAGGAAACGTATTGCGAACACTATTCACTACACATGATGGAATGATCGATGGTTGCCTTTGCCCAAATATCCATGAATCCATGCAGTGAACGCTCGATAAGCTGCCTTTCTTTTCAATCTGGAAATATGTGGTTAAAAAAAAAAAAGGTTTAATCAAAATAAAATAGCAACGTACAAAGAAAATGCAACCTCATTAAAATAGTTCATAGATCTTTCTCAGTTTTGGTTATGGTTTCCTGCATAGAGTTCCGTCTTCGGTGCTCTGTCACCTTAAAATTATCAACCAAATATCTAAATGCCGGTTTTTCAATTTATAATACTGGTCAGTAATCTTAGTGGTTCATTCACTGGGATTATGTTATTTGAAAGAATAATATACCACAACATTGGTTATTCTTTCCTTATTGGCATGCTGGCCGAAACGGATCCATCATGACACCCGATAACATTCAATGGGTATGGATCTGTTTTCTCTGTTCAATCTGTTAGTCAATTCATTTTTTATTGTATAGATACCAGATGACGGAACTGTAAGTTAGAAAGAATATGGATCATCCAATCCAGTGTGCCCTCAGGCTGTTGAAAAGATACTACTGCCAGATTGAGAAAACTACTTCAAGCTAACTGCCTATATAAGGGCATGATGTAAATAGACTTTTTACTCTTGGAAGTTCGGATACTTGACATTTTAAAGAGCACGACTGGGACATCAATGCTGTCCCCGCTGAGACTAACATTCACATAACAAGACCTGGTACTGAACGCTGTGTTAAAAATAATATCTTGAATGCGTAAAGGGAGGGGTTAATTACAAGAATTGCAGACCTATCTGAGATCGGGTGCCGGGAATGTAGGTTCAATGTTTGCTCATTGCGACCTCAATCGAACCTCCCTCCATCCCCTATAGGTGGCAGTGGTCACAGGCTAGCCTTCAGACCACCCTCCGTCCACACACCCAAATTGCAGGTTGGCAGCGTAAATTCCAATAGGAGTCCATAGAGTAATAAGCCCACATTGAATAAGAGTGGAGAGTAAAGTGGTTCATGAGTTCCCATAACGTTTTGATAATAGGTCGAGGCTGAGTGGCACATGTTAAGATACAGAGCTAATACGAGGATGTTAGGGCTTTTAAGAACAAGAGGCTTAGAATTGGTATGAATTTTATTTTGAATGTTAGATTATTGTTAAGAAGAAAATAACTTATTAACTTAAATAACTGAATTATTCAGGTTAATTTTTATTGTGGTTTTCTTTTAAAAAATTAATTTAAAGTTGAATTATTAAAAAAGGTATATGGACATCGCTACGATTAACTACGTTGTTGGGCCAAGATTCAGACTATATGAAAATAAAATAAAGACCAGAAAGACTAAATACATGAAAAAATATAGCCACCTGTTGACATTCTTTTCCGGTGGTGTATTTAGAACTTGTTCAATTGTCCTTAGAACAATATTGACAGTGTCATCGCTCTCACAGAAAATTAAAAAAAACTCATGTTCTATTATACATCTGAAATCGCCTATGTATGATTCAGCATTGGCTATTTCTTTACAACATATCGACTCTAAATGTGTTGGCATCAATGTACAATTTGAACAGGTACACCAATTTAACTGTTCACTTCTATCTTCTGTCTGCTCGAGTGTAAAAAGTCTGTAATGAGAATTTTTGCACAATAATGGATTCGTCTGAAAACATTCTATCTCTGAAGAATCTGAAGCGTATTTGAGCCTCATTTCTTCTAATAAGATCACCATCTAAAAAAAAAATATATATAATAAATAAAAAAAATTATATATACATAATCCATAATTTGAAGGAACGCATAGTACAAAGTTTAATTTATTACTTTGTAAAAAGACTATTTCAGTAAGACCATGATAATGATTATAAATTGTTCAATAAATATAAAATCAAAAGTAAAAACGGACACAGTAAAATAATTTGACTACCGCTACAACATTACTTACATGTATATTTATTCTCTATACAAATTACATGATGTCAAAAAAGTGAAGCCCTGCTGGATTCTATCTAATTAGAAATGTTTATTAAAATTACATCAAAACTGCTTCATTATCGGTATATCTCAGAATTTCTGTAATTCGAGTGGGCAGGACCGAAGACTACAATTGTACTAATTAATTAGATTCTGTTTATACAGTGGCCCTTTTTTTTTTGAAATATTAAATTTTTATTTCAGGACTACATTTCACTGGAGCTCACTCAATAGTTTTTTCATTAAAATGATGCCCTAAACTACAGCTATACCAGCATGTAACGGTCTTCTTGATAAAGTTCAATTGGCCCTCTATCTTTCGGAAAGGTTGTTTAACTGCACTTATTCTTAGTGCTTATCTAATCAGGTTATTTTGAATAGCGTCTTATCAAATGTCAAATAATATCTTACGATTAAGATCACCGCACTCTTTGCATTTAATATATGATTTACATCGTCAGACTGAAAAGTATTGTGGATTAGTATTCAAACTTGATTTATTCATTGATTCAGCAATACCTCATTCTCTGATTCTGCATTGTTATCACTAACAGACGGATTTTCCATGTTTTGCAAAGACAATGGATGGTCTATAGCATTATCATCGTCATTTTCCTTGTTTTCAAATAGTTCCTAGAAAAAAAAAAAACATCTTTAGACATATGTCTAAACAATCCGCACAATAGTAAAGGTGTAGACATTTAAAAATTATATAATCAAATATTACTATATAGGGTTATTAAAAATTAAAGAAAAAATCTACTGTGAACATGACAAAACATGCTAACATTATACTTTGCTTAGCTTACCTCCAAGTCTAAACTGTCATTGTGGACATAGCACGCCAAAAGATCGTAGTTAGTATCCACTTGAATTGACGAATTGTCGGTGCTAATTTTACATTAGAAATCCCCATCTCTAAAATTAATTTCCGAACAAACCTGTAATTATAATAATAAATCTTTTAGTGAATATACTCAATTAAATTTTTATTGAAATTTTTTGAAATTTCATAAGGGTTAAAATATTTAACGACAACAAAAACAGTCAACGGAAAAAAGCGGGGTCTCGGCCTATTTGTCCATCTTGACAATCTACTTGTGATAAACTTATTCGAATTTGGGAATGTGGCCAGACGGTGGCCTGAGACTAGCAGGCTATAGTGGCATAAAAATCATTTTCAAATTTGATTTATATTAATTTTGACAAGCAGTCACAGCATGTTGCATGACGCAGTGCGGCACTATTGACTAATATTAAAAAAAAATTTCAACATGGGTGAAATAAATTATTGCTCGACAAATGTCAGCGTGTAGGACTAACCTAATGCTGAAATAATATAACAAATAATAGAACGACTTACAGAATCAGGTGGTGCTACGTTGGCTGATTCCATCCCCTCGAAGTCAGACATGATTTGGTTATTAATCTCTTAGAAAGCCTAGGTTTTACAAAGTTGACAAAAAAAATAAAAATTTCATATTAATTTAGATAAATCACCTTTTAAATTTTTATTTATCAAAATTTGTGACTTAGCAAATTGCGGGGATGCATGTCCACGATAACCAGGAGTGCAGGTGACTATTTGCGAATCGCGGGGATGCATGTCCGCGATAACCTGGAGTGCTTGTGACTATTTGCGAATCGCGGGGATGCATGTCTGCGATAACCAGGAGTGCAGGTGACTATTTGCGAATCGCAGGGATGCATGTCCGCGATAACCAGGAGTGCCGGTGACTATTTGCGAATCGCGGGGATGCATGTGCGCGATAACCAGGAGTGCAGGTGACTATTAGCGAATCGCGGGGATGCATGTCCGTGATAACCAGGAGTGCATGTGACTATTTGCGATTCGAGGGGATGCATGTCCGCGATAACCGGGAGTGCATGTGACTATTTGCGAATCGCGGGGATGCATGTCCGCGATAACCAGGAGTGCCAGTGACTATTAGTGAATCGCGAGGATGCATGTGCGCGATAACCAGGAGTGCAGGTGACTATTTGCGAATCAAGGGGATGCATGTCCGCGATAACCAGGAGTGCATGTGACTATTTGCGAATCGCGGGGATGCATGTCTGCGATAACCGGGAGTGCATGTGACTATTTGCGAATCGCGGGGATGCATGTCCGCGATAACCAGGAGTGCATGTGACTGTTTGCGAATCGAGGGGATGCATGTGCGCGATAACCAGGAGTGCAGGTGACTGTTTGCGAATCGCGGGGATGCATGTGCGCGATAACCAGGAGTGCAGGTGACTATTTGCGAATCAAGAAGATGCATGTCCGCGTTAACCGGGAGTGCATGTGACTATTTGCGAATCGCAGGGATGCATGTCCGCGATAACCAGAAGTGCATGTGACTATTTGCAAATCGCGGGGATGCATGTCCGCGATAACCAGGTGTGTCGGTGACTATTTGCAAATCGCGGGGATACATGTGAGCGATAACCAGGAGTGCAGGTGACTATAAGCGAATCGCGGGATGCATGTCCGCGATAACCAGGAGTGCATGTGACTATTTGCGAATCAAGGGGATGCATGTTAGCGATAACCGGGAGTGCATGTGACTATTTGCGAATCTTGGGGATGCATGTCCGCGATAACCAGGAGTGCATTTGACTGTTTGCGAATCGCAGGGGATGCAAGTCCGCGATAACCAGGAGTGCAGGTGACTATTTGCGAATCTCGGGGATGCATGTCCGCGATAACCAGGAGTGCAGGTGACTATTTGCGAATCAAGGGGAAGCATGTGCGTACGAATGTATATACACTCACCTAAAGAATTATTAGGAACACCATACTAATACGGTGTTGGACCCCCTTTTGCCTTCAGAACTGCCTTAATTCCACGTGGCATTGATTCAACAAGGTGCTGATAGCATTCTTTAGAAATGTTGGCCCATATTGATAGGATAGCATCTTGCAGTTGATGGAGATTTGAGGGATGCACATCCAGGGCACGAAGCTCCCGTTCCACCACATCCCAAAGATGCTCTATTGGGTTGAAATCTGGTGACTGTGGGGGCCATTTTAGTACAGTGAACTCATTGTCATGTTCAAGAAACCAATTTGAAATGATTCAAGCTTTGTGACATGGTGCATTATCCTGCTGGAAGTAGCCATCAGAGGATGGATACATGTTCTCATTCTGTTTACGCCAAATTCGGACTCTACCATTTGAATGTCTCAACAGAAATCGAGACTCATCAGACCAGGCAACATTTTTCAAGTCTTCAACAATCCTATTTTGGTGAGCTCGTGCAAATTGTAGCCTCTTTTTCCTATTTGTGGAGATGAGTGGTACCCAGTGGGGTCTTCTGCTGTTGTAGCCCATCCGTCTCAAGGTTGTGCGTGTTGTGGCTTCACAAATGCTTTGCTGCATACCTCGGTTGTAACGAGTGGTTATTTCAGTCAACGTTGCTCTTCTATCAGCTTGAATCAGTCGGCCCATTCTCCTCTGACCTCTAGCATCCACAAGGCATTTTTGCCCACAGGACTGCCGCATACTGGATGTTTTTCCCTTTTCACACCATTCTTTGTAAACCCTAGAAATGGTTGTGCGTGAAAATCCCAGTAACTGAGCAGATTGTGAAATACTCAGACCAGCCCGTCTGGCACCAACAACCATGCCACGCTCAAAATTGATTAAACCACCTTTCTTTCCCATTCTGACATTCAGTTTGGAGTTCAGGAGATTGTCTTGACCAGGACCACACCCCTAAATGCATTGAAGCAACTGACATTTGATTTGTTGACTAGATAATTGCATTAATGAGAAATAGAACAGGTGTTCCTAATAATTCTTTAGGTGAGTGTATATACAGTACAGACCAAAAGTTTGGACACACCTTCTCATTCAAAGAGTTTTCTTTATTTTCATGACTATTAAAATTGTAGATTCACACTGAAGGCATCAAAACTATGAATTAACACATGTGGAATTATATACATAACAAACAAGTGTGAAACAACTGAAAATATATGTCATATTCTAGGTTCTTCAAAGTAGCCACCTTTTGCTTTGATTACTGCTTTGCACACTCTTGGCATTCTCTTGATGAGCTTCAAGAGGTAGTCCCCTGAAATGGTTTTCACTTCACAGGTGTGCCCTGTCAGGTTTAATAAGTGGGATTTCTTGCCTTATAAATGGGGTTGGGACCATCAGTTGCGTTGAAGAGAAGTCAGGTGGATACACAGCTGATAGTCCTACTGAATAGACTCTTAGAATTTGTATTATGGCAAGAAAAAAGCAGCTAAGTAAAGAAAAACGAGTGGCCATCATTACTTTAAGAAATGAAGGTCAGTCAGTCAGCTGAAAAATTGGGAAAACTTTGAAAGTAAGGGCTATTTGACCATGAAGGAGAGTGATGGGCTGCTGCGCCAGATGACCTGGCCTCCACAGTCATCGGACCTGAACCCAATCGAGATGGTTTGGGGTGAGCTGGACCGCAGAGTGAAGGCAAAAGGGCCAACAAGTGCTAAGCATCTCTGGGAACTCCTTCAAGACTGTTGGAAGACCATTTCAGGGGACTACCTCTTGAAGCTCATCAAGAGAATGCCAAGAGTGTGCAAAGCAGTAATCAAAGCAAAAGGTGGCTACTTTGAAGAACCTAGAATATGACATATTTTTAGTTGTTTCACACTTGTTTGTTATGTATATAATTCCACATGTGTTAATTCATAGTTTTGATGCCTTCATAGTCATGAAAATAAAGAAAACTCTTTGAATGAGAAGGTGTGTCCAAACTTTTGGTCTGTACTGTAAATATAAAATTGATAGTGCCCCCATGGTGGTGTGTGTATATGTATGTATATATATATATATATACACTGCTCAAAAAAATAAAGGGAACACTTAAACAACACAATGTAACTCCAAGTCAATCACACTTCTGTGAAATCAAACTGTCCACTTAGGAAGCAACACTGAGTGACAATCAATTTCACATGCTGTTGTGCAAATGGGATAGACAACAGGTGGAAATTATAGGCAATTAGCAAGACACCCCCAATAAAGGAATGGTTCTGCAGGTGGTGATCACAGACCACTTCTCAATTCCTATGCTTCCTGGCTGATGTTTTGGTCACTTTTGAATGCTGGCGGTGCTTTCACTCTAGTGGTAGCATGAGACGGAGTCTACAACCCACACAAGTGGCTCAGGTAGTGCAGCTTATCCTGGATGGCACATCAATGCGAGCTGTGGCAAGAAGGTTTGCTGTGTCTGTCAGTGTAGTGTCCAGAGCATGGAGGCACTACTAGGAGACAGGCCAGTACATTAGGAGACGCGAAGGAGGCCGTAGGAAGGCAACAACCCAGCAGCAGAACCGCTACCTCCGCCTTTGTGCAAGGAGGAAAAGGAGGAGCACTGCCAGAGCCCTGCAAAATGACCTCCAGCAGGCCACAAATGTGCATGTGTCTGCTCAAACGGTCAGAAACAGACTCCATGAGGGTGATATGAGGGCCCGACTTCCACAGGTGGGGGTTGTGCTTACAGCCCAACACCGTGCAAGGACGTTTGGCATTTGCCAGAGAACACCAAGATTGGCAAATTTGCCACTGGCGCCCTGTGCTCTTCACAGATGAAAGCAGGTTCACACTGAGCACATGTGACAGACGTGACAGAGTCTTGAGACGCCGTGGAGAACGTTCTGCTGCCTGCAACATCCTCCAGCATGACCGGTTTGCCATTGGGTCAGTAATGGTGTGGGGTGGCATTTCTTTGGAGGGCCGCACAGCCCTCCATGTGCTCGCCAGAGGTAGCCTGACTTAGGTACCGAGATGAGATCCTCAGACCCATTGTGAGACCATATGCTGGTGCGGTTGGCCCTGGGTTCCTCCTAATGCAAGACAATGCTAGACCTCATGTGGCTGGAGTGTATCAGCAGTTCCTGCAAGATGAAGTCATTGATGCTATGGACTGGCCCGCCCGTTCCCCAGACCTGAATCCAATTCAGCACATCTGGGACATCATGTCTCGCTCTATCCACCAACGTCACGTTGCACCACAGACTGTCCAGGAGTTGGCAGATGCTTTAGTCCAGGTCTGGGAGGAGATCCCTTCAGGAGACCGTCCGCCACCTCATCAGGAGCATGCACAGGCGTTGTAGGGAGGTCATACAGGCACGTGGAGGCCACACACATTACTGAGCTTCATTTTGACTTGTTTTAAGGACATTACATCAAAGTTGGATCAGTTTGTAGTGTGTTTTTCCACTTTAATTTTGAGTGTGACTCCAAATCCAGACCTCCATGGGTTGAAAAATTTGATTTCCATTTTTTAATTTTTGTGTGATTTTGTTGTCAGCACATTCAACTATGTAAAGAACAAAGTATTTCAGAAGAATATTTAATTAATTCAGATCTAGGATGTGTTATTTTTGTGTTCCCTTTATTTTTTTGAGCAGTGTATATATATATATAAACACCAAAGAGATATCCAGCAGCACAAGACAAAAAGAAAGGGTGCAAAAAAGATCCTCAAAGCCGCAGGCTCAAACGGCTAACTGTAGATATAAATAACAAAAGAATGAGGCAGCATTCCAGACGTCAGGTGAAAAAGATAGTGGATCCTTTATTCCCCTCTGCAATGTTTCAACCGCTCAATGCGGTCTTTATCAAGCATAGTTACAGGTGTCATACAAGGGTATATATACCCAGAGTGCATAGTGGCAATACAAGTGATAATTATTCAATTAGGGTACTTTCACACTTGCGGCAGGACGGATCCGACATGCTGTTCACCATGTCGGATCCGTCCTGCGGCTGTTTTTGCCGTGCCCCCGGGCCGCCGCTCCGTTCCCATTTATAATGGGGATGGGGGCGGAGCTCCGACGCAGCACGGCGGTGCACGGCTTAAGGCCGCCGGACTAAAATTACTGCATGTCATGTTTTTTAGTCCGGCGGCTTTCTCCGTGCACCGCCGTGCTGCGCCGGAGCTCCGCCCCCGTCCCCATTATAGTCAATGGGGACGGAGCGGCGGCCCGGGGGCACGGCGAAACAGCCGCAGGACGGATCCGACATGGTGAACAGCATGTCGGATCCGTCCTGCCGCAAGTGTGAAACTAGCCTAACAAAGATATAAATACATAAAAACAACTCAAAAGTAGCAAGAAATGTCACCATAATAGAAGTGACCTAGCAGTGATCCAATACATATTGTGCACGTGATGTAAATCAATAATATCCATAATCATATCATTGCTATAGCATAAATACTGTAAATAGGGCTCATTATGCCAGTGATACACCACATGTGAAAACGTGTTAATCATAATCATGATAAAACCATAAAAAAACTCACACAGTGGTAGACGGCTGGCGGCGCCAAAATCCGCGTCCTCCAGAAACAACTGCGCATGTCCAAACACCTAGCAATGCCACCCAAACAAACCAAGTCAGGAGACGCCACGCAGGTCACGGGATAGATCACCTGATCAACCACATGACCACCGCAACCATCACGAGACCCGTCAGAGGGCAACGCTGGACAACGTCACAACGGCGGGGGAGCGGCGACGGGCCAACAACGTCAGCTAACTGGCGTCGTTGCCCCAGCAAACCATCAGCACACCCCCGCAGGCAAGTCGCGTCCAAGCCAGGGAAGGACAAACTGGGAGTGGGAGAAACAGTGGGCACAACCTAATTCAGTAATAAAGAGACTAGAGAAATGGATGTCTAAGTCAAAAATATACAAATAGACATATAGAGACACCCAAGGTCGCTGTGTTCAGGCTGAAAACAAGAGTGAACGTGGTATGCTGTATATCAGCACCCTGAGAGACCTGTTCAAGATCGGTGCCATACAAATGAAGAAAGGGAAGAGAAAAAAATAGGGAAGGGCCACTGGTTATTTCATTTCCATGACCATAACCATAGGCCCACAACGGGTCCGAGGTCAGGGACATGGCTATGCCCCAAACCCCAACACATCTCACCCCAAAGCTCTCTGAATAAAATAAATAAAATAAATAAGTAGAAACCACCACTCATTATAAGAAAGCCCTTCACAGACGACCAACATGTTGAACATTGAAATATTATATAATATATATGGATATTTGTGCCCCATGGATCCCCACAAATCACAAAATGATATATAAGGAGAGCCGTGAGATTCCGGAACCGCCGTCCATCAGAACCGCTGCAAAAGCATTGATAGAAGTAGTCTAAAAAAGAAAACCAATTACTGTATATACTCGAGTATAAGACAAGTTTTTTGGCACATATTTTTGTGCTCAAAAAGCCTCCTCGTCTTATACTCGAGTCTAGGTCTTAGCTCCGGTAATACAGGCAGTGCGGGGGGCGGCGCTCACTCACTGACGTCACGCGCCTGCACCGCCTAGTGGGAGAAGGCGCGTGACGTCAGTGAGTGAGCGCCGCTCCCCGCACTGCCTGTATTACCGGAGCAAAGACAAAGTACAAAGTAAGATATCCACAGTTAAAGATTACTTATATATACTGCTGTGAGCGTCGGGGAGGGGGATCTGTGGATGGCACTGTAGGGGGATCTGTGGATGGCACTGTAGGGGGATCTGTGGATGGCGCTGTAGGGGGATCTGTGGATGGCACTGTAGGGAGATCTGTGAATGGCACTGTAGGGGGATCTGTGGATGGCACTGTAGGGGGATCTGTGGATGGCAGTGCCATCCACAGATCCCCCTACAGTGCCATCCACAGATACCCCCTCCCCTAAACAGTGCCATCATGGCACTGTTTAGGGGAGGGGGGGATCTGTGGATGGCACTGTTTAGGGGGGATCTACCCTGACTTACTCTGAGACCCATGTACAATTCCTTGACACCACTGTCTCTGTAGCTGGTGATAAATTATTGACTGATATTTTCACCAAGCCTACGGATTGCAATACGTTATTGCATTACAGCAGTTGTCATCCTAGGTCTACTATTGACTCATTACTGTACAGTCAGCTTCTTAGGGTCAAAAGGGTGGTACAGGATGTTGAGAAATTACCTAATCGATATGCACAGATGGTACATAAGTTCAGGGAACGTGGTTACCCCTCCCGGGTTATTGATAAACATCTCAACAAGGTGAGAGATAGACAACAGGCTCCACCTGATGTTAAACAGAATAAAGTGGAAATGATTCCATTCATCTCCACTTATTCAGAACAAAGTGGGTTAGTTGCAAAAATTGTCCGCAAACATTGGTCTATACTAAAGAGCAATCTCCCGAACATTGCAGCATTTACCGTGCCTCCCCTTTTCTCGTATAAGCGCCCCACCAGTTTTCGTGATGAACTGGTTCGGGCGGATATTCCAGCTAAAGCCTTGATACAAACCTACATCGGGCCACGTAGAAAGGGATGCTACCCTTGTCTTGGTTGTGTGAACTGTTCTTACATGAACAAGGGGGAAAGATTCACCCACCCCCAAACAGGAGCCCAATTTGTCATTGGTGATTACCTGACATGTGACGGCTCATATGTTGTTTATGTGCTCTCCTGTCCATGTGGTCTCCTCTATGTTGGGGAGACCACATGTGACATGAAGACACGTCTAAACAATCATCGGTTTTCGATTAGGCGTAAGAGAAAAGACTCGCCAGTCTCAAAACATTTTGTTAAAGCAAACCACAAGGAGAAGGATCTTAAATTTATGATTTTGGATCAGATTAATCAGTCCAGGAGGGGAGGTGATAGGACACTGGCTCTCAAACAGAGAGAGCTACGTTGGATCCATCGCCTCAACACCCTGAGACCCACTGGACTTAATGTTGATTTCAAATGGAGTGTGTTATAATATAGGGCTCCGCAGTTGCCTCTGTTTCTTTTGCTTGTTGTGCCCTGTGTGTGTGAGATCAATAGGTGTCATCTATCTCACAATTTGCTATGATAATTGTTTTTCTTTTTTTGGCTACTTCTATCAATGCTTTTGCAGCGATTCTGACAGACGGCGGTTCCGGAATCTCACGGCTCTCCTTATATATCATTTTGTGATTTGTAGGGATCCATGGGGCACAAATATCCATATATATTATACAATATATCAATGTTCAACATGTTGGTCGTCTGTGGAGGGCTTTCTTATAATGAGTGGTGGTTTCTACTTATTTATTTTATTTATTTAATTCAGAGAGCTTTGGGGTGAGATTGGGTGTTGGGGTTTGGGGCATAGACATGTCCCTGACCTCGGACCCGTTGTGGGCCTATGGTTATGGTCATGGAAATGAAATAACCAGTGGCCTTTCCCTATTTTCCTCTCTTCCCTTTCCTCATTTGTATGGCACCGATCTTGAACAGCTCTCTCATGGTGCTGATATACTGGATACCACGTTCACTCTTGTTTTCAGCCTGAACACAGCGACCTTGGGTGTCTCTATATGTCTATTTGTATATTTTTGACTTAGACATCCATTTCTCTAGTCTCTTTATTACTGAATTGGGTTGTGCCCACTGTTTCTCCCACTCCCAGTTTGTTCCGGCTGCGTCTGTACTTCCCAGCCGTCTACCGCTGTGTGAGTTTTTTTATGGTTTTATCATGATTATGATTAACACATTTTCACATGTGGTGTATCACTGGCATAATGAGCCCTATTTACAGTATTTATGCTATAGCAATGATATGATTATGGATATTATTGATTTACATCACGTGCACAATATGTATTGGATCACTGCTAGGTCGCTTCTATTATGGTGACATTTCTTGCTACTTTTGAGTTGTTTTTATGTATTTATATCTTTGTAATTGAATAATTATCACTTGTATTGCCACTATGCACTCTGGGTATATATACCCTTGTATGACACCTGTAACTATGCTTGATAAAGACCGCATTGAGCGGTTGAAACGTTGCAGAGGGGAATAAAGGATCCACTATCTTTTTTACATGACGTCTGGAGTGCTGCCTCATTCTTTTTTTTTTTTTTTATATATATATATATACAGGCCTTTTTTTCTGGCGGAACGCCCCGGAACTGCGTTCCGCCACCTATTTTCTGCCGCATCGCGCGCCCCCTTTAGTTACTGGGCACAGCCGGCCCGCTGCTTAGGCTGCTTACTTACAGTTTACATGATTGCTCAGTCCCTGCAGCCTCCGGCACCTCCGGCTCTCCACTGGCTAAGGCCCGCCCAGCTCCTGCCCACCACTGACAGCAGCGGAGAGAGTGAGAGAGGAGACGCCGATTCTGAGGCCCCAAACCCCGCCCCCAGGCTGACTCCATTGCTGTCTGTGGCCCCAGACCCGGGACCCCCCGCCTCCGGCTCCACTGACAGGCCCGACCAGCAGGCAGGCGCGGGCGGCAGTTTAGTGTCGTGGGTGTCGGCACGAGCAGGAGTCAGGAAGCAGGGCGGCACCAGGCAGGAAAAGGAAACAAAAGTAAAAAGGTAATTTTTCATTTATTTCATTTTTTTATAAAAAAAGATTGAATTGGCCAATTAGGGGAATAGGAACAGGGAAGGAAGGGGCCAGGCCAGGCTGCGCTGCCTATGTGTGGACAAGGGCGGCGGCGGCCATGGGCACCGGCAGCCTGGCTGTCACGACCGTCACTGGCAATTTTACTTGCATCCCTGTTCTCTAAAGGGGCGGTTTTAGGGGGAGGTCCTAGGGGTGGGTAGGGGCGTGGCCAGGGGAGGGGGGTGAGTTCCACCACTTTTCTCTGAGAAAAAAAGCCCTGTATTTACAGTACAGACCAAAAGTTTGGACACACCTTCTCATTCAAAGAGTTTTCTTTATTTTCATGACTATGAAGGCATCAAAACTATGAATTAACACATGTGGAATTATATACATAACAAACAAGTGTGAAACAACTAAAAATATGTCATATTCTAGGTTCTTCAAAGTAGCCACCTTTTGCTTTGATTACTGCTTTGCACACTCTTGGCATTCTCTTGATGAGCTTCAAGAGGTAGATGATGGATGGTAGATGAAATGGTTTTCACTTCACAGGTGTGCCCTGTCAGGTTTAATAAGTGGGATTTCTTGCCTTATAAATGGGGTTGGGACCATCAGTTGCGTTGAGGAGAAGTCAGGTGGATACACAGCTGATAGTCCTACTGAATAGACTGTTAGAATTTGTATTATGGCAAGAAAAAAGCAGCTAAGTAAAGAAAAACGAGTGGCCATCATTACTTTAAGAAATGAAGGTCAGTCAGTCAGCCGAAAAATTGGGAAAACTTTGAAAGTAAGGGCTATTTGACCATGAAGGAGAGTGATGGGGTGCTGCGCCAGATGACCTGGCCTCCACAGTCACCGGACCTGAACCCAATCGAGATGGTTTGGGGTGAGCTGGACCGAAGAGTGAAGGCAAAAGGGCCAACAAGTGCTAAGCATCTCTGGGAACTCCTTCAAGACTGTATGTACTATGTACTATGTACTATGTTACTATGTTACTATGTTACATGTGTTAATTCATAGTTTTGATGCCTTCATAGTCATGAAAATAAAGAAAACTCTTTGAATGAGAAGGTGTGTCCAAACTTTTGGTCTGTACTGTATATATATATTTTGGCTTCCTTATAATTATTATGCCCATGCTGAACTGAATATAATTATATGTATATATAAATAGAATGCATAATAAAAATTGTCCCCTTGGTGCTGTGTTTATAGATATGTGCCAATATATTTTGAGCTGGCACTATCATTATTTTCCCCATGTCAATATATATATATATTTATTTATGTAAATAGTCTCCCCATGGTGTGGATTAGATATAGATATATATATTTGTACTTTTGCCAGTATTGTCCTCCTAATGCTATATATATATAAACTGGCTTATTATTGATCATTGCTGTTTATTTGTGGATATACCTTATTCAATATAAATTGATCAAAAGGGAGCCTCTGTAGAAAAACTGCCTGTGCGCTCCGAACCTCCGAACAGCTTTGCACCGGGCTGTGAGAGGATGGATGGCTGCAATAGGGCGGTCAAGGCAGGTTTGAGCGAAGTGCGCTGGCCGGCGCATGCGCACTCCGCTCAACGAGGCCGCTGCCAGAAGTCTGCATGGGCGCATCAGGTTATACCTTATATTTTTCACTTTCACAAAGGGTTACCGGACAAAATGCAGCCCACATTTAGTTCCTAATTTTCCCCCAAATACGCCAACACCCCAGATGTGCTTAAAAAATGATATATGGGCGCATGGCAGGGCTCTAGAGTAAAACTGCCAAATATGAATTTTGATGACAGGCCTTAATTGGCAGACATGTATTTTAGGTGCCATGTCGCATTAAATAAATTCCTGAGGTCACCAGAAATGAAAAACCCCAACAAGTGACCCCATTTTGGAAAGAGCACCCCCGTACAAATATTTTATGGGGTGGAAAGGGCACTTTTGACTTAAGGGTTGTCTCACATGAAAAATTATGCATTGGTTGTTGGAAAGTGGATATGCAAGCGAGGTGGACTAAATAAGAGATATAAAGTGGAAATATTACAGGGAACATAATTTAATTTATTCACCATGGATGAGTGGTAGATTTTAAAACACTACTTCATGCACAGGCCAGGTTTTTCAGGGCAGGATTCACAGTGGTAAATGGTGTCCTTCCTAATACCCCTTTTTGAACACATTCTGCATCTTTTTGGGGTCCTTCCCTTTCTTGCTGTCTGGAGGACTTCAGTTGGGAAGAATCTGGAACAGCTGCAAATGAAAAAAAATAAAAATCTGTGCAGCAATTCCAGATGTTCTTCTTCCTTCTTCTTCTTTTCTTCTTTTTTCTTTTCAGCATGAAGGGGGTTAAATCACAACGGTGTGCACCACAAATCCCAGCAAGCCACAAGCAGCACAGAAAGGTACATAACCTCTCTACATGCAGTCACCAGCTAGAATGTCTGCATGCAGCGAAGTTCTGCCTCTTCCTGTACACTTACAGCCCTGCCATTGGCTAGAGCGTTGTTCCAGCCAATAGCAGCGCTGGCAGGCAACACAAAACACTGATGTCCCCTGCCTCACCTCGGAGTAGACAGGTGATGACTTTTTCATCGTCGGGCACCGCTACATGACACCCACCGCCCCCCATCCCCTGCAGCTCCGGAGCTGCGATGCGCATGTGTAAGGAATCTGGCCAATAGCAGCGATTGGGTCTGCAAGGAGCTGGAAAAACCTCCCGCAGCCCTCAGTTAACATGGCTGCATGCTAGGCAGAGCAGCCTTTGCACCCCGGTTCCCAAACGATTATGCCTGGTGGCCGGGTGTTCGTTGCGCCTTAATAGTACGGCGCTGGGAGGCAAGTCACGTCCCGCTGTGCTGTATTTTTATGGCGCTGGTTGGGAAGGGGTTAAAACGGCCAACAATGAGGGGACAATACAAAGTATAGTAATAGAAAACAACACTGGACACTAACTCTGTAATCTACATAAAAACCATTAACTAACCAAATAAATAACATTATACTCTACTTAATTATCACTAACTAACCAACTATATAATTAGCATAAATATCATTAACTAACAAATTGAGATGTAAATCGGCAGTGCTTCAACAAATACTACACACAATGCACTAATTGCCTCTTAATCTGAATTGCAAGTAATATTCATATTTTTTTTCCTAACAAAACAGTACTCAGTAGGAGAAGAAAAAAAACATGTATATATCTGCATGTGGCCTTTGTTTTTGTGGCCCTGTACTGGTGGGTTGGTGGGACCTAGGGCCATGGGGGGCATTGTCAGACAGCTGATTGCTGTTTGACTCCTGGGTCCTGCTGCCTACTAGGGCAGTACCGCTTTGTCACCGCAGTATGCTGCGGCTTTTTTGTGAGAGTAGGTCCCACTCAAAGAGGCGACCTTGGCGTGGTGAGTGGGCTTATGCCTTTTGATCAAAATGTACACTAATGCCTCTTGTACAGCATGTAGGATAGTGGGCTGTACACTTTTATATTGCGCTGAGAAGCGAATTAGATCTAAGCATAGCATTGTGGATGTGTGATCCAGTTCTGTTTTTCTCCCCTTGATAGAAGAAAAAAAAGGAGATCTAGGAGCAGCAGCGGTAACTGGCAAAGAAGGTGAAGGAGATCCTTGTGCAGCAGGGGAAGCTTGCACTGAAGGTGCAGCAGTTTGATGCGCTGCAACTAAATCAGATGCAGGAGTTGTGTGACCTGCAGAAGATACTTAAAAAGTTGCCATAGTGCCCTGTTTGGCTCCAACTTTTAAATAAATCGTTTTTGCAGTTAAAACGTGTGCATACTATTTTAATACTGTTATGTTTTCATGTAATTTTTAATAATAAGGTTGCAGTAATGCCCCTTTAGTCCATGGCAAACTCACCAGGATCAAGACAGACAGCAGCAGCAGCGGGTAATGGTAATGGTGGAGTATAAGACCTACACATAACTCATCAGGGTCAGGACAGGCAGCAGCAGGTACACACAGTCAGGTCCATAAATATTGGGACATCAACACAATTCGAACATTTTTGGCTCTATACACTACCGCAATGGATTTGAAATGAAACGAACTAGATGTGCTTTAACTGCAGACTGTCAGCTTTAATTTGAGGGTATTTACATCCAAATCAGGTGAACGGTGTAGGAATTACAACAGTTTGCATATGTGCCTCCCACTTGTTAAGGGGCCAAAAGTAATGGGACAGAATAATAATCATAAATCAAACTTTCACTTTTTAATACTTGGTTGCAAATCCTTTGCAGTCAATAACAGACTGAAGTCTTGAACACATAGACATCACCAGACGCTGGGTTTCATCCCTGGTGATGCTCTGTCAGGCCTCTACTGCAACTGTCTTCAGTTCCTGCTTGTTCTTGGGCCATTTTCCCTTCAGTTTTGTCTTCAGCAAGTGAAATGCATGCTCAATCGGATTCAGGTCAGGTGATTGACGTGGCCATTGCATAACATTTTACTTCTTTCGCTTAAAAAACTCTTTGGTTGCTTTTGCAGTATTGTTTGGGTCATTGTCGATCTGCACTGTGAAGCGCCGTCCAATGAGTTCTGAAGCATTTGGCTGAATATGAGCAGATAATATTGCCCGAAACACTTCAGAATTCACCCTGCTGCTTTTGTCAGCAGTCACATCATTAATAAATACAAGAGAACCAGTTCCATTGGCAGCCATACATCCCCACGCCATGAAACTACCACCACCATGCTTCACTGATGAGGTGGTATGCTTAGGATCATGGGAAGTTCTTTTCCTTCTCCATACTCTTCTCTTCCCATCACTCTGGTACAAGTTGATCTTGGTCTCATCTGTCCATAGGATGTTGTTCCAGAACTGTGAAGGCTTTTTTAGATGTCGTTTGGCAAACTCTAATCTGGCCTTCCTGTTTTTGAGGCTCACCAATGGTTTACATCTTGTGGTGAACCCTTTGTATTCACTCTGGTGAAGTCTTCTCTTGATTGTTGATTTTGACACACATGCGCCTACCTCCTGGAGAGTGTTCTTGATCTGGCCAACTGTTGTGAAGGGTGTTTTGTTCACCAGGGAAAGAATTCTTCGGTCATCTACCACAGTTGTTTTCCGTGGTCTTCCGGTTCTTTTGGTGTTGCTGAGCTCACCGGTGCATTCCTTCTTTTTTAGGATGTTCCAAGCAGTTGTTTTGGCCACGCCTAATGTTTTTGCTATCTCTCTGATGGGTTTGTTTTGTTTTTTCAGCGTAATGATTGCTTGCTTCACTGATAGTGACAGCTCTTTGGATCTCATCTTGAGAGTTGACAGCAACAGATTCCAAATGCAAATAGCACACCTGAAATTAACTCTGGACCTTTTATCTGCTCATTGTAATTGGGATAATGAGGGAATAACACACACCTGGCCATGAAACAGCTAAAAAGCCAATTGTTCCATTACTTTTGGTCCCTTAACAAGTGGGAGGCACATATGAAAACTATTGTAATTCCTACACCGTTCACCTGATTTGGATATAAATACCCTCAAATTTAAGCGGACAGTCTGCAGTTAAAGCACACCTTGTTCGTTTCATTTCAAATCCATTGTGGTGGTGTATAGAGCCAAAAATGTTAGCATTGTGTCGATGTCCCAATATTTATGGACCTGACTGTAGTAACGGTTTAGTATAAAGCCTACACATAACTCAGCAGGATAAGGAGAGACAGCAGCAGGTAACGGTAATGGTGTAGTATAAGGCCTACACATAACTCAGCATGATCAGGACAGACAGCAGGTGTCACGATCAGTGTGGGGGGGGGGGGAAACTCCACACTGAACACAGGAGGGAATGGGAACAGTAACTGGGCCTGGAAACTAGGGAAGAAACAGGTCACCTCCTAGGCAACCCTAATCCATGCCCTGTGTACCTATCAATATGAATAGACCTTGAAGGTAGGAATATTCATAAGCAGGATACCTAGGCCCTGATTTCCCTATAAGGCCCTGGAATAAGTATAGGACCAGAGACAACCCATTCCTCCCCAGATGGATGAATGGAAGTCCCTGTTTCAGGCCCAGATACAACAACAGCGAATATAACAAATACGAACAAACATGACACTTAACATCTGTAGAGATGGAAGAACAGGAACACAAGAGTGGATCTCACACCAGCTCAGCCAAACCCAAATGAAGCTATCAACGCATAGTCAGAAGGGTGGGGTGAGACTATAAAGGGTAGAAGTGATGACCACTGAACAACAGCTGAGAAAAGGGAAGTGGTCATTAACCCTATCAACACTTAATCAAGAGAAATCAAGGAGGCTGTTAGATTCCTCCACGCTCAGCTAATCTCCTTGATTTCCTGACATCAGTCACCTGAGGGACTGTGACAGCAGCAGGTTCTTTGCAGCAGGAATGTGTTCCAAGGAATGGGCCCCCACCAGACCGGGGCAACACCACAAATAAACTTAGTCACCTCTGACAGCAGCAGGTTTTTTGTTTGCAGCAGGAATGTGTTCCTAAAAATGGGCCCCCACCAGACTGGGACAACACCACAAATAAACTTAGACACCTCTGACAGCAACAGCTTCTTCGTCTAGAGCAGGAATGTGTTCCCAGGAATGGGCCCCCATCAGACCGAGGCAACACCACAAATTAATTTAGACACCTCTGACACTAGCAGGTTTGTTGTTTTGAGCAGGAATGTGCTCCCATGTATATAAAATGCAATATTTTCTGTTGAAATAGTTTTTTTCAAAGGTATTTTAACTTTGTAAAGCCCACAATAAATTTGTACAAATTTAGCTCCACACGCCGCCCGCTCGGGCACATCGAGTCTGGAGCAGAAAACTGGGGTAATGCAGCCTGCCATGCTGTGTGCTGATTCCTCCAAGCCAGGAGTATTTGAAGAGGGACCCCCATATAAAAAGCATAAAGGGCAAGGACCAGTACTGGGTGGCGACGTACTTAGACCCACGGTACAAACACAAAATGGCGGACATGTTACCAGCATCACAGAGGGCTGGCAGAATGCAGCATTTCCAGGCCTTACTTCGAGATATGCTGCATTCTGCTGTTGCGGGCACTGGCAGAGGAATTTTCACCCACAGCAAAACAGGTGCAGGTAGCAATGCTACCGCTCCTGCAAGAAGAGGGTGGTTTGAGGATGTGTTGGTCAATTTGGATATGAGATCATTCTTGAAGCCAACCAATGAAAAGCCGCCCTCCGTATCCAGCATCAGGGAATGCCTAGACCGACAGGTGTCCGACTACATCGGGTTAACGGCCAATGCGGACACTCTGAGAAGCAAGGAACCCCTGGACTACTGGGTGTGCAGGCTTGATCTGTGGCCAGAGCTGGCACAATTTGCCATGGAACTCTTGGCACTGCAGGCTGTCACTCTCAGGCAAAAGGGGACAGTTAAGGTGTGTGGTTACCTTGACTTGAAGCAAGGAGGCCACTGCCCCCTTGACTTCAAGCTGGCTGGCAATATAGCACTGATGGAGAATAAAACTGTGTTTTTTGAACTTATGCAGCATCAGGTAACAGTATGAAACATATGATTATTAACAGGCTGTAGGCTAATATGAGGTTCTGCTGGTGGGTGTAGATGCATTTTTGAGGTGACAGGTTCCCTTTAAAGGGGCAGGGCGCTGTGGAAGATGCTGTTAAGGGAGCGGAGTGCTGTGGAGGTCACAGTTAAGGGGACCGTCTGCTATGGAGGTCAGTGTTAAGAGGGAGGGGCGCTGTAGAGGTCACTGTTAAGGGGGCGTGTTTTGTGGAGGTCACATTTTAAAGGGAACGGAGCACTGTGGAGGTCGCTGTTAAGGGGGTGGGTTATTATGGAAATCACTGTTAGGAGACGGGGTACTGTGGAGGTCACTAATAAGGGGGTGGCCGCTGCAGAGTTCATTGTTAATGAGGCGGGTGCTGTGGAGGTTACTGTTAAGGCGGCAGGGCACTGTGGAGTTCACTGTTAAGGGGTGGGCCGCTGTGGAGGTCACTGTTATTTTTATTAAAGCAATCTCATAGAATACTCACAAATAAGTTATTAATATGTCATTAAAAAATAGAACTGTCCGTACTATCTCACTAATATGAAATAGGCTAGTTGTTATGACAACCTTACATATGGCATTTGAGTTTCTTGTTTCTTGAGTCAAAACAAGTAAAATAATAAAGCAAACAGAGGTATAGTATGAGAAGCTCTGAAAACATGATTATGTTCCTTGGACACGTAAATATGATGGAGTCTTGGAATTGATGAACATATAACCTCACAGTTTATAAAGGGGAGTTAAACAATATTGTATTAAATATAATGATAATATGTAATGCATGCACAAAATGCTGTTTAAATATGTTGTTCAAGTACAGTGCATTCGGAAAGTCTTCAGACCCTTTCACTTTTTTTTTACATTTTGTTATGTTAGGGCCTTAAGCTAAAATAAAAAAAAATAAAAAAAAAGTTTTCCCATGAATCTGCACTAAATACTCTATAATGACAAAGTGAAAACAGAATTATAGATATGTTTGCAAATTTATAAAAAAGTAAAATTTTGCATGGACAGAGATCCAAAGTCGAGTCCATTAAAACACTTCGGTATTAATGCTGTCCGGAAACCTGTCTCCATACAGCATTAAAATGTATTGCCTCCGTGAAGGCAAAATTTGTGCGAGACTTCAGTGAATGAACTTGGTATTCAGTTCTACAACTTTAAAAACTTTTCAAATTTGGAATCTGAAGTCGGGTTTGTACCGGCTGGTACTTCGCTTCTAAATCAGACTTCGCATTGCTAATTTGAAGTGAAGCGGTGGCATCATGCTGTGAGGGGAGGGGATGTTTCACCGGCTGCGACAGGGAGACTAGTCAAAGTTCAGGCAAAGCTGAATGGAGTATAGAGGTATTTTTTTTATGAAAACCTGAACCAGTGTGCTGTGGACTTCAGAATAGACCAAAGGTTCACGTTCCAACAAGACAATCACCCTATGCACACAGGAGTGGCTTAGGGACCCCTCTGTGAATGTTCTATATTGGACAAGCCAGAGCATTGACTCAAACCCAATTGAACATTACTGGAGGGACCTTAAAGCAGCTGTTCAACGACGACCCCCATCTAAGGCTACTTTGACAACTGGCGTTTTGGTTTCCGTTTGTAAGATCCATTTCAGGACTCTCACAAGCGGTCCAAAACGGATCAGTTTTGTCCTAATGCATTCTGAATGGAAAACAATCCATTCAGAATGCATCAGTTTGCCTCCGTTCCGCCTCCATTGCACTTTGCTTGCAGCATTTTTGTGTCAAAGGCAAACGGATCCGTCCTGACACACAATGTAAGTCAATGGAGACGGATCAGTTTTGACTGACACAATGCAAAACTGATCCGTCTTGAACACCATTGAAAGTCAATGAGGGGCGGATCCATTTTGCATTGTGTCAGTCAAAACTGATCCGTCTCCATTGACTTACATTGTGTGTCAGGACAGATCCGTTTGCCTCTGCATCGTCAGGCGGACACCAAAACGCTGCAAGCAAAGCGCAATGGAGGCACAAAGATTTTGAACATTCTGTTTTCACTTTTTTATTATGGGGTATTGAGTGCAGAATGATGGGGAAAACATTGAAGTTGTTTTTATTTTAGCACAAGGCTCCAACAGAATAGAATGTGAAAAAGTGAAAGGGTCTGAAGACTTTCTGAATGCACTGTGCATTTATTGCTTCTATGTCCCAAAATAGCTCCAGGAGACTGTGTTGTTAAGTCACTTCAACATGACTTCAGACAGTTTGAGGACAAGTAGCTTTGGTTACAATTTTTTAGCCTGAAAATTTCATGTTGTTCTTATCTTGCTCTGCCTGTGGATGTCATCATTTTTCACAGCTTGCTGGTGATTTCTTGAAGTAGAAAAGTACATTTATGTGGAATTGATATAATGCAAGTCCGATAGATAAGATGTTTCTGTTGCAAGTGCACAGCAAAGTTATATAGAAAAAATACTCAAAACTGCTGAAGGGAAAACCATGTCCATCAAGTACAAATTTTTACACTATAACTATGACCAGTGCCCTTTAATCAGAATTTACATTCCATTAAATTTAGTGTGGACCATTCAAACTCAGAAGAATAATATATTTATCTTTTATTTTTGGAAATTAGGATGCATGAATATCTGTTCTTTACCTATTAAACCAATGGGCAGAATTTAGAACAAATACTGTGATTGCTGTGCTGGCTACTGGATAGTATCTGCTAAATACTAGTAAAAAAAAATGCAATTCTAAATTTACCCGTACACATAAGACTGGAGAGTCTGCCAACACTCACGTATTTAAGAGTGCTCCTAATATCTTCTGACAGATGCATTTCAATATGCCTAACCTTTTTTCTCAAGAGAGGTGTGAGCAATCCAATTGCAGTGGGGAGCGTCACAGCCAGGGAGAAAAAAATGCTCAAGGAGACGCCCCTTGAGAAATGCGACTATCTCCTCCTCCCTGTACCGATGATATTATTAATTACTTACTAACAAGGACCCTATCTGGGAAGGGTTTAATTATTACTTAAACACTATTGCCTACTCGGCTATCTAACCACTCTTGTCCCAGACTAATAAAACGTAACTTTTACTTGTTCATGTTTAAAAAACAAAAAAATTATTGTGAGCTACCTATAGGGTTAAAAACACTCAAGAGAGGTGTGAGCAGTCTGCCCGACACCCCTGATGAAGCCAGATTAGCTGGCGAAACATGTTGGGGGGCGGATTTTAGGTTTTTTAACTTGCTGACCCTATTGTGACCTTACAGTGCCTTTGTGTGCCTGATACCACATTATATGTTACTCCAAAGTACATTTAACCTTGGTGTGCTATTCCCCAGACATGGGGGCCAAGCAGCTATCAGGCATGTTTTGAACATGTTTATATAACAGGGAATATGATGTATGACTGAGCGGTGTTAGTGCACTCCCGCCAATTCATACACCCAGTGATTCTTCATACAAAGTAAGCCACATGGGGTACTGGAATCGTTCCCTAGTGCCATAGATAGCCGAAACTTTTGGGGCAGAAAAAATTAAGAACCTACCCTTTCCAACATTACTCTGATTTTCTTGCTAATCTTCTATAAGCGTCGATGGTATCTATCCGAGCCCTCCACTCAGAATAGCTAGGGCTATTTTGTGTGCCCCAGTATTTAAGAATCAAGGCCTTTCCAAAGAGACTCTATAGGGGAGAAGAGACCTAATATTGCCTGCATAAAACAGCGATTCAATTTAATCTTGTATCTTCTATATAGATCTTCATAAATACTCGTCCAAAATCTACTTATTTCTGGACAGTTCCATAGCAAGTGACTTAGACCAGCATTTTCAGCCGAGCACTTCCAACACGTATCCTTTCTTTCCTTATATATTTTGGCGAGGAAGGCGGGGGAATAGTACAGGCGGTGTACATTTGTAAACTGGATCAATCTATATTTTTGGGAAATCAATACTTTTTTTATATTTTGATATACAATATCCCAATCAACAGAACTCCCTTCGCCTAATTCAACTTCCCAGCCTCCCTCGCTTTTAAATGTTGTTATTTCTCCTAAACAGTCCCGAAATCTGTGATATATTTGAGAGAGAGTGAGTTGTGTATCCCTAAATTTAAAACAATAGTCCAAAAAGGAGTTTGCCCTAGTGATCAAAAGACTTTTATCCTGACTGCTCGTGAATGCATGACTGATTTGTGCATATCTATATCTATCTAAAAAGGTGACATTTGTACCCTTTATTAATTCATCAAAAGAGATAATACTACCATGTGATATTATATGAGTTAAGTGGTTGATGCCGCGTAAATTCCAATAATTATAATCTTCAATTAACATAAATTCTGCTAAATTACAATTGTGCCAAAGTGGAGTGAAATAAGTGGGACTACTTACACCCAATTTCTTTTTAGTCTTATTCCAAACCCTATCTAACGTATCGCTGATTAAACACAGTTTTTTTCTTTTCCCCGGATGCCCAGTCTCCAAAATAGAAAAAATATCTCCGTAAGGCCCCTGAAAGTCCCTTGACAGGATATTCAGCAGCGTCGCAGACTGATGGTCCCCCCCCCCGCCCCACTTACCACATTATCTGAGCTGCAATATAGTATCCTCGAAGGAATGGAAGGGAAAGACCACCGTCTCTCTCGGAAAGGCAGAGATATTTTAGCTTGATCCTAACCTTTCCCCTCCCCCAGATTAACTCATTCAGCAATCTATCCAGCAGCCTGAAAAATGAATCATCAATCCATATCGGACATGCTGTCAAGGGGTATAGGGCAATAGGGAGGACCACCATCCTAATCAGTGCAATCCTTTCTGCCTGTGACAGGGGCAACTTCTGCCAAGTTCAGATCTTCTCCTTCACCTTATTGATCATAGGAATTATATTTAGGAAATTATATCTAGACAAATCTGCACTAATTCTAATACCCAGATATCGAATAGAATCGGTAAGGCCGAGTGGTCTGATACCTAATACTCCATCGGGAGGTGTTCGTACAAGGGGGAGGAGTTCAGACTTATCCCAGTTAACTTTATAGCCTGATAGAGAACCATATTCTTCCAAGATATTCATTCCACCCCTGCCGCAGAAAAACAAGAATATCGTCCGCGTACAGGCTAATTTTATCTTCCTCTCCTCTCCCTCCGAAGCCAACAATCTCTTTAGACTGTCTAATTCTGCATGCGAGGGGCTCTAACGCCAGATCAAATATCAAAGGTGAAAGGGGACATCCCTGCCTGGTGCCTTGCTGTAAGGGGAGCTGTTCTGAATCAATCCCATTTATCTTAACACTGGCAGTGAACCCAGAGTAGAGCAACTGTATCCATTTAATAAAATGTTCACCCAGGTTCATTCTGTTCAGGGTTCCCCATAGAAAGGGCCACTCCACCCTGTCAAAGGCCTTCTCGGCATCCAGAGGCAGGATGGAGCGGTCCTCCCCATCCCCAACATATATATTAAGAAAAGCTATACGGATATTTGATTGTATATTTCGTTTTGGGATGAACCCCGTCTGATCCGAATGGATCAGACAGTGTATAACCCCCTCAGCCTATTAGCGACCAATTTAGCTAGTATCTTGTAATCGGTATTGAGTAATGAAATTGGACGATACGATCCAATTTCAGTCTTATCTTTGTCCTTCTTCAAAATTAGAGAGATGGAAGCCTCCCTCAAAGAGGGAGGAAGTAAACCGCTCCTCCAAGATTCATTAAGCGTTTGAAAAAGGAGAGGCAATATCGTTTTACGATGTACTCTATATAGTTAAAAGGGCAAGCCATCTCGGCCCGGGGCCGTATTGCTTTTTATACTATCAACCGCGGCTTCCAACTCTTCAAAAGTAATTGGCAAATTTAATTTAGAACGATCTTGATCGGAGAGGCGAGGGAGTACCACTTTGTCCAAAAAGTGAACCGAGGCTCCATCTTCCACCCCGAGATCCGACTGGTATAGTTTAGTGAAATATTCTATGAAGGCAGTTTTAATATTTAAGTAATCATTAGTTAAGGCGCCAGAAGATAGCTTAATTTACTTTATCGGGGCTTGGGTCTTTTGATTAGCGACTACGGATGCCAGCAATCTACCTGTTTTCCCTTTTTCAAAGAAGGCCCGCTGTCACAGAAGGATTACAAGCCGGCCTGGGGTTCCTCAGCGATTCGTAGGGGCTCACAGCTCCAACAGGTCATGTCTCATCCCGCAGCTGATACACTTCATCCATGCAGCAAGCCTAGTTAGTGCTCCCCTGGGGACATGCGCGGCACAGGCCATCTGCGGCGCTCTCTCACCGCTCACAGCTGGTCGCGTCTATGCGACTCACCCTCCTGAGATTCTTTGGGAGTTCATGTGCCGTGTTGGGCGGCCGCAGTGCCCTCTCACTGCACGCAGCACACCCGCCGCTCAGCGCCAAAAGACTGGCCGTCGGTCCGTCCAAGTCAAAAATAATTTTTAGCTGAAAAATAAATAAAATGATAATTTTTTTTCCATATTAACTTACACTATTAATAAAGTTGGAAGTGACCAATTGTTCACATGCATGGGAACAAACAGGACTTTTCTGTCCCCCAACTTTCCTGGTGCTACCAGACACAATAAATAAGACCATGCAGGCTCTGTGTTTGCACTTATCTACAAACTATGGACCTGATTTATCATACCTTCACTGCACAATTCTGGCATCAAAAAGTCGCCAACCCCTTCCCGACCACCATATGGCTATTTACAGAAGGCACCAACGGCTAATGTTCATGACTAGTGGTAATGCCGATCACGGACATTTAACACTTCAGATGCCATGGTCAATTCTGACAATGGGCATCTGAATGCTGAAAACCCGGAAGAGCATGCTTCCAGGTGTGCTCTGGCTCCCTCTGGCTGGGATCGAGGGAGCCAGTGTGTGTTAGCAGCAGCCCTTGTCATCCTGTGTGCTCATGCATTGAGTCTATGAGAAAAGCAATCCAATAATTGCTTTGTATAGTTCTTTATGGGAACTATTAAAAAAAACTGTAAAAAAGTGTTTTTATAAGTTAAAAAAAGATATATAAAACTTCAGATAATCCCCCATTCCCCAAAATGAAAAAACAAACAAACAAACAAACAAACAAACATATAAATAGAAAAAAAATCACACATCATAGGTATCCTGCCATGCAAAAATGCCTGCACTATTAAAATATAAAAAAATTAATCCAATACGGAAAAAAGAGTCAAAATGGCCGATTAGTCATTTTTCGGATGCTTCTCCTCTCACAAAAAATTCAATAAAAAGTGATCAAAAAGTTGTACACCCCAAAAGGTGACACTGAAAAGTAGAGATCACGCACAAAAAATGAGTCTTTACAGAGCTCCGCACACATAAATACAGAAAAGTTATAGGGCACTGGAATAAGGAGAACATTTTTTTCAAGTTTTGGTTTTCCAGTATAAAAACACAATAAAAAATATACATATGTGGTAGTGCCGGATTCGTACTGACTTGGAAAGTTAAAGTAACTGGTCAGTTTTATGGTATGGGGAACGCTGTAAAAACAAAACCCACAAAACTGTGTGAAATTGCATTTTTTTGTTCAATTTCACCCCATTTATAATTTCTTTTCCTCTCCACACCACATTGTATGCAACTGTAAATAATGACATTAGAAAGGGCATCTTGTCCCACAAAAAAAGACATCATATAGCTTTGTGAACAGAAAAATAAAAAGTTATGGCTTTGGGAGAGCTGGGACTAAAAAACTAAAACGAAAAAACGGAAAATTGCCCGATCATGAAAGGTTTAAAGAGGAACTCCCGCTAAAAATTTTTTCTCTGACCTGTTAGAAACATGATGTAATCTGTGGTAAATGTAATCTTTTTACCAGTGGCTAATTCTCGGCTGTGTCGTGTAAAACGGCAATCAGACTCTCCAAATAACACAGCATCTTATGTGTTTGACAGGAGGTCAGTTTCTCTATGGATTCCTATGGGAGCCTCAATGTCAGTCTCATAGGAGTGAATGGAGAAGTAACTGACTTTCTGTCCTGTGTTAGATAGAGATCAGAGTGTTGGTCATATGACACAGCAAAAATTAGAAGGGAGAGGATAACTCACAAAAACAGTCACTGGTGAGAAGATTACATTTACTATGGATTGCATCATGTACCCATCTAACAGGTCAGAGAATGCAAATTTTTGAGGAAGTTCTTCTTAAGAGATGGCCTTTGCAGTTCACAAGGTGGTCGTTTCCTGGCGAACTTTGCACGTTCGTAATTCGCCGAACATGCGAACATATGGTGATGTCCGCCGACGCCATATTCTTTTGCATTACGCCGAACTTTGGCCCATGACACACACATCAGGTGGGACAGAACAGCCAATTGAGATGTTTCAGCGCATGGACACGCCCCCACCCTATAACAGAACCCGATCTGGCAGCCATTTTACATTCAGTTTTTTGCCAGTGTAGGGAGAGGTTGCTTTGTGGAGCAGGGACAGACTTTTAGGGACTCCAAACGCTAGCTAATAGGGCCACAAAAGTCCTTTTAAGGACAGGTACCGTATAAGTGTGCTATTGATAGGTGTGATATACTGAGGGGTGTGATATACTTATAATATACTTTCTAACATAGAAAGTATATTATAGTGCATTTGTATATTGTGCAGCAGTTGTGTGCGGTTCTGCTGCGATACCGCAGCTATATACACTGCATGCAGAATTATTAGGCAAATGAGTATTTTGACCACATCATCCTCTTTATGCATGTTGTCTTACTCCAAGCTGTATAGGCTCGAAAGCCTACTACCAATTAAGCATATTAGGTGATGTGCATCTCTGTAATGAGAAGGGGTGTGGTCTAATGACATCAACACTCTATATTAGGTGTGCATAATTATTAGGCAAATTCCTTTCCTTTGGCAAAATGGGTCAAAAGAAGGACTTGACAGGCTCAGAAAAGTCAAAAATAGTGAGATATCTTGCAGAGGGATGCAGCACTCTTAAAATTGCAAAGCTTCTGAAGCATGATCATCGAACAATCAAGCGTTTCATTCAAAATAGTCAACAGGGTCGCAAGAAGCGTGTGGAAAAACCAAGGCGCAAACTAACTGCCCATGAACTGAGAAAAGTCAAGCGTGCAGCTGCCAAGATGCCACTTGCCACCAGTTTGGCCATATTTCAGAGCTGCAACATCACTGGAGTGCCCAAAAGCACAAGGTGTGCAATACTCAGAGACATAGCCAAGGTAAGAAAGGCTAAAAGACGACCACCACTGAACAAGACACACAAGCTGAAACGTCAAGACTGGGCCAAGAAATATCTCAAGACTGATTTTTCTAAGGTTTTATGGACTGATGAAATGAGAGTGAGTCTTGATGGGCCAGATGGATGGGCCCGTGGCTGGATTGGTAAAGGGCAGAGAGCTCCAGTCCGACTCAGACGCCAGCAAGGTGGAGGTGGAGTACTGGTTTGGGCTGGTATCATCAAAGATGAGCTTGTGGGGCCTTTTCGGGTTGAGGATGGAGTCAAGCTCAACTCCCAGTCCTACTGCCAGTTTCTGGAAGACACCTTCTTCAAGCAGTGGTACAGGAAGAAGTCTGCATCCTTCAAGAAAAACATGATTTTCATGCAGAACAATGCTCCATCACACGCGTCCAAGTACTCCACAGCGTGGCTGGCAAGAAAGGGTATAAAAGAAGAAAATCTAATGACATGGCCTCCTTGTTCACCTGATCTGAACCCCATCGAGAACCTGTGGTCCATCATCAAATGTGAGATTTACAAGGAGGGAAAACAGTACACCTCTCTGAACAGTGTCTGGGAGGCTGTGGTTGCTGCTGCACGCAATGTTGATGGTAAACAGATCAAAACACTGACAGAATCCATGGATGGCAGGCTTTTGAGCGTCCTTGCAAAGAAAGGTGGCTATATTGGTCACTGATTTGTTTTTGTTTTGTTTTTGAATGCCAGAAATGTATATTTGTGAATGTTGAGATGTTATATTGGTTTCACTGGTAAAAATAAATAATTGAAATGGGTATATATTTGTTTTTTGTTAAGTTGCCTAATAATTATGCACAGTAATAGTCATCTGCACACACAGATATCCCCCTAAAATAGCTAAAACTAAAAACAAACTAAAAACTACTTCCAAAAATATTCAGCTTTGATATTAATGAGTTTTTTGGGTTCATTGAGAACATGGTTGTTGTTCAATAATAAAATTAATCCTCAAAAATACAACTTGCCTAATAATTCTGCACTCCCTGTAGAGGGACACACGCTATTGGAATAACTAATTGCAACTGGTGTGATATACCGGTTGCCCAAAAAAAACTTATTGAGGGGTGTGATATAACTATAACATACTTTCTAACATAGAAAATATATAGTGCATTTGAATTGTGCAGCAGTTCTGTGCGGTTCTGCTGCGATACCACAGGTATATAGAGGGACAAGCGCTATTGGAACAACTATTTTCAACGGGTGTGATATACCAGTTGCCTGAAAAAAAATGATTGAAGGATGTAATATACCTGCTTCCACAAAATACTGATTAAGGGGTTTGATATACCTGCTTCCACAAAATACTGATTGAGGGGTGTGATATACTTTCTTCCACCAAATATTGATTAAGGGGTTCTATATAACTGCTTCCACAAAATACTCATTGAGGGGTGCCATATACCTGCTTCCACAAAATACTGAATAAGGGGTTTGATATACCTGCTTCCACAAAATACTGATTGAGGGGTGCGATATTACTGCTTCCACAAAATACTGATTAAGGGTATTTATATACCTGCTTCCACAAAATATTGATTAAGGCCTGCAATACACCTGCTTTCACAAAATACTTATTAAGGGGTTTGATATACCTGCTTCCAGAAAATTCTGATTAAGGGGTCTGATATACCTGCTTCCACAAAATACAGATTGAGGGGTGCGATATACCTGCATCCACCAAATATTGATTAAGGGGTTCTATATAACAGCTTCCACAAAATCCTGATTAAGGGGATTGATATACCAGCTTCCACCAAATATTGATTGAGGCCTACGATACACCTGCTTCCACAAAATACTGATTAAGGGTATTGATATACCTTCTTCCACTAAATACTGATTAAGGGGTCTGATATACCTGCTTCCACAAAATACAGATTAAGGGGATTAATATACCTGCTGCCACCAAATATTGATTGAGGCCTACTATACCCTTGCCTCTACAAAATACTGATTAAGGGGTTTGATTTACCTGCTTCCACAAAATACTGTTTTAGGGGTTTGATATACCTTCTTCCACAAAATACTGTTGAGGGGTGCAAAATTCCTGCTTCCACCAAATATTGATTAAGGGGTTATATATACCTGCTTTCACAAAATACTGATTGAGGGGTGGGATATACCTGCTTAAACAAAATACTGATTAAGAGGTTCTATATATCTGCTTCCACAAAATACAGATTGAGGGGTGCGATATACTCGCTTCCACCAAATATTGATTAAGGGGTTCTATATACCTGCTTCCACAAAATACTGATTAAGGGGATTGATATCACTGCTTCCACTAAATATTCATTGAGGCCTGCGATACAAATGCTTCCACAAAATACTGATTAAGGGGTTTGATATATCTGCTTCCACAAAATACTGATTGAGGGGTGTGATATACCTGCTTCCACAAAATACTGATTAAGGGGTTTGATATACCTGCTTCCACAAAATACTGATTGAGGGGTGCAATATTCTTGCTTCCACAAAATACTAATTATGGGGTTTGATATCCCTGCTTCTACAAAATACTGATTGAGGGGTGCGTTATATACTTGCTTCAATCAAATATACTGTACCTGCTATCACAAATTATAGATTGAGAGGTGCAATATACCTGCTTCCACCAAATATTGAGTAAAGGTTTATAAATACCTGCTTCCACAAAATACAGATTAAGGGGATTGATATACCTGCTTTAAACAAATAATGATTGAGACCTACGATACACCTGCTTCCACAAAATACTGATTGAGGGGATTGATATACCTGCTTTCACAAAATACTGATTGAGGGGTGCGATATACCTGCTTCAACAAAATATTGGTTAAGGGGATTGATATACCTAATTCCACCAAATAATGATTGAGGTCTATGATACACCTGCTTCCACAAAATACTGATCAAGGGGTTTGATATTCCTGCTTCTACAAAATACAGATTGAGGGGTGCGATATATACTTACTTCAATCAAATATTGATTAAGGGATACTATATACCTGCTTCCACAAAATACTGATTAAGGGGATTGATTTACCTGCTTCCACAAAATACTGATTAAATGGTTTGATATACCTACTTCCACAAAATACTGACTGAGGAGTGCGATATACCTGCTTCCACCAAATAATGATTAAGAGGTTCTATATATCTGCTTCCACAAAATACTGATTGAGGGGTGCGATATACCTACTTCCACAAAATACAGATAGAGGGGTGCGATATTCCTGCTTCCACCAAATATTGATTAAGGGGTTCTATATACCTGCTTCCACAAAATACTGATTAAGAGGATTGATATCACTGCTTCCACCAAATATTGATTGAGGCCTGCGATACACCTGCTTCCAGAAAATACTGATTAAGGGGTTTGATATACCTGCTTCCACAAAATACTGATTGAGGTGTGCGATATACCTGCTTCCACAAAATACTGATTAAGGGGTTTGACCTGCTATCACAAATTATAGATTGAGAGGTGCGATATACCTGCTTCCACCAAATATTGAGTAAAGGGTTATAAATATCTACTTCCACAAAATACTGATTAAGGGGATTGATATACCTGTTTCAAACAAATATTGATTGAGGCCTACGATGCACTTGCTTCCACAAAATACTGATTAAAGGGATTGATATACCTGCTTTCACAAAATACTGATTGAGGGGTGCGATATATACTTGCCTCAATCAAATATTGATTAAGTGATACTATATACCTGCTTCCACAAAATACTGATTAAGGGGATTGATATGCCTGCTTCCACAAAATACTGATTAAGTGGTTTGATATACCTACTTCCACAAAATACTGATTGAGGGGTGCGATATACCTGCTTCCACCAAATATTGATTAAGGGGTTCTATATACCTGCTTCCACAAAATAGTATTGAGGGGTGCGATATACCTGCTTATACAAAATATTGATTAAAGTGTCTGATATACCTGCTTCTACAAAATATAGATTGAGAGGTGCGATATACCTGCTTTCACTAAATATTGAGTAAGGGGTTATATATACGGTACCTGCTTCCACAAAATACTGATTGAGGGGTGGGATATACCTGCTTCCACAAAATACCGATTAAGGGGTTCTATATACCTGCTTCTACAAAATACTGATTGAGGGGTGCGAGATACCTGCTTCCACAAAATACTGATTGAGGGGTTTGATATTTCTGCTTCCATTAAATATAGATTGAGAGGTGCGATTTACCTGCTTCCACCAAATATTGAATAAGAGGTTATATATACCTGCTTCCACAAAATATTTATTAACCACCTCCCGACCGCCTAACGCAGAGATGCGTCCTGCGGGCGGCCGAGTTATTCCTCGTTGATGCATCAGTGCGTCATCTCGCGAGACGCGAGATTTCCTGTGAACGCGCGCACACAGGAGCGCACGTTCACAGGATCGAAAGGTAAACAAGCTGATCTACAGACTGCCAGTGGCGATCATTCACTGGCAGGCTGTAGATCCGATTTTTTTAACCCCAGAAAGGTATATCAGACGCTGTTTTGTTAACAGCATCTGATATACCTGCTACCTGGTCCTCTGGTGGTCCCTTTTGCTTGGATCGACCACCAGAGGACACAGGCAGCTCTGTAAGTAGCACCAAGCACCACACTACACTACACCCCCACCCCCTGTCACTTATTAACCCCTTATTAACCCCGGATCACCCCATATAGACTCCCTGATCACCCCCCTGTCATTGATCACCCCCTGTAAGGCTCCATTGAGACGTCCGTATGTGTTTTGCGGATCCGCGGATCCACGGATCCGCAAAACACGGACACCGGCAATGTGCTTTCCGCATTTAGCGGATCCGCACATTGCCAGAACTATATAGAAAATGCCTTTTCTTGTCCGCAATTGCGGACAAGAATAGGACATGTTCTATATTTTTGCGGAACGGAAGTGCGGACTCGGAAGTGCAGATCCGCAATTCCGGATCCGAGCGTGACAAAGACTGTCCCCATAGAAATGAATGGGTCCGCAATTCCGTTCCACAAAATGCGGAATAGAATTGCGGACGTGTGAATGGTGCCTAAGGGTCCCTTATCACCGCCAGTTAGTTAGCCACTTGTTAGGTAGTTAGCGCCCACCGCACCGCAGTCACTGATTAGTTGCTGATTAGCGTCATCGCTGTCGCTAATCAGCACTAGTTCTATATAGTATCTGTAAGTGATCAAGACTGATCGCAATCAGATCTATATCAGTACATTAGGGTCACCTTAGGCTCTACAAAAAACGCAGTGTTCGCCCGATCAGGCCTGATCTTGTGCGCACACTTGCGTTCAGTCCGCCCAACCGCAGTGACAGAAATGTTTTTTTTTCTGATCACTGCAAAAACACTGTAAAATCGCTGCGGCACTATAAAGATCACTTTTGAGCTTTTTGGATCTTTATTAGCGATCGCAGGTTTTTATTTTTTTTTTGCACATTTTTCGGCAGAGATTTTTTCATCCACATTGATCGATGCGAATGAAGAAATCTGTGCCGTTCATTTTTTCTTTCAGCCCAGAGGCTGAACGAAAAAAAAAAATCTCATTACCCGTATGCTCAATATAAGGCCTCATGCACATGACCGTGCCGTTTTTTGCGGTCCGCATAGCGTGGATGCGCAAAAAACGGAAGGCGCCCGTGTTGACTTCCGCAATTTGCGGAACAGAACGGGCGCCGGCAATATAAATGCCTATTCTTGTCCTCAAAGCGCGGACAAGAATAGGACATGTTATATTTTTTTAGCGGGGCCGCGGAACGGAGCCACAGATGCGGACAGCACACGGAGTGCTGTCCGCATCTTTTAAGGCCCCATTGAAATGAATGGGTCTGCATCCGAGCCGCCAAAACGGCGGCTCGGATGCGGACCCAAACAATGGTCTTGTGCATGAGGCCTAAGGAGAATAGCAGAAACTCCTAATGCTGGCCATACATGTAATGATTGCGGAGACCCTCAAATTCCAGGGCAGTACAAACACCCCACAAATGACCCCATTTTGGAAAGAAGACACCCCAAGGTATTCGCTGAGGGGCATATTGAGTCCATGAAAGATTGAACTTTTTTTCACAAGTTAGCGGAAATGGAGACTTTGTGAGAAAAAACAAAAAAAAATCAATTTCCGCTAACTTGTGCCAAAAAAATAAAAATCTTCTATGAACTCGCCATGCCCCTCACGGAATACCTTGGGGTGTCTTCTTTCCAAAATGGGGTCACATGTGGGTTATTTTTACTGCCCTGGCATTTTAGGGGCCCTAAAGCGTGAGAAGAAGTCTGGAATCCAAATGCCTAAAAATGCCCTCCTAAAAGGTACTCATTGGAATTTGGGCCCCTTTGTGCACCTAGGCTGCAAAAAAGTGTCACACATGTGGTATCGCCGTACTCAGGAGAAGTAGGGCAATGTGTTTTGGGGTGTATTTTTACATATACCCATGCTGGGTGAGAGAAATATCTCTGTAAATTGACAACTTTGGATAAAAAAATGGGAAAAGTTGTTTTTACAGAGATATCTATCTCACCCAGCATGGGTATATGTAAAAATACACCCCAAAACACATTGCCCTACTTCTCCTGAGTACGGCGATACCACATGTGTGACACTTTTTTGCAGCCTAGGTGCGCAAAGGGGCCCAAATTCCAATAAGTACCTTTACGAGGGCATTTTTTACGCATTTGGATTCCAAAGTACTTCTCACACTTTAGGTCCCCTGAGATGCCAGGGCAGTATAAATACCCCACAAGTGACCCCATTTTGGAAAGAAGACACCCCAAGGTATTTTGTGAAGGGCATGGCGAGTTCATGTAAAATTTTATTTTTTGTCACAAGTTAGTGGAATATGAGACTTGGTAAGAAAAAAAATATATATATCATTTTCCGCTAACTTGTGACAAAAAATAAAAACTTCCATGAACTCACTATGCCCATCAGCAAATACCTTAGGGTGTCTTCTTTCCGAAATGGGGTCATTTGTGGGATGTTTCTACTGTCTGGGCATTGTAGAACCTCAGGAAACATGACAGGTGCTCAGAAAGTCAAAGTGCGTAAATAAATTTTTTTGCACCATAGTTTGGAAACGCTATAACTTTTACCCAAACCAATAAATATACATTTATTGCATTTTTTTTTTATCAAAGACATGTAGAACAATAAATTTTGAGAAAAATGTATATAGAAATGTAGTTTTATTTGAAAAATTTTACAACAGAAAGTGAAAAATGGCATTTTTTTGCTAAAATTTCGGTCAATTTTGATTAATATCAAAAAAAGTAAAAATGTCAGCAGCAATGAAATACCACCAAATGAAAGCTCTATTAGTGAGAAGAAAAGGAGGTAAAATTCATTTGGGTGGTAAGTTGTATGAACTAGCAATAAACCGTGAAAGTAGTGTAGTGCAGAATTGTAAAAAGTGGTCTGGTCATTAAGGGTGTTTAAGCTAGGGTAGCTGAGGTGGTTAAGGGGATTGATATACCTGCTTTTACTAAATAATGATTGAGGCCTACGATACACCTGCTTCCATAAAATACTGATTAAGGGGATTGATATACCTGCTTCAACCAAATATTGATTGAGGTCTGCGATACACCTGCTTTCACAAAATACTGATTAAGGGGGTTGATATTCCTGCTTCCACAAAATACAGATTGAGGGTGTGATATACCTACTTCCACAAAATACTGTTTTAGCGGTGCGATATACATGCTTCCACAAAATACTGATTAAGGGGTTTGCTACACCTGCTTCCACGAAATACTGATTGAGGGGTGTGATATACCTGCTTCCACTAAATATTTATTAAGGGGTTCTATATACCTGCTTCCACAAAATAGTGATTGAGGGGTGCGATATACCTGCTTCCATAAAATACTGATTAAGGGTTGTGATATTCCTGCTTCCACAAAATACTGTTTAAGGGGTTTGATATATCTGCTTTCAAAAAATACAGATTGAGGGGTGCGATATACCTGCTTCCACCAAATATTGATTAAGGTGTTTTATATACCTTCTTCCACAAAATACTGATTATGGGGATTGATATACCTGCTGCCACCAAATATTGATTAAGGCCTGCAATACACCTGCTTCCACAAAATACTGATTAAGGGGATTGATATAACTGGTTCCACAAAATTCTGAATGAGGATTGCGATATACCTGTTTCCACAAAATATTAATTAAGGTAATTGATATACCTACTTCCACCAAATATTGATTGAGGTCTGCGATACACCTGCTTCCACAAAATACTGATTAAGGGGGTTGATATTCCTGCTTCCACAAAATACAGATTGACGGGTGTGATATACCTACTTCCACAAAATACTGTTTTAGGGGTGCGATATACCTGCTTTCACAAAATACTGATTAAGGGGTTTGATATACCTGCTTCCAAAAAATAGTGATTGAGGGGTGCGATATACCTGCTTCCACAAAATATTGATTAAGGGGTTCTATACACCTGCTTCCACAAAATACTGATTAAGGGGATTGATATGCCTGCTTCCACTAAATATTGATTGAGGCCTGTGATACACCTGTTTCCACAAAATATTGATTAAGGGGATTGTTATACCTGCTTCCACCAAATATTGATTGAGGCCTGTTATACAGCTGCGTCTACAAAATATTGATTAAGGGGTTTGATATACCTGCTTCCACAAAATACTGATTGAGGGGTGCGATATACCTGCTTTCACAAAATACTTATTAATGGGTTTGATATTCCTGCTTTAAGAAAATACAGATTGAGGAGTGCGATATACCTGCTTCCACCAAATATTGATTAAGGTGTTTTATATACCTTCTTCCACAAAATACTGATTATGGGGATTGATATACCTGCTTCCACCAAATATTGATTGAGGCATGCAATACACCTGCTTCCACAAAATACTGATGAAGGGGATTGATATACTTGCTTCCACCAAATATTGATTGAGGCCTGCGATACACCTACTTCCACAAAATACTGATTAAGGGGTTTGATATACCTGCTTTCGCTTAATTCTAATTGAGGGATGCGATATACCTGCTTCCACAAAATATTGATTAAGGGGTTTGATATACCTGCTTCCACAAAATAAGGATTGAGGGGTGCAATATACCTGCTTCCACCAAATATTAATTAAAAGGTTTCTGTCACCAGATTTAACCCTATTACGCTAGCTGACATTAGCGATGTGCTAAAGTCAGCTAAACCTATCTAGCCTATTCCTACTTTTATCTATGCCCCCGTTACGCCAGAAATCTAGCTTTTAAAATATGCTAATTAGCCCCTAGGAGCAGGGGGGTTGTTGTTTCTGCTCCTAGAGGCTCCGTTCTCCCACCATTGTCGCCTCCCTCCAAGTCCTGATTGACAGGGCCAGGCAGCGCTCGCATCTGTCTGCCAGCCCTGTGCTCTGGTGAAATTTAGCGCCGTTTGGTATGGAAGCTGGCAGCCTGCGAGCGTCTTTCCCTTACCGCGCCTGCGCCAAATGCTGAACGGTGTAACATTTCACCAGAGCACAGGGCTGGCAGACAGATGCGAGCGCTACCTAGCCCTGTCAATCAGGACTTGGAGGGAGGCGACAAAGGTGGGAGTGGGAGAACGGAGCCTCTAGGAGTAGGAAGAATGCCCGCCTGCTTCTAGAGGCTTATTAGCATATTATAAAAGTTAGATTTCTGGTGTAACGGGGGCATAGATAAAAGTAGGAATAGGCTAGTTAGGTTTAGCTGACACTAGCACATCGCTAATGTGAGCTAGCTTAATAGGGTTAAATCCGATGACAGAAACCATTTAAGGGGTTCTATATACCTACTTCCACAAAATACTGATTGAGGGGTGCGATATTCCAACTTCCACAAAATATTGATTAAGGGGTTCGATATACCTGCTTCCACAAAATACTGATTAAGGGGTTTGATATACCTGCTTCCACAAAATATAGATTGAGGGGTTCTATATACCTGCTTCCACAAAATACTATTTGAGGGGTGCTATATACCTGCTTCCACCAAATATTGATTAAGGGGTTCTATATACCTGTTTCCACAAAATACTGATTGAGGGGTGCGATATACCTGTGTCCACAAAATACAGATTGATCGGTGCGATATACCTGCTTCCACCAAATGTTGAGTGAGGTGTTCTATATACCTGTTCCACAAAATACAGATTGCGGGGTGCGATATACCTGCTTCCACCAAATATTGATTGAGGTCTGCGATACACCTGCTTCCACAAAATACTAATTAAGGGGATTGATTTACTTGTTTCCTCCAAATACTGATTTAGGCCTGCGATATACCTGCTTCCACAAATACTGCTCTTCTCTAGGGACTTTGGCACAGGGTCATGTTGAAAATGACAGCTAGAGGAAGAGGCAGGCCATTCCACAGGGGTGGTAGTGGTCGGGCAGGTGCACCAGGCTGGAACCTAAGTGGGAAGTTGGAGAAGGTGCTTGCGATTACATCAAAGGATGCACCAGAGTTGGTTGAGTGGCTAACTCAGCCTTCCTCTTCTGAACCCTCCTCATCCTCTGTATCTGCACCCTCCTCACTCTCTGCTGTGTGCACCCCAAAGACACCATCACCACTACCATACTCCCTGCACTCGAGTCAGAGAAATTATTTTTCTATCCATTCCCAGACCTTACCAATGCGCAGCCATTCTTGGACACGGATGAGGAAGAAGAGTTAGCAACGGCCACCACCCAACGGTCTGACGACAGTACCCAGATCAGCCCAAGGAGGCTTTTTTTAATGTGTCAGCTACTCAATAGTGTTGCCATTTGCAGCCATTGCTGTCAACATATTAGTTGCGGTAAGCCCAACACTCACCTAGGGACGACTGCCTTAACAAAGCACCTGGCCTCCCATCACCGAGCCCAATAGGAGTAACGCCATCAGAATCCACAAAGCCACGACACTCCACGTCCTGCCTCTTCTCCTTCTCTTCTCTCCTCTTATTTGTCCTCCAGTCCACCTTCCACCGTGCCGTTGTCACGTTAGTCTGCAAGAATCTTGCTCAATGACTGACCGCTGGCTTGTTGGAACTGCTAGGCGCCAACTACTGCCATATAAATTGGTGGACTCGGAGGCTTTTAGAAAATTTGTGGCCATTGGCACACCGCAATGGAAGGTCCCCAGAAGGAAATATTTCTCCCAGAAGGGCATCCCAGAGCTAATGTCCCCGTTTATCAGCAAGTGAATATATCTCTGGCACACAGTGTCGGTGCCAAGATACATCTGACCACAGACACGTGGTCTAGCAAACACGGGCAGGGAAGGTACATAACTTTTACTGCCCACTGGGTGAACCTTCTGACAGCCGTCAAGCATGTAATCAGTGACCCCCGTGTGGATTTGGAGTTACCGCCATGGATTGCAGGCAGGCCTGCCTCTTCTTCTCCTTCTCCTACTCCATCCTTCGTCTCCTCCTCGGCTGACTCGTCCTTTTCCATTGTTACCGCCTCTTCTGCTGCACCCCCCAAGCTCCCCAGAACCTATTCGACGTGCCAGGTGAGACATTCCCATGCTGTGCTGTGGCTGTTGTGCCTGGAAGCCAAGAGCCACACCGGTCCTGCACTGCTTTTAGCTATGTGGTCACAGGCCGATTATTGGCTAACCCTGCTCAATTTGACAGTTGGTAAAGTGGTGTGTAACAATGGTGCCAATCTGCTGAGTGCGCTGAAACAGGGCAAAATGACACACGTTCCATGCATGGCACACATCCTGAACTTAGTCGTGCAGCGATTCGTTGCCAAATACCCCGGGGTCCAGGACGTCTTGCGGCAGGCCAGGAAAATCTCTGGCCATTTTAGAAGATTTTACACGGCCATGGCTTGCCTTGCTGAAGTTCATTGGCAGCACCACCTTCTTTCTGGAGCAAGCATTGCATCGTGTCATTGATCAACAGAAGCTGGAAGATGAGGAAGTCGCAATGCTGAATGAATTCCCAGGGGGGACTACTCCATCTAAGACAAGTCAGCAGGAGTCTGAAGAGGAGTCAGAGGAGAAGGAGGAGCAAGAAGAGCATGCTTTGAGGGGGACTTTAAACTTTTCGTGGATCTCTGGTGTTGTCCGTGGCTGAGGAGAGGAGACCGAGGACAACATTCTCCTGGGCGATGACAAGGAGCCAGGGCGCTCCACCGCTTCCAATTTAGTGCAAATGGGGGCCTTCATGCTCCAGTGTTTGAAAAAGGGACCCCCGTATAAAAAGCATAAAGGGCAAGGACCAGTACTGGGTGGCAACTTACTTTCACCCCTGGTACAAACACAAAGTGGCTGACATGTTACCAGTATCACAGAGGGCTGTCAGAATGCAGTATTTCCACGACTTGCTGCGAGAAATGCTGCATTCTGCTGTTGCGGGCGCTGGCAGAGGAATTTCCACCCACATAGAAACAGTTGCGGGTACCAATCTTACCGCTCCTGCAAGAAGATGGCGGTTTGAAGATGTGTTGGTCACTTCGGATATGAGATCATTCTTGCGCCCAACCCATCGACAGCCGCCCTCCAGATCCAGCCTCAGGGAACGCCTAGACCGACAGGTGTCCGAATACATCGGGTTAATGGTCGATGTGGACGCTCTGAGAAGAGAGGAACCCCTGGACTACTGGGTGTGCAGGCTTGACCTGTGGCCAGAGCTGGCACAATTTTCCAAGGAACTATTGGCTTGCTCCTCGTCTAGGACGTTCAGCGCAGCAGTGGGGATCTTGACCGATAAGCGCGCTTGCCTAGCTCACAGCAGTGTGGACTACCTCACATTTCTAAAAATGAATGAGGCATGGATCTTGGAGGACTTCAAAACCTGTGATAACCTCGTGTAATTGAATTTCCTCATGCCAGCCCACACATATCCGCTAGAACCCAGAACAAAGAATGGTCCTTGCCTTATGTATATACAGCAGCAGGTGAATGTCTAATGTTTGGGGCCTGTACTCCAGTGGCCTACAGTAAAATTTTTATCCAGTGATCTCCTAATGTACCCCCAGCCACATAATCACAAGTTATTTTCTGTCAGGTGAAAGCCTAATATGTGGGGCCTGTACTGGCCTACAGTAAAAAATGTATCCAGTGACCGCCTAATGTACCTCCAGCCACATAATCGCAAGTTCTTTTCTGTCAGGTGAATGCCTAATATTTGGGGCCTGAACTCCAGTGGCCTACAGTAAGATTTTTATCCAGTGACCGCCTAGTGTACCTCCAGCTACATAATCACAAGTTCTTTTCTGTCAGGTGAATGCCTAATGTTTGGGGCCTGTACTCCAGTGGCCTACAGCAAAATCTTTATCTAGTAACCGTCTAATGTACCTCCAGCCACAAAATCACTTCTTCTTTTCTGTCAGATGAATGCCTATTGTTTGGGGCCTCTACTCTAGTGGCCTACAGTAAAATTTGTATCCAGTGACTGCCTAATGTATCTCCAGCTACATAATCACAAGTTCTTTTCTGTCAGGTGAATGCCTAATGTTTGGGGCCTGTACTTGCCTACAGTAAAATTTGTATCCAGTGACTGCCTAATGTACCGCCAGCCACATAATCACAAGTTATTCTCTGTCAGGTGAATGCCTAATGTGTGGGTCCTGTACTGGCCTACATTAAAAAAAAATTCCAGTGACCGCCTAATGTACCTCCAGCCATATAATCACAAGTTCTTTTCTGTCAGGTGAATGCCTAATGTTTTGGGCCTGTACTGGCCTACAGTAAAATTTGTATCCAGTCACCGCCTAATGTACCTCCAGCCACATAATCACAAGTTCTTTTCTGTCAGGTGAATGCCTAATGTTTGGGGCCTGTACTCCCGTGGCCTACAGTAAAATCTTTATCTAGTGACCGCCTAATGTACCTCCAGCCACAAAATCACTTGTTCTTTTCTGTCAGTTGAATGCCTATTGTTTGGGGCCTCTACTCTAGTGGCCTACAGTAAAATTTGTATCCAGTGACTGCCTAATGTATCTCCAGCCACATAATCACAAGTTCTTTTCTGTCAGGTGAATGCCTAATGTTTGGGGCCTGTACTTGCCTACAGTAAAATTTGTATCCAGTCACCGCCTAATGTACCTCCAGCCACATAATCACAAGTTCTTTTCTGTCAGGTGAATGCCTAATGTTTGGGGCCTGTACTCCAGTGGCCTACAGTAAAATGTTTATCCGGTGACCGCCTATTTTACCTCCAGCCACATAATCACTTGTTCTTTTCTGTCAGATGAATGCCCAATGTTTGGGGCCTCTACTCCAGTGGCCTACAGTAACATTTTTATACAGTGACCGCCTAATGTACCTCCAGCCACATAATCACAAGTTCTTTTCTGTCAGGTGAATGCCTTATGTTTGGGGCCTGTATTCCAGTGGCCTACAGTAAAAAATTTATCCAGTGACCACCTAATGTAACTCCAGCCACATAATCACAAGTTATTTTCTGTCAGGTGAATGCATAATAGTTAGGGCCTGTACTGGCCTACAATAAAAATGTTATCCAGTGTCTGCTTAATGTACCTCCAGCCACATAATCACTTGTTCTTTTCTGTCAGGTGAATGCCTAATATTTGGGGCCAGTAATGGCCTACAGTAAAATTTGTATCCAGTCACCACCTAATGTACCTCCAGCCACATAATCACAAGTTCTTTTCTGTCAGGTGAATGCCTAATGTTTGGGGCCTCTACTCCAGTGGCCTACAGTAAAAATGTTACCCAGTGACCTCCTAATGTACCTCCAGCCACATAATCATAAGTTCTTTTCTGTCAGGTGAATGCCTAATATTTGGGGCCTGTACTGCCCTACAATAACATTTTTATCAAGTGAACACCTAATGTACCTCAAGCCACATAATCACAAGTTTTTTTCTGTCAGGTGAATTCCTAATGTTTGAGGCCTCTACTCCAGTGGCCTACAGAATTTTTTTTTTATCCAGTGACCACCTAATGTACCTCCAGCCACATAATCACTTGTTCTTTTCTGTCAGGTGAATGCCAAATTTTTGTTGCCTGTACTCCAGTGGCCTACATTAAAATTGTTATCCTGTGACCGCCTAATGTACCACCAGCCACATAATCACTTGTTCTTTTCTGTCAGGTGAATGCCTAATTTTTGGGGCCTGTACTACAGTGGCCTACAGTAAAATTGTTATCCTGTGACCGCCTAATGTACCTCCAGCCACATAATCACTTGTTCTTTTCTGTCAGGTGAATGCCTATTGTTTGGTGCCTCTACTCCAGTGGCCTACATTAAAATTGTTATCCTGTGACCGCCTAATGTACCTCCAGCCACATAATCACAAGTTATTTTCTGTCAGGTGAATGCCTAATGTGTGGGGCCTGTACTGGCCTACAGTAAAATTTTCATCCAGTGACCGCCTAATGTACCTCCAGCCACATAATCACAAGTACTTTTCTGTCAGGTGAATCCCTAATGTTTGGGGCCTCTACTCCAGTGGCCTACAGTAAAATTTTTATCCAATGACCACTTAACCACCTCCCGACCGCCTAACGCACGGATGCGTCCGGAAGGTGGTTGATTCATTCCTCCTGGACGCATCCGTGCGTCATCTCGCGAGACGCGAGATTTCCTGTGAACGCGCGCACACAGGCGCGCGCGCTCACAGGAACGGAAGGTAAGAGAGTTGATCTCCAGCCTGCCAGCGGCGATCGTTCGCTGGCAGGCTGGAGATGTGATTTTTTTAACCCCTAACAGGTATATTAGACGCTGTTTTGATAACAGCGTCTAATATACCTGCTACCTGGTCCTCTGGTGGTCCCCTTTGTTTGGATCGACCACCAGAGGACACAGGTAGCTCAGTAAAGTAGCACCAAGCACCACTACACTACACTACACCCCCCCCCGTCACTTATTAACCCCTTATTAGCACCTGATCACCCCATATAGACTCCCTGATCACCCCCCTGTCATTGATTACCCCCCTGTCATTGATCAACCCCCTGTAAAGCTCCATTCAGACGTCCGCATGATTTTTACGGATCCACTGATAGATGGATCGGATCCGCAAAACGCATCCGGACGTCTGAATGAAGCCTTACAGGGGCGTGATCAATGACTGTGGTTATCACCCCATATAGACTCCCTGATCACCCCCCTGTCATTGATTACACCCCTGTCATTGATTTCCCCCCTGTAAAGCTCCATTCAGACGTCCGCATGATTTTTACGGATCCACTGATAGATGGATCGGATCCGCAAAACGCATCCGGACGTCTGAATGAAGCCTTACAGGGGCGTGATCAATGACTGTGGTTATCACCCCATATAGACTCCCTGATCACCCCCCTGTCATTGATCACACCCCTGTCATTGATCACCCCCCTGTAAAGCTCCATTCAGACGTCCGCATGATTTTTACGGATGCACTGATAGATGGATCGGATCCGCAAAACGCATCCGGACGTCTGAATGAAGCCTTACAGGGGCATGATCAATGACTGTGGTGATCACCCCATATAGACTCCCTGATCACCCCCCTGTAAAGCTCCATTCAGATGTCCGCATGATTTTTACGGATGCACTGATAGATGGATCCGATCCGCAAAACGCATCCGGACGTCTGAATGAAGCCTTACAGGGGCATGATCAATGACTGTGGTGATCACCCCATATAGACTCCCTGATCACCCCCCTGTAAAGCTCCATTCAGATGTCCGCATGATTTTTACGGATGCACTGATAGATGGATCCGATCCGCAAAACGCATCCGGACGTCTGAATGAAGCCTTACAGGGGCGTGATCAATGACTGTGGTTATCACCCCATATAGACTCCCTGATCACCCCCCTGTCATTGATTACACCCCTGTCATTGATCAACCCCCTGTAAAGCTCCATTCAGATGTCCGCATGATTTTTACGGATGCACTGATAGATGGATCGGATCCGCAAAACGCATCCGGACGTCTGAATGAAGCCTTACAGGGGCGTGATCAATGACTGTGGTTATCACCCCTGTCATTGATTACACCCCTGTCATTGATCAACCCCCTGTAAAGCTCCATTCAGATGTCCGCATGATTTTTACGGATGCACTGATAGATGGATCCGATCCGCAAAACGCATCCGGACGTCTGAATGAAGCCTTACAGGGGCATGATCAATGACTGTGGTGATCACCCCATATAGACTCCCTGATCACCCCCCTGTAAAGCTCCATTCAGATGTCCGCATGATTTTTACGGATGCACTAATAGATGGATCCGATCCGCAAAACGCATCCGGACGTCTGAATGAAGCCTTACAGGGGCGTGATCAATGACTGTGGTGATCACCCCATATAGACTCCCTGATCACCCCCCTGTCATTGATTACACCCCTGTAAAGCTCCATTCAGACGTCCGCATGATTTTTACGGATCCACTGATAGATGGATCGGATCCGCAAAACGCATCCGGACGTCTGAATGAAGCCTTACAGGGGCATGATCAATGACTGTGGTGATCACCCCATATAGACTCCCTGATCACCCCCCTGTCATTGATCACCCCCCCTGTCATTGATCACCCCCCCTGTCATTGATCACCCCCCCTGTCATTGATCACCCCCCCTGTCATTGATCACCCCCCCTGTCATTGATCACCCCCCTGTCATTGATCACCCCCCCTGTCATTGATCACCCCCCCTGTCATTGATCACCCCCCCTGTCATTGATCACCCCCCCTGTCATTGATCACCCCCCCTGTCATTGATCACCCCCCCTGTCATTGATCACCCCCCTGTCATTGATCACCCCTCTGTAAGGCTCCATTCAGACATTTTTTTGGCCCAAGTTAGCGGAATTATTTTTTTTTTTTCTTACAAAGTCTCATATTCCACTAACTTGTGTCAAAAAATAAAATCTCACATGAACTCATCATACCCCTCACGGAATCCAAATGCGTAAAATTTTTTAGACATTTATATTCCAGACTTCTTCTCACGCTTTAGGGCCCCTAGAATGCCAGGGCAGTATAAATACCCCACATGTGACCCCATTTCGGAAAGAAGACACCCCCAGGTATTCCGTGAGGGGCATATTGAGTCCATGAAAGATTGAAATTTTTGTCCCAAGTTAGCGGAACGGGAGACTTTGTGAGAAAAAAATTAAAAATATCAATTTCCGCTAACTTGTGCCAAAAATTTTTTTTTTCTATGAACTCGCCATGCCCCTCATTGAATACCTTGGGGTGTCTTCTTTCCAAAATGGGGTCACATGTGGGGTATTTATACTGCCCTGGCATTCTAGGGGCCCCAAAGCGTGAGAAGAAGTCTGGTATCCAAATGTCTAAAAATGCCCTCCTAAAAGGAATTTGGGCACCTTTGCGCATCTAGGCTGCAAAAAAGTGTCACACATCTGGTATCGCCGTACTCAGGAGAAGTTGGGGAATGTGTTTTGGGGTGTCATTTTACATATACCCATGCTGGGTGAGAGAAATATCTTGGTCAAATGCCAACTTTGTATAAAAAAATGGGAAAAGTTGTCTTTTGCCAAGATATTTCTCTCACCCAGCAAGGGTATATGTAAAATGACACCCCAAAACACATTCCCCAACTTCTCCTGAATACGGCGATACCACATGTGTGACACTTTTTTGCAGCCTAGGTGGGCAAAGGGGCCCATATTCCAAAGAGCACCTTTAGGATTTCACAGGTCATTTACCTACTTACCACACATTAGGGCCCCTGGAAAATGCCAGGGCAGTATAACTACCCCACAAGTGACCCCATTTTGGAAAGAAGACACCCCAAGGTATTCCGTGAGGGGCATGGCGAGTTCCTAGAATTTTTTATTTTTTGTCACAAGTTAGTGGAAAATGCTGATTTTTTTTTTTTTTTTTTTTTTTTTATACAAAGTCTCATATTCCACTAACTTGTGACAAAAAATAAAAACTTCCATGAACTCACTATGTCCATCAGCGAATACCTTGGGGTGTCTTCTTTCCAAAATGGGGTCACTTGTGGGGTAGTTATACTGCCCTGGCATTCTAGTGGCCCAAATGTGTGGTAAGGAGTTTGAAATCAAATTCTGTAATAAATGACCTGTGAAATCCGAAAGGTGCTCTTTGGAATATGGGCCCCTTTGCCCACCTAGGCTGCAAAAAAGTGTCACACATCTGGTATCTCCGTACTCAGGAGAAGGTGGGGAATGTGTTTTGGGGTGTCATTTTACATATACCCCTGCTGGGTGAGAGAAATATCTTGGCAAAAGACAACTTTTCCCATTTTTTTATACAAAGTTGGCATTTGACCAAGATATTTCTCTCACCCAGCATGGGTATATGTAAAAAGACACCCCAAAACACATTCCCCAACTTCTACTGAATACGGAGATACCAGATGTGTGACACTTTTTTGCAGCCTAGGTGGGCAAAGGGGCCCATATTCCAAAGAGCACCTTTCGGATTTCACAGGTCAATTTTTACAGAATTTGATTTCAAACTCCTTACCACACATTTGGGCCCCTAGAATGCCAGGGCAGTATAACTACCCCACAAGTGACCCCATTTTGGAAAGAAGAGACCCCAAGGTATTCGCTGATGGGCATAGTGAGTTCATGGAAGTTTTTATTTTTTGTCACAAGTTAGTGGAATATGAGACTTTGTATGAAAAAAAAAAAAAAAAAAAAAAATCATCATTTTCCACTAACTTGTGACAAAAAATAAAAAATTCTAGGAACTCGCCATGCCCCTTACGGAATACCTTGGGGTGTCTTCTTTCCAAAATGGGGTCACTTGTGGGGTAGTTATACTGCCCTGGCATTCTAGGGGCCCAAATGTGTGGTAAGGAGTTTGAAATCAAATTCAGTAAAAAATGACGAGTGAAATCCGAAAGGTGCTCTTTGGAATATGGGCCCCTTTGCCCACCTAGGCTGCAAAAAAGTGTCACACATCTGGTATCTCCGTACTCAGGAGAAGGTGGGGAATGTGTTTTGGGGTGTCATTTTATATATACCCATGCTGGGTGAGAGAAATATCTTGGCAAAAGACAACTTTTCCCATTTTTTTATACAAAGTTGTCATTTGACCAAGATATTTATCTCACCCAGCATGGGTATATGTAAAAAGACACCCCAAAACACATTCCTCAACTTCTCCTGAGTACGGCAATACCAGATGTGTGACACTTTTTTGCAGCCTAGGTGGGCAAAGGGGCCCATATTCCAAAGAGCACCTTTCGGATTTCACAGGTCATTTTTTACTGAATTTGATTTCAAACTCCTTACCACACATTTGGGCCCCTAGAATGCCAGGGCAGTATAACTACCCCACAAGTGACCCCATTTTGGAAAGAAGAGACCCCAAGGTATTTCGTGATGGGCATAGTGAGTTCATAGAACTTTTTATTTTTTGTCACAAGTTAGTGGAATATGAGACTTTGTAAGAAAAAAAAAAAAAAAAAAAAAAATCATCATTTTCCGCTAACTTGTGACAAAAAATAAAAAGTTCTATGAACTCACTATGCCCATCAGCGAATACCTTAGGGTGTGTACTTTCCGAAATGGGGTCATTTGTGGGGTGTTTGTACTGTCTGGGCATTGTAGAACCTCAGGAAACATGACAGGTGCTCAGAAAGTCAGAGCTGCTTCAAAAAGCGGAAATTCACATTTTTGTACCATAGTTTGTAAACGCTATAACTTTTACCCAAACCATTTTTTTTCTACCCAAACATTTTTTTTTTATCAAAGACATGTAGAACTATAAATTTAGAGCAAAATTTCTATATGGATGTCGTTTTTTTTGCAAAATTTTACAACTGAAAGTGAAAAATGTCATTTTTTTGCAAAAAAATCGTTAAATTTCGATTAATAACAAAAAAAGTAAAAATGTCAGCAGCAATGAAATACCACCAAATGAAAGCTCTATTAGTGAGAAGAAAAGGAGGTAAAATTCATTTGGGTGGTAAGTTGCATGACCGAGCAATAAACGGTGAAAGTAGTGTAGGTCAGAAGTGTAAAAAGTGGCCTGGTCTTTCAGGGTGTTTAAGCACTGGGGGCTGAGGTGGTTAATGTACTTCTAGCCATGTGAGTGATTATGTTATCCCTTTGTGTTGGTTAATTGTATAACAGGTGAGTGTTGTCTGCCTGTGAGTGATTACATTATCCCATTGTGTTGATTAATTGTATCACATGTGTGTGTGTTTACTGCCTGTAACTGCATGTGATTGGTTTATGTAAAAACTGTCTCATTTTTTCAAAAGGACCCCATGGGGAGTGTCCCTTGCTGGAAGACCTTCTCAAAAGGCTGGCATGTAGCCTCATTAAAGGTCCCGTTCTACCCTTCATGAATCTGGGCTCATGTTTGGGGATTGGAGAACTACACTCTGGGGATTATTATAATCATTATACTCTCCAGAGTATAATCCCTAGCTCTTGTAAGGGCTTGTTTCTGCATCACTCTCTAAAGGAAGAGAGGTGCACCCACTGGCACCTGGAAGCCTTGTCATAGGTCCAGGGTGGGTAGAAGACGTTCGTGGGGTCGGCAGTGCTTACGGTGTCGAGAGGAGTGCTTGGAGCCCTCGGGAAGCACTAGGAGCATCCATCAATGGAGGTACCCATTCGGGGTTCCAGGAGATCTGTTACAGTGGTGTCAGCGGTGGGATGGCATTCTAGTGTGAGGAGAAGCAGCAAAGAGACACTGTTTGTGTATTTATAATTAGGGCAATGCTAGTACTCGTACAGTGCCTCTGGCAACAGCAGCATTGAATCAGCTAGTTCTTGGACAGCGTTCCATGAGGAAGAAGAGGATCACCTGAATTACAGGGATGCAGTATGGAAAGGCTTATGGCACGAGGCCCTGGAGGACGTGCAGCGTCGGTGGGGTGAGAGTCTCCCCAGTGAGGAGCAGAGGTTGCGGATGCGATGGGAGCTGCGAATGCCTCTACTGGGAGCAGCCCCTTAAGGGGTGGGTGTTGGAGCGCGAGACCCTGGTATGGCAGGAAACCTGGCTGGATGATGCATATCAGGCACTACGGGAGGACCCACAGTCGGCAGTTAGAGATGGGACCGAGGTCTTTCTACCTGCCCTGCAGGAATGCTGGGCAGCCGGCCCAAATCCCCAGCGGCAGTGTATTATGAAGGGAGAAGAGACAACCGGTCTCTCTCCCCAGCAGCAGCCCGTGTCAGATGAGTGGAGACTGTCGGTCCCTTATCTCAGCAGCAAGCATCACTAGGAGTGGATATGGTCGCTACCCCTACCCAGCAGCGTTCCAGGGAGAGAAGAAATCGGTCGATCTCCCCAGTGGCCGAGCGCGTTCCAGGGAGAAGTGGTAGCCGACCACTTTCCCCAGCGGCAGTGTGGTTACTCAGGAGTAGTGTTGAACGAGCATGCTCGGCCGAACTGCTGTTCGGCTCGAGCATCACTATGCTCGGCACATCGGAGTGCTCGGCCGAATACTGCGGGTGCTTGAGTACAATTTATTATAATGAAAGTCAATGGAAGACCCGAGCATCAAACCAGGCAACCCCTGCTCTGGTTCACAAAAAAAAGGTTAGAAATTGATGGAAACCCCATCAAAATGGTTTGGAAACAGCATTAAGAGGATGGCTGGATGCGTCTTGGACTCCTATTATCTACGACATACAATAGACAACCACACAAAGGCTATATGCCAAAAGCCGGGTATATGCAAGCCATCAATCTATCCATGAAACAGATGACAGGCTGAGTGCATACCTTACAATGGCAGCCTTGTGCACTATGAGATATTCCAAACCAGCTCTCTTCTGACTGAGAGCCAGTAAGCCTCATAGTTACTTCAGATCTGTTGTATGGCTTGGGTGGACCTGCGCACCTAGATCAATATCATTAGGGTGACAAACAGTTTTCTGATTGTCCTAACATAATATTCAATAACCTTTCTATACAGTTTTGTCATGTAAAAACTCATTTGCATGAACATTGGCATATGGGAAAGACATGCAAATGAGCAGAATCTGCCTTGTTTTTCAGCTGAAAAAACATTTGCATGGAAAATGTGCGATCTACACTACTCATGAACAGTGCCATCTATTGGTTTCATAGTCTTATGACAAGACTAATAGTCTTGTCATAAGACTATGAAACCAATAGATGGCATTGTTCATCTTGTTGGGGTGCTAGTAAGTGGGGCACACTGCTCAACAGAGTCCACACACTGTGTAGCACTCAGCCTATAATAGCCTACGCTAACACTGAGGTATAAATCGGATTGCTGCTATCATTCACGCATCTTCTAGCACTTTATCTGCGGTAATATAAGCTTGCTAGGGTGTATCTGAGGACTATTGCCCTGCTTGTAATGACTCATGAACAGCACCATCTATTGGTTTCATAGTCTTATGACAAGACTATGAATCCAATAGATGGCGCTGTTCATGAGTAGTACAGATCACGAATATTCTAATTGCTAATATTTATTGTGAATTTTCCATGCAAAAAGGCTACACTAATAGTCTTGTCATAAGACTCATAGTCTAATAGTCTTGTCATAGGACTATGAAACCAATAGATGGCGCTGTTCATGAGTAGTGTAGATCGCAAATTTTCCATACAAATGGTTTTTCAGCTGAAAAACAAGGCAGATTCTGCTCATTTGCATGTCTTTCCCATATGGCCATGTTTATGCAAATTAGTTTTTACATGACAAAACTATATAGAAAGGTTATTGAATATTATTTTAGTACAATTAGATAACCTTGTCGTCACCATCATGATATTGATCTAGGTTCGCAGGTCCACCCAAGCCATCCAACAGATCTGAAGTAATTTTGAGGCTTGCTGGCTCTCAGTCAGATGAGAGCTGGTTTGGAATGTCTCATAGTGCACAAGGCTGCCATTGTAAGGTATGCTGACTAAGCCTATTATCTGTCTCATGGATATATTGATAACTTGCACATACCTGACTTTTGGCATATAGACTTTGTGTGGTTGTCTATTGTATGTCGTAGATAATAGGAGTCCAAGACGCATCCAGCTATCCTCTTAATGCTGTTTCAAAACCATTTTGATTGGGTTTCCATCAATTTCTAACCTTTTTTGCGAACCAGACACCCTCTTCTCTTCCAAGCAGGGGGTGCCTGGGGTTCTCCCATTGACTTACATTGTGCTCGGGTGCTCGGTAGAGCACACGAGCCTACCGATGTGTTCAGTCAAAGCACACAAGCACTTTGGTGCTCGATAAACACTAGTGCTGATGCCTTCTCAAACAGCTAATCGGCAGGGGTCCTAGGCAGGACCCCCACTGATCAGATACTGATGACCTATCCTTATGATAGGTGGCCATCAGTATCAAAATATCAGAAAACCCCTTTAATCTAGCTGAAAACACCATTCTTGATCTCCTGCTGATGCGCTCCATATTCAGATGGTAAGTGACTGATTGGGCAGGGCTTAAAGGGTTTTCCGGGATTACTGTGGTTTTTAACAGATACTGTCTTGTAATCACTTACCATGTACATCTTCTCATGCTTTTTTTTTTTTTTTTTTCTATTTGGACCCTGCAGACCAATTTTCACCATGTAAACAAATCACTCTGGTGTGTTACATCCTGTATGTAGCATTTCCTGTTGCTTTATCCAACCAAACCCATGGTGCACTTCTCCATTCTCTGCCACAGCTCCAGCATCATAACAATACCTAGCTAGTTTTTAGCTTCTCCCACACATTTAATTATATAGACACTCCCCTATAGCTGCCCCTGTTGCTGCTTTGACAGGCTCATGGACATAACATCAAAAGAAATAAGAAAGAGCTGCATGGACATGGTCATGTGACCACAGCCCAGAACAGAATATAAGAGCAATAAAGAGAAAAGAAACCCATTACAAAATTACAGCTACCTTCATAAATAGTTATTTTAAAGGATTTTAATGTAAATCATGGGACTTTCTAACCTCCTTTTAATGTATGAACTTGTCAAAAAACCTACTTTGTAATGTACTCACCATTTCAATGTGAATTTGCTGCTTTCAGAATTAGTGAAGCGACCTGTTGCTTCACAGAATGCTGACTTTTGCCAATGTTACATCTGTCTTACTTAAATGCTTTGCTTCGCTGAACACTACTTCTAAAGTCTGCTATCCCTTGAATGGACAAGAATGCTATTCCTGGGAAGAGCACAGAGGCGTTGCAGTTGATGGGGCTGTAATCCTGTGGGCAGAATCCTGTCTCATCTATTGGTGCAGGCACAGAGCAGACTCACTGGATTTGTGAATGATAGTGGTCCTAAAGACAAGTTGTAGTATCACAGTGTCCTACCTCAGGCATCACTCCCTGGGGTTGGGTTCAGTAAAAAAAGGCATACTGTATATTGAAGTCACTTAAAGGCGTTATCTGAGGTTTTTTAAATACAGGAACACTGTTAAAATAATAAAAAAAATATAGACTCACTGCTCTGAAACTCCTCTTTTCCAGCGAGCCAATTCCTCTTTACCCATCCACTGCAGCCATGACATTATGGACCTCAGCGGTATATAGGAAGTCATTGTTACAGTCTGGAGAGTAAAGCCCATCAAAGAGGACAGAGCAGTGATGCTGAAACAGAGGGGGTTTGAGATGGGATTATTTTGTGTATTTTAAATGGGTTGTCTGGGTTGAGAGCTGAACCTGGACATATCCCCATTTTCATGCTCCAATGCTCTCCTTTGTTCTGCGCTGTATAGCACAGGGCAAGGGCTGTTTGTCTATATTTTTTACACTGCTAGGCAGAGGTTTCCGCTGCCCTAGACGTTTTACAGGCCTCTACCTAGCTTTACCCATGGAGAGGCCAGTATGCCACCAGATCTCCAAAAAAAGCCTTTGCACTGTGGAATTTAGTGCAGGGCAAAGGAGAGCATCGGACCAGGAAATTCTCTGATGCTTATATCAGGGAGACTGCCTGGGTGAAAATGGGGATATGTCTGGGTTCAGCTCTGAACCCGGACAACCCCTTTAAGACACATTTAAAGCTTGTCAAAATCCATGGTAAAAAAAAACTAAAACACAACCTATATTTAGTGGGTAGTATAAATATAGAGCGAAGGAAATTGTCAATTTCTGTCAAACATATTGAACTGGGAAACGTAATGGTGTCCTGTAGTTATAGTAGCTTGACATTGCTAGTTGTAAATGCTGAGAAAAAGCACAGTAAAGTTTTTTAAGTTATAATTATGTTCAGTAATCAAAATTGCATTGTAAATTCTGTTTAAGAGTCATGATCCCTGAACTGACAAGTGACCTACACAATTTCTAAACTTACTCCAGAATTGTTATTACATGGGGAATGCATGAATCTATTAAAACAGGCATGTCAGGAGTTGTGAAAGGTCCTCTTTAAAGCTGTAAAATCTAATGGCAAATATGCAGCAACTAAATACTTGCTAGGGTCAAAGGTAAACATGTTGTTGTGGCAGACCTAGGTTTAGTCACGTGACAATCGAGCCACGTGTTCAAGGTGAATGACGTCGACAGAGGAAAATAACAGAAGTCAGCACACAGGTTAAAATTGTGCCAGGATCCTAAATTGGGAGTGTCCTAGGCCCTTTATTTATGCCCATTCCAAGGGTGTAACCTCTTAAAGTATTGACATAATTGGTTTACAAAGATTCCAACAATGACTTCTGATTGGTACACAAATAATCTACTAAAGGGTTAATTGCTGAGACTTATGCTTTTTTTTTTAGCAAGAAATGCACATTGCTTGTTTAGCAGTACACAGCTTATCTTATCTCAATACACACTTGGTAACTTCTTTAGTTTTAACTTATGTCATCGCCATGTTCATCTTCTTATAGACACACAGAAATGAAAACACAAAAGTTCTTTATGAAATGGAAGTCATAGCAAAGCTGGATACTTCTTTAACAATGTCTTGAAATATTTTTTAACCACCAGAAAAATTGCTTAGCATAGAACAATATATATGTTGCAGTTTCACATAGTTAAACATACAATGTTTCACATGATAAAGATGCAAGTATATAAAAAATAACAAGATGGTATGTATCTCTTTATTAACTGTGACAGGTGTAAGGAATTTTCTAAAACAGATTAAAATGATGACATTCAATTAATAGAGAATCAGTAAAATGCAAACAATAATTAGTCACTAATCCAGCAGCATTGCAGCACAATATCAAAATTAGAAACAGGGAAGGGAGATGAGAAAAAAGAAAGGATATCTCAAAGAATCTTGCAGAAACTTCACTAGTTTCTTTATACACAAGCCCCAGGGGCATCAACTCATCAACTATTATAACTTTTGTCAATACGAAAAGTAGAGATGAACAAAGCATTGGAAAATTCAATTCAGCTGCTTTGTCAAATTTTACAAAATAATTTGCTTCGTGACAAATTACTTTGTAAGTAGTGGGTGCAATGACAGGGATCGCGGTTGCGCTACTTCCCATCATTGTACCCCTCAGATGCCACATTCATAGCTGATCATGGCATCTGCAATAATCGGGTGTAAAAATAAATTATACTTACCCTCATCCATTTGACCATGAAGAGCCAGCCGCTGCGATCATGATTCTTGTGCAAAATTGTCAGCCAGCATTGTGATTTCATACATCTTTGCGCATAGGATTTAGTGCAAGATCTTCAATCAAGATGGCGGTGGTGGGCTATTTGCGCTCAAAAGGATAAGGCAAGTATGAATTTTTAGTTTTTTTACACCATCTAAGTTATAATAGATTCGTTACCATGAACCACAAGTAAATTCGGCTTCGCAGTAAATCGAATTTTCACTGAAATTCGGATCGAATTCCACTAGAATCCAGTTATTACAATGTACATATACTGGTAAATTCATTGCACCACAGATGTTTGGAGGACAGCATGACTTCCAATTTCTGACATGTCTGATAGGACTGACATGACAAGCTGCCTGAAATTGGAGGAGTGCTTTTAAAAGAACATATGAAAGATATAGAAAGACCAATGCTAGGGTCCAAGTCACCTTTAACCACCTCAGCTCCCCTAGCTTAAACACCCTTAATGACCAGACCACTTTTTACAATTCTTCACTACACTACTTTCACGGTTTATTGATCGGTCATACAACTTACCACCCAAATTAATTTTACCTCCTTTTCTTCTCACTAATAGAGCTTTCATTTGGTGGTATTTCATTGCTGCTGACATTTTTAGTTTTTTTGTTATTAATCAAAATTTAGCAAAATGACATTTTTCACTTTCAGTTGTAAAATTTTTCAAATAAAACTACATTTATATTTAAATTTTTCTCTAAATTTATTGTTCTACATGTCTTTGATAAAAAAAAAAGTTTGGGTAAAAAAAAAATGGTTTGTGGCATATAGACTGTAACAAAAAATAAAAAATTCTAGGAACTCGCCATGCCCCTCACGGAATACCTTGGGGTGTCTTATTTCCAAAATGGGGTCACTTGTGGGGTAGTTATACTGCCCTGGCATTTTAGGGGCCCTAATGCGTGAGAAGTAGTTTGAAATCAAAATGTGTAAAAAATGCCCTGTGAAATCCTAAAGGTGCTCTTTGGAATGTGACCCCTTTTCCCACCTAGGCTGCACAAAAATGTCACACATGTGGTATCGCCGTACTCAGGAGAAGTTAGGCAATGTGTTTTGGGGTGTCTTTTTACATATACCCATGCTGGGTGAGAGAAATATCTCGGCAAAAGACAACTTTTCCCATTTTTTTATACAAAGTTGGCATTTGACTGAGATATTTATCTCACCCAGCATGGGTATATGTAAAATGACACCCCAAAACATATTGCCCAACTTCTCCTCAGTATGGCGATACCACATGTGTGACACTTTTTTGCAGCCTAGATGCGCAAAGGGGCCCAAATTACTTTTAGGAGGGCATTTTTAGACATTTGGATCCCAGACTTCTTCTCACGCTTTAGGCCCCCTAAAATGCCAGGGCAGTATAAATACCCCACATGTGACCCCATTTTGGAAAGAAGACACCCCAAGGTATTCAATGAGGGGCATGGCGAGTTCATAGAAGATTTTTTTTTTTTTGCACAAGTTAGCGGAAATTGATTTTTTTTAGTTTTTTTCTCACAAAGTCTCCCTTTCCGCTAACTTGGGACAAAAATTTAAATCTTTCATGGACTCAATATGCCCCTCAGCGAATACCTTGGGGTGTCTTCTTTCCAAAATGGGGTCATTTGTGGGGTGTTTGTACTGCCCTGGCATTTGAGAGTCTCCGCAATCATTACATGTATGGCCAGCATTAGGAGTTTCTGCTATTCTCCTTATATTGAGCATACGGGTAATGATATTTTTTTTTTTCGTTCAGCCTCTGGGCTGAAAGAAAAAATGAACGGCACAGATTTCTTCATTCGCATTAATCAATGTGGATGAAAAAATCTCTGCCAAAAAAAAAAAAAGGAGGGGAAAGGCGTCTGCCAGGACATAGGAACTCCGCCCAACATCCAAACCCACTTAGCACGTATGCCCTGGCAAACCCGATTTCTCCATTCACATCAATCGATGTGGATGAATAAATCATTTGGGGAATTGAGTCAGCACAACCTGTATATAGGTGCAGATCACTATGGCGAAATACATATACAAACGGAGAATACAAATGTGATCGCACTCTATATCCAGCATTCTGCCCTGCCTCCATGCTGGATGAGACATTGGTGTACATTTTGGCCAAAGCGTAATAAGCCACTCACCGCGTCAAGGTTGCCTCCATTTGAGTGGTCCCTATCACTAGTTCCTACCTGTTCATGGGCCATGACAGCCACACAAAATCCAGGGAATGCAGGTCAGCGTGCACGCCAAGCACACTCTGCTTTTAACCCCGTCCGGTGCCATTACAGCTTTCATCGGATCCAGGGATGCAAGTACCAACATGCACGCTGAGCCCACCATATACTTCTCCTGGAGCCAAATGGCCACTGGTAGGTTCTATATAAGCAGACTCAGTTTTATACTGACTTTAAAACCAGCCTCCAGGACAGATTAACTGGTCAGGTGTGCATGACTCAAAGGAGATCGCCACGCCTCCAATACATACTACAAAGAAATAATTTGGGGAATTGAGTCAGCACAACCTGTATATAGGTGCAGATCACTATGGCGAAATACATATACAAACAGAGAATACAAATGTGATCGCACTCTATATCCAGCATTCTGCCCTGCCTCCATGCTGGATGAGACATTGGTGTACATTTTGGCCAAATTTTTTCTTTGTAGTATGTATTGGAGGCGTGGTGATCTCCTTTGAGTCATGCACACCTGACCAGTTAATCTGTCCTGGAGGCTGGTTTTAAAGTCAGTATAAAACTGAGTCTGCTTATATAGAACCTACCAGTGGCCATTTGGCTCCAGGAGAAGTATATGATGAAAGCTGTAATGGCACCGGACGGGGTTAAAAACAGAGTGTGCTTGGCGTGCACGCTGACCTGCATTCCCTGGATTTTGTGTGGCTGTCATGGCCCATGAACAGGTAGGAACTTGTGATAGGGACCACTCAAATGGAGGCAACCTTGACGCGGTGAGTGGCTTATTACGCTTTGGCCAAAATGTACACCAATGTCTCATCCAGCATGGAGGCAGGGCAGAATGCTGGATATAGAGTGCGATCACATTTGTATTCTCCGTTTGTATATGTATTTCGCCATAGTGATCTGCACCTATATACAGGTTGTGCTGACTCAATTCCCCAAATTTTTTCTTTGTAGTATGTATTGGAGGCGTGGCGATCTCCTTTGAGTCATGCACACCTGACCAGTTAATCTGTCCTGGAGGCTGCTTTTAAAGTCAGTATAAAACTGAGTCTGCTTATATAGAACCTACCAGTGGCCATTTGGCTCCAGGAGAAGTATATGGTGGGCTCAGCGTGCATGTTGGTACTTGCATCCCTGGATCCGATGAAAGCTGTAATGGCACCGGACGGGGTTAAAAGCAGAGTGTGCTTGGCGTGCACGCTGACCTGCATTCCCTGGATTTTGTGCGGCTGTCATTGCCCATGAACAGGTAGGAACTAGTGATAGGGACCACTCAAATGGAGGCAACCTTGACACGGTGAGTGGCTTATTACGCTTTGGCCAAAATGTACACCAATGTCTCATCCAGCATGGAGGCAGGGCAGAATGCTGGATATAGAGTGCGATCACATTTGTATTCTCCGTTTGAATTAATCATTGCCGGGATTTATTTTTTATTTTTTTATATACAAAGTGTTTGCCAAAGCATATGAACACCGCGCCCCTCAGCTCATGTGCCTCGGCAAACGTATCTTTTACTGCAGAGGAGAAATCTCGTCTTGCAGTGCCGCATACACCGACTTTTGTGTAATCTGACGGCAGCGCAATGCTTCTGTCAGAATGCACATCAGTGCTGCAGCTGGTTCATTGGTTGGTCCACCTAGAAGGTAAAAAAACAAAACAAAAAAGAAAAAACCAGGCCGCAACGCAATAAATTTATTAACATTATTTAACATTTGAACAGAACATTAACTTTTATAAACTTTAACTTTTTGAACAGAACATTAACTTTTTTGCTTACCGGTGATTTTTATTTTTTTACCTTTATAGGACAAACCTCTCCTTCCCCATGGGACAATGTGCAAAGCGCAAATCGCCCAAAGATGTTGCGAAGTATATTATGCACTTTGTCCCAGGTGAAAGGAGAGGTTTGCAGCAGCTGTGAGTGAAAGGGCCCTAATAGCCCTGTGTGCCTGTCCTGTGAGATGCAATCCCTATGCTAAGTGTACCTGTGTGTGGTACTTCTGGGAAACACTCCCCAAAGCATAGGGCAGGGTGGTCAGGGCAGTCAGGACAGAAATAGCGGGTGTCACGCCTTATTCCACTCCTGCTACAGACACGACATCTTTTTCGGGGTGGCGCTTGGGTTGAGGTACCAGAAACGACACTGGGGAAATGTCGCTCGTGTAGACGGCTCACTACACTGGTGGATGGGGCCACGGAACCTCCTGGATACAGGAGGTTCTCGATGATCTCTTCCTGAAATTTGAGGAAGGATCCTGTTCTCCCAGCCTTACTGTAGAGAACAAAACTATTAGGCAGCCAATTGAATTAAATATTCAGACACCTTCTTATACCAGCGTCTAGTGCGTCGGGAAACTAAATAAGAAGCCACCATCTGGTCATTGAAGTCCACCCCTCCCATGAGCGAATTATGGTCGTGGCTTTTCAATGACACTGGTTGCCCGTTCTATTTGTATTGTCGTCTCTGCGTGAATGGAGGAGAGCATGTAAACGTCACGCTTGTCTCTCCATTTCACCGCGAGCAGTTCTTCGTTACACAAGGCAGCCCTCTCCCCCCTTGCAAGACGGGTGGTAACGAGCTGTTGGGGGAAGCCCCGGCGACTAGGTCGCACGGTGCCACAGCAGCCAATCTGTTCTAGGAACAAATGCCTAAAGAGGGGCACACTTGTGTAAAAATTGTCCACATAAAGATGGTACCCCTTGCCAAATAAGGGTGACACCAAGTCCCAGACTGTCTTCCCACTGCTCCCCAGGTAGTCAGGGCAACCGACGGGCTCCAGGGTCTGATCTTTACCCTCATAGATCCGAAATTTGTGGGTATAGCCTGTGGCCCTTTCACAGAGTTTATACAATTTGACCCCATACCGGGCGCGCTTGCTTGGGATGTATTGTTTGAAGCCAAGGCGCCCGGTAAAATGTATAAGGGACTCGTCTATGCAGATGTTTTGCTCAGGGGTATACAAATCTGCAAATTTGGTGTTGAAGTGGTCTATGAGGGGCCGAATTTTGTGGAGCCGGTCAAAAGCTGGGTGGCCTCTGGGACGAGAGGTGCTGTTGTCGCTAAAGTGCAGGAAACGCAGGATGGCCTCAAATCGTGCCCTGGACTTGGCAGCAGAGAACATGGGCATGTGATGAATTGGGTTCGTGGACCAATATGACCGGAATTCATGCTTTTTGGTTAGACCCATGTTGAGGAGAAGGGCCAGAATTTTTTTTAATTGGGAAACTTGTACGGGTTTCCACTGGAAAGACTGGGCATAATAGCTTCCAGGGTTGGCGGCTATAAATTGAGTGGCATACCGATTTGTTTCTGCCACGACTAAGTCAAAGAGCTCCGCAGTCAAGAACAGCTCAAAAAATCCCAGTGCCGAACCGATCTGAGCTGTCTCAATCCGAACTCCAGACTGGGCGGTGAAAGGGGGAACTACAGGTGCGGCTGAAGTTGCGGGCTGCCAATCAGGGTTTGCCAGCACCTCAGGGACTCTAGGGGCTCTACAGGCCTGTCTGTGCGGTGGCTGCGACGGGGTAACTACTGCACGTGCCACCATACCAGCTTCAACTGCCCTTCTGGTGCTCGCCGCTTCACCATGTTGTACGGCAGTGCTGGTACTAGGTCCAGGGTGGGCTGCGCTGCTGGTGTATGCCTCACCACGTATTTCGACAGCGCCATCCCCACTCTGCTGCCCTCGAAGCGGATCCTGCGCAACCTGCGGTCTAGCAACACGGGGCCGGGTGGTATCAGGGACCTCAACCTCCTCGTCTGAACTTTGGGTCAGACTGCCACTGCTTTCTACAGGTTCATATTCTGACCCGCTGGATTCGTCAGATGAGGGTTCCCATTCCTCATCCGACTGGGTCAGAATCCTGTAGGCCTCTTCAGAAGAATACCCCTTGTTTGCCATTTGGTCAACTAAATTTAGGGGGTATTCCCTGAGACTACCCAAGAAAAAAAGCAAGCCTGTCTTACAAATGGGAGGCTAGCGAAGTACCGGAAGCCGCTGCAATTGATAAAAAAATATCAAAACAGATTTTTTTTATCGCCGCAGCGCTTGTAAAGTGATTGTTCAGTGATCAAAAAATAAAAAATAAATTGTCACTGTGGCAGGGCGGGGGCGTGGGTGAACGCACGTGTGGGCGACCGATCAGGCCTGATCAGGCAAACACTGCGTTTTGGGTGGAGGGCGAACTAAGGTGACGCTAATACCTATTATAGATCTGACTGTGATCAGTTCTGATCACTTACAGATACTATAAAAGTACAAATGCTGATTAGCGATACGCTAATCAGCGAATCAGTGACTGCGGTGCGGTGGGCTGGGCGCTAAACGATCGCTAACTAGCTAACCAAGGGGCCTAAACTATCCTAAAACCTAACAATCAATACTAGTGGGAAAAAAAAGTGACAGTTTACACTGATCACTTTTTTCCCTTTCACTAGTGATTGACAGGGGCGATCAAGGGGTGATCAAGGGGTTAATTGGGGTGATGGGGGGGTGATCTGGGGCTATGTGTGCTGTTGGTGTGTACTCACTGTGATCTGTGCTCCTCTGCTGGGACCAACCGACGAAAAGGACGAGCAGAGGAGCACAGAAGCCATTTAACACCTTATATTTATAAATATAAAGTGTTAACTGGCTTCTGATTCGGTTTTTTGAAAATCATCAGCCTGCCAGCGACGATCATTGGCTGGCAGGCTGATGACAAACTTGTCCTGTAACTTTTGCCGGCCCGCGATGCGCATGCCGGCTGTGAGCGTAATCTCGTGTCTCACGAGATGACGCGTAGATGCATGACTCTGCCTGAGACAGCCGCCCGCGGAACGCGATCCTGCGTTAGGCGGTCCGGAGGCGGTTAAAATTAATGGTGTGACAACTCGGGGTCACTTAGCTCTCTAGGATCACCATCTTCTCAGCTCTTCTCAGACAGTTGGCACACCCCAAGTAGCCACTCCAACACTGGAGATTTGGGTGAAAACTGGCCACGACCTGCGTTATTGTCATTTTTTCAGGCATCACAACATAACCCATAAACATAAATCCTCGGCCGTCTGGCCACTAACGACACAGTAGTTTTGCCCTTTCTATTGGGATCTGGGTCTACCACCCAGCTCCCCAAAACACAACTCAGTGCTTACCCCACACAGGGTTAGAGGGGCCTAGCTCCCACAGGCCTTGGCGCAGCCTTCTCCTTCCCCCAGACAGGGAGCCCTGATTGGGGAGTCCAACCCACCTTTACCTGAGCTCTTCAGCTGGCTGCTAATTACCTCTCATTATCAGCCTGGCTGATATACACAGAGTGAAAAAACACTATTTTCCCAACTTTTCTTATTATTCAGCTTTCTCTGGGTGAGATACACCATTTTAATGGCCCTCTGGCACCTCCACTGCCACAATGGTAATAATAGCCCTCAATAATCCTTAGAAATGAAAGAGCATTTTTATAAAAAGGATGGGTTTACATCTATCTATCATGTTTTAAGCCTTTAATTTGTCATAGGTTGTAAGTGCAGTGGCCGGGTTTGGGGTGGCCCCAACGCTACACCAAGTCCCCCGGACACTGTCGAGATGTCACCACATGTTGCTGCTCTCCGGAAGGGATGGCAAGGCGTGGTGCAAGAGAGTCAAGGTCTGCAGTAAACCAGGGTGCTTATTTACTGGAGGAATTCAGGTACAAAACAATATAGGCAAGGCATTGGGCTGGCTTCTTCAGTCTCCTCACTGGCAAAAGAAGGGTTTGATGCTGAGGAAAGGCCTGAGCTAGCTGTCCCTCTCCCCTCTCAGAAGGCTGGCATCCTGGTCAAGAGCCCATGGTCTGTAGCTCAGTAGTCCGGGTGGCTCCTTGGTCAAAGGGCTAGTGACCCATAGTCTGTGGCTCAGCGTTCCCATCTCAGCGTCTTCTTCTGGTCACTCATGCAGGTTGATATGAGTCCAAGCATTATTCCCAAGCATTATTCCCTAACTGTAGCACACTAGGGGTTCTGACTGCTCTCCTTATATACAGTTTTTGCTAAACTAGAACCTTCTAGTGGGAGGGGTGGAGTGGAGAAACTCAGCACAGATACATTGTTTCAGCTCCCGTCTGGTATAGACTTACATTAGAGCTTCAATGGCAATGACACAGCAGGTTTTCCAGACAAAAACAAGTTTCCAGACATAACAACATAGCTAAAACCAGACATTTAAAAGGTCAGGCTGTCTGATTTTGGTGGTAAACAAGTCTGGGTTTTTCCCTCCAAAACATGGTGGTAAACAAGTCTGGGGTTTTCCCTTTAAAACATGGTCTTCTTTAAACCCTATGGCAGCTGTGGAAAATTACTAGCTTCTCAATCAAAGTCCTAACAGTCTCTTAACATCCATTAACCCTTTCCACAGAGCCATGCAAATACAGTGATAATGAACAGGATATACACTGACCTAAAGAATTATTAGGAACACCATACTAATACAGTGTTGGACCCCCTTTTGCCTTCAGAACTGCCTTAATTCTATGTGGCATTGATTCAACAAGGTGCTGATAGCATTCTTTAGAAATGTTGGCCCATATTGATAGGATAGCATCTTGCAGTTGATGGAGATTTGAGGGATGCACATCCAGGGCACGAAGCTCCCGTTCCACCACATCCCAAAGATGCTCTATTGGGTTGAGATCTGGTGACTGTGGGGGCCATTTTAGTACAGTGAACTCATTGTCATGTTCAAAAAACCAATTTGAAATGATTCGAGCTTTGTGACATGGTGCATTATCCTGCTGGAAGTAGCCATCAGAGGATGGGTACATGTTCTCATTCTGTTTACGCCAAATTCGGACTCTACCATTTGAATGTCTCAACAGAAATCGAGACTCATCAGACCAGGCAACATTTTTCCAGTCTTCAACAGTCCAATGTTGGTGAGCTCGTGCAAATTGTAGCCTCTTTTTCCTATTTGTAGTTGAGATGAGTGGTACCCGGTGGGGTCTTCTGCTGTTGTAGCCCATCCGCCTCAAGGTTGTGCGTGTTGTGGCTTCACAAATGCTTTGCTGCATACCTCGGTTGTAACGAGTGGTTATTTTAGTCAACGTTGCTCTTCTATCAGCTTGAATCAGTCGGCCCATTCTCCTCTGACCTCTAGCATCCACAAGGCATTTTTGCCCACAGGACTGCCACATACTGGATGTTTTTCCCTTTTCACACCATTCTTTGTAAACCCTAGAAATGGTTGTGCGTGAAAATCCCAGTAACTGAGCAGATTGTGAAATACTTAGACCGGCCCGTCTGGCACCAACAACCATGCCACGCTCAAAATTGCTTAAATCACCTTTCTTTCCCATTCTGACATTCAGTTTGGAGTTCAGGAGATTGTCTTGACCAGGACCATACCCCTAAATGCATTGAAGCAACTGCCATGTGATTGGTTGACTAGATAATTGCATTAATGAGAAACAGGTGTTCCTAATAATTCTTTAGGTGAGTGTATATAATATGCAGTAACACAGGAATAAACTGTATAATAACCCTTTCAAGAGAAATAAAGTAACAAGTTTTAACTTTGCATAGGAGATATAGGCAAATGTCTACAAATGTCCAAATGTCAAAGTACTCCCTGCTCCAGGGTACTACATGAGCTTTTGCAAGCAGGGCCCTCATTCCTTTTGTTTTAATTGTTGACTTGTTTTTTGCTATGCTACTTATGACTCTGTACTTGATTGTAAAGCGCTGTATAAATAAGAAATATTATTTCATTTTTTTCTGTGTGGAAAAGTCACTTTCCAATCTTTTTTTCTTTCACATTGGCATCAAATAAAAAGCAAAAAAAAAACAAAACCTCTCTCAATTCTTAGCACACATAAAATTTGCAGGGCTAAAAGATCCATGTAGGACTATGATATGCATACTTGTAGATCGAATGTATCTCAAGGTGCCAGTCAGTATAAATTAAATCAGACTTTACTGTTGACTGATTCTAAATATTACATGTAGCTACTGTTAGTTATGTCTGAAATGTAGCATTTTCTCAAATATCACTACAGTAAATGATAGACATTACTTTATGGGGAAATTCTCTTTATAAATTGCCCAGTTCTGTGCTGTTGAGTTAATCTAACAAAGTGATGAAAATGAGAGAATTACATTTTTGGTAGTTTCTGTATTAGGTATGTTCAGAGATCTGAGCTATTATTCATAGGATATCAGATTTCTGACTGCTGTTTCATGATAATTGCATCTAATCTATGTAGTATATGTAGTGTAATTTGAAGATAAATCACTGAAATAATAGTCTGAAAAAACGGAAGGAAAGTGAACATAACTTAGCAGTTTCATTATTTTTATACCTACAAGTACAACACTTAATGGGCTTACTACTCTATAAAAAATACATCAACATTTTTGCACGCCTCCTGTAGACATAAGGTCTGTAATTTACATATACAAGTATATCTAGTGAAATAACAATTATCTTACTAAAACAAGACTATATATCAGATATTCGAGGAAAATATTGCTGATGCTTGATGCTAAGTTTTCCAATTATAGAAATTTTTCACTGATTAGCATGGTCTTGTAAAACAGAGATCACGTGAATTATATAGTACTAAAAGAATAATTTGAGATAATGGGTAATAAATAAGTTGTAATAGCCGCAAGAGCACTTTTAGCAGCTATTGTTTCTAGATTTTCTCTTTGTTTCTGTTAATTATTTTCTTAAGAGGATATCTTGGAGTGAGATAGATAGTTATCCTCTCATTACAGCCAGGGATTCTTCCAATAATAATAATGTATCCTATTCATTGCATAGCTTTGCAATTGACCAAGAAATTAACAAATAAAGATAATGAAATACAAGTGGTATCCCTTTACTGAAGAAAATGAACTGAAATACCAAAACATAATGTTCTGCAAAACCTATTATGTAGCATTAATAATCATGATGGAACTATGATAAAAATATAAAATTGGAGGGTCTTATACACTTATACATATAGATTTATTACATGCTTGTATAAAGGACCTACAGAATATATCCCTTCAACAACTAATAATTTGCCCATAAATTCCATCTACTATAATGACTCAATCCTTTGTTCTAACTTGTCTTTCCAAGCCAATATTCAAACTGCAGATAGGTGTGAGGGTTAGTGTTGATCGAGCATGCTCAGCCGAACACCAGTTCGGCTTGAGCATCTCTATGCTCAGCACATCGCGGAGTTCGGCCAAACACTGCGGTGCTTGATTCAGTGCATTTAAATGTAATTTAGCATCTATTTCTGCTGGGATTTGAACTCCCAACCTTGTTCATTAGAGGCACTACACTATACAGCTATGTGTTAACCTGCACAGAAATATAAAATAAGTATTCTGCTGAATAGAAATACTCACTAGATTAGAAACTTTCTATGGAGGCTTTTCTGACACTGTATAGCATTTAGCTTTATAGCTGAGTGGATAAGGTCCTTGCCTCTAATGTACACTATTGGGAGTTCAAATCCTGGCAAAAACATTTTGGAAATAGAGATTAAATTTATATATTTTATATTTTTTTAGTAAGTGTAAAAAATGTATGGCACAAAATAAATGTGTAATTACTAATATATATATATATATATATATATATATATATATATTTATATATATATATATATATATACAGTACAGACCAAAAGTTTGGACACACCTTCTCATTCAAAGAGTTTTCTTTATTTTCATGACTATGAAGGCATCAAAAGTATGAATTAACACATGTGGAATTATATACATAACAAACAAGTGTGAAACAACTGAAAATATGTCATATTCTAGGTTCTTCAAAGTAGCCACCTTTTGCTTTGATTACTGCTTTGCACACTCTTGGCATTCTCTTGATGAGCTTCAAGAGGTAGTCCCCTGAAATGGTCTTCCAACAGTCTTGAAGGAGTTCCCAGAGATGCTTAGCACTTGTTGGCCCTTTTGCCTTCACTCTGCTGTCCAGCTCACCCCAAACCATCTCGATTGTGTTCAGGTCCGGTGACTGTGGAGGCCAGGTCATCTGGCACAGCACCCCATCACTCTCCTTCATGGTCAAAAAGCCCTTACTTTCAAAGTTTTCCCAATTTTTCGGCTGACTGACTGACCTTCATTTCTTAAAGTAATGATGGCCACTCGTTTTTCTTCACTTAGCTCCTTTTTTCTTGCCATAATACAAATTCTAACAGACTATTCAGTAGGACTATCAGCTGTGTATCCACCTGACTTCTCCTCAACGCAACTGATGGTCCCAACCCCATTTATAAGGCAAGAAATCCCCCTTATTAAACCTGACAGGGCACACCTGTGAAGTGAAAACCATTTCAGGGGACTACCTCTTGAAGCTCATCAAGAGAATGCCAAGAGTGTGCAAAGCAGTAATCAAAGCAAAAGGTGGCTACTTTGAAGAACCTAGAATATGACATATTTTCAGTTGTTTCACACTTGTTTGTTATGTATATAATTCCACATGTGTTAATTCATAGTTTTGATGCCTTCAGTGTGAATCTACAATTTTCATAGTCATGAAAATAAAGAAAACTCTTTGAATGAGAAGGTGTGTCCAAACCTTTGGTCTGTACTGTATATATACAAATATTTCTGCCGGGAATCAAACTCCCTACCTTGTACATTAGAGAAAAGGATGTTAACCACTACACTATTCAGCTATATGTTAACCTGCACAGAAATATAAAATAAGTCTTCTGCTGAATAGGAATTTTCACTAAATCAGAAACTACTATGAGGTTTTTCTGACACACTTGAGCATTCAGCTTTATAGCTGAGTGGATAAGTTCCTTGCCTCTAATGTACAACATTGGGAGTTCAAATCCTGGAAGAAACTTTTTAGAAATTAGATTTAAATACACTAGGGTGTCCCCAAGCACTGACTCCATATATGGATATAGGTATATATGGAGTCAGAGCACGGACTCCTAAGACAAACTAGAGTCCCGACACCCTCCCCTCTTCAGAGCAGGGGGTGCCTGGGGTTCTCCCATTGACTTCCTTTGTGCTCAGGTGCTCGGTAGAACACCCGAGCATCGCAAAGTGTTCTACCTTGGTGCTCGATCAACACTAGTGAGGATATCAACCTTTTTTTAATAGTATATTTTTATTGAAATTTTAAGAAGTACAACAAACTCCAAAACTGTAGAACAGGCAGTCATTCCATTACAACAACTTAGAAGTATCAGAGTATCAAAGAACATGCTGCAATTAGTGTTGAGCAAATCAAAGCTGACCAAGTGGATTTTGATCCGAATTTCCGGAAAAATTAGATTTGTCACAAATCAGAATTTCCTTGCAATTCGTAGTAATTATTTTTTTTCTAAAATGGCTGCTGCACATTTGTGTTGGACGCGAATATTGAAATAGAGAATATTAATTGCGAACTTTATTGCGCACTTCGAGAATTTGCGAATATTTAGAATATAGTGATATATATTCGTAATTTCGAATATTCTCTATTTTATTTTTCATCAGTAACCTCCCTTCTTGCTTGTGGGCCAATGAGAAGGCTGCAATGTCTTTGTCTGAGCTTAGCAACATCCCTAGCAACCAATAGGAAAGTTACCTACCCCTTACTATATAAGAACCTCCCCAACAGCCCTTGTATGCAGTATTTTGCAGATCTGAGAGAGACAGCAGTGTTATTGCTGTGCTCTCTGCTTTCCTGTGTCATTACATTACATTAGATAGATAGATAGATAGTTAGTTAGTTAGTTTGCTTATATACTGTATATCAAGCATGCTCAACCTATGGCCCTCCAGCTGTTGAAAAACTGCAACTCCCAGCATGCCCAAACAGCTTACAGCTATCAGCTTACAGCTATCAGCCTACAGCAGGGCATGGTGGGAGTTGTAGTTTTACAACAGCTGGAGGGCCGCAGGTTGAGCATGCCTGCTGTATATAATACAGATAGTTAGTGGCAGATAGTCAGTGTAGATTAGATAGTGATATAGTTCTGCTGTCCATACATACATGCTACTACATACATAGTGCCGTATGTATGTATGTATGCTACATACATACATAGTGCTGTGATATCACAAGTACACAACAATACTTAGTGCACCAATCACTAATAGGTAGTCAGACCTGTTAAAATGTGAAGTTGCACGTATTGCCGCCAAAATATTCGCATCATTAGTACGAATATATTGGAGCACTCTATCCGCATATAAGGCCTCTTTCACACTTGCGTTGTCCGGATCCGGCGTGTACTCCACTTGCCGGAATTACACACCGGATCCGGAAAAACGCAAGTGTACTGAAAGCATTTGAAGACGGAGCCGTCTTCAAATTGCGTTCAGTGTTACTATGGCAGCCAGGACGCTATTAAAGTCCTGGTTGCCATAGTAGGAGCGGGGAGCGGGGGAGCGGTATACTTACAGTCCGTGCGGCTCCCGGGGCGCTCCAGAATGACATCAGAGCGCCGGTAACCATTCAGTAAAAGCTAAATGTCGGGTCCGGCAATGCGCCGAAACGACGTTTAGCTTAAGGCCGGATCCGGATCAATGCCTTTCAATGGGCATTAATTCCGGATCCGCCTTGCGGCAAGTCTTCAGGATTTTTGGCCGGAGCAAAAAGCGCAGCATGCTGCGGTATTTTCTCCGGCCAAAAAACGTTCCTTTCCGGAACTGAAGACATCCTGATGCATCCTGAACGGATTTCACTCCATTCAGAATGCATGGTGATAATCCTGATCAGGATTCTTCCGTCATAGAGCCCCGACGACGGAACTCTATGCCGAAAGAAAAGAACGCAGGTGTGAAAGAGCCCTAAATCTATTATAATGTTCTGCCATGCCAACCATTTTCTCCAGTCTCAGGAAACTTCTAGCAACTTGAAAAATGTAGCTATAGTGACCCACGCCTGTATTTCGCGTGCATTACGCGACTATTATATTCATGATTTTTCGCGATCAAGAAAATAATCTTGAATTTGCGAATATACGACAAATATTCTACCAAATATCCGTGAAATATCGCAAATTTGAATATTGTCCCTGCCGCCCATCACTACTGCACATGTTACAAAGTAAAAGTAAGAAGCCCGGGAAAAGGGGATCACCCATAATGGCATGCAGCCAGCCAATCAGCAGATAGCCAGCCCCTGTGATGTCACAGCCCTATAAAAAGCCTCATCCTGACAAGTTTCCATCATTTTTCAGTGAACTTTGCATAAGGATAGATGTGACAAGTATGAGCGAAAGTGATTAGGAAAGGCTCTTTTTGAAAAATATTCGTTTTCAACAGTTCAGGGACAGCCCTGAGATGAGTGTAGGGAGATAATAGGGTGACTGATACTACTGATTTTGGGGTGTTCACATTCTTTTATACATAAGTAAATCTGTTAATCCTTGATTTTGAAATTGAGGTGAAATCGCAGCCTGATACTACTGAATATGGGGGTTCATGTTTTATTATACATAAATAGATCTGTTAATCCTTGTTTCTGCAATTGGGGTGAAATTATGGCCTGATGCTACTGATTTTGGGATGTTCACATTTTTTTTTTTTTAATACATAAGCAAATATGTTAATCCCTGATTCTATAATTGGGGTTAAATTGCGGCCTGATACTACTGATTTTGGTGTGTTCACGTTCTTTTATACATAAGTAAGTCAATGAATCCTTGATTCTATAATTGGGGAAAAATTGTGGCCTGATACTACTGATTTTGGGGTGTTCACATTCTTTTATGCATAAGTAAATCCATTTATCCTTGATTCTGTAATTAAGGGGAAATAGTGGTCTGATACTACTGATTTTTGGGCGAACAGGTTCTGTAGAAATCTATGTGGAATCAGCTGACGGTGTAAAAGGAGAGCGCTCTATTACTCTATAGTAGAATCTTGGGCCACTGCACGGTTAAGTCCTTTATACCTGACGCTAACATTGACCTGGAAGACTGAGTTCACAATTCAGTTATTTGTTCAGTTTTTAACTTGTAACTAACCAAATAAGTGAAGTGTGAACTGATTCTAAGGCTGAGTTCACACGGGTGTTGCGGGTGACATGCGGGAACAGATGCGAGTGTGTTGCAGGAAAATGCGCTATTTTTCCCTGCAAGTGCAATGCGTTTTATTGCGTTTTGCCGGCACGTGAGTAAAATCGGCATGTTTGGTACCCAGACCCGAACCCGGACTTCTTCACAGAAGTTCGGGTTTGGGTTAGGTGTTGTGTAGATTTTATTATTTTCCCTTATACCATGGTTATAAGGGAAAATAATAGCATTCTTAATACAGAATGCTTAGTATAATAGTGATGGAGGGGTTAAAAAAATTAAAATAAATTAAACTCACCTTAATCCACTTGTTCGCACAGCCCGGCTTCTCTTCTTTCTTCTTCTTTGAGGAAAAGGACCTTTGGTGACGTCATTGGTGATGGATCATGTGATGGACCATGTGATGAGCGAAGTGACGTCACCACAGGTCCTTTTTCTCACAGATCATCAAAGAAGAAGACAGAAGAGAAGCCGGGCTGAGCGAACAAGTGGATGAGGTGAGTTACATTTTTTTTTTAACCCCTCCATCCCTATTTTACTAAGCATTCTGTATTTAGAATGCTATTATTTTCCCTTATAACCATGTTATAGGGGGAAAATAATACAGATCGGGTCTCCATCCCGATCATCTCCTAGCAACCATGCGTGAAAATAGCACCGCATCCGCACTTGCTTGCGATTTTCACGCAGCCCCATTCACTTCTATGGGGCCTGCGTTGCATGAAAAACGCACAAAATAGAGCTTGCTGCGATTTTCACGCAACACACAAGTGAAAATCACTGCTCATGTGCACAGCCCCATAGAAATGAATGGGTCCGGATTCAGTGCGGGTGCAATGCGTTCACCTCACGCATTGCACCCGCGTGGAAATCTCGCCCGTGTGAAAGAGGCCTAAGAGTGACACCTGTCACCTGCCTGTCATATTAACAGTCATATTAACAGTTTCACTACCACAGCGGGCTAGCTATGTATGTTTCTGCAATGCACAGTGATGTACACCAATATACATGCTCCCTGCAGCTAAGAAATAGCTAATTTTTAAAGCGCTTCATAACAAATTTATTCTGATCGAATCAAATTTCTTTTGGACAATTCGGTGAAGCGTCTGAATCGCTCATCTCTAGTGACAATAATACACAAAAAGTGCGACTGGTGATGAATAACATTATACAGTATTTCAATCAGAACACACTCATCCATGCAGCCACTCCTCCCCAGGATTGAGAGTGAGAATCTGAGCGACTGTGGCATCGCAATTTGGGCATTGATCCAAAGTTTCCAAATTTGAAGGTACTGATCCGGTACCCCTCTATGTTCATATACTAATTTATATAGAGTCAGATCTAAATTAATCAGTTGTATCCAGTGTTGTTTAGTAGGAGTTTTGGAGGCCTTCCAATTGACGAGAATGGTTTTACTTACCTTATACATTAGTAGACGGTAATTCTCTACCATATTTTGTGGGAATTATATCATTAGCGAGACCCAGTAAACTTGTCATAGGAGAACAGACATCAGGCATCCCGAGCTGGGTGTTTATAAAGGTGTATATCCCCTCCCAAAAGTCTTGCATAATCGGACATTGCCATACCATATGGAAGAAATAAAATTATCATGTAAACATCTCGTACAGTGAGGGGCAGGAGTATATTATACCCTGTGCAGCCATTTTAGCTGTATAAGTTGGTCTCTAGAACTAACAACTGTGGACTTCCAATTGTTGCTTATTTCTTTCATATGGGCTTCCTCCAGACCCTCAACATCATGCTGCCATTTGCCAAAGTCTTTATCTAAGGGAGAGTCCTGTACAGCCATTAGAGTCATATAGAGGGTTGATACCGGTTTAGTTAGGTGCACCCTTCTCACTACCAACTCAACGAGACCACATTCCAATGTCAGCAGACCCAAACTGAGTCATGCAAGCATTTGAAAATACCTGAATAAACTCAAATAATTTAGCTGCAGCGCAGCAGGGGCTGGCAACATCCTACACAGAGACACATTATGGGTAATTCATTTGATTATGTTTACAATTTGCACTTGCACTTTTCTTGTGGTATTTTATGCCAATTGGATATATGTTACTGCCCAGTTGAGCTCCTGCAGTGATGTCGCCATTTCTTTCATGCATTGTTGTTTTTAAACTGATTTGATTAATGTGTTCAATAAAATGATTTCAAGATTATAATGCGAACTGCCAACTTTTGTAGGTTAGATAGTAGATAGAAAAATTAAGCCCCCTATGATTGGAGTAGCCAATTGGAGCAGCCAATGGCAGGCAGAGACGGGGGACAAGCCTCCCTAGCATCGCGGGTGATGCTAGGGAGGCTCATTCCCGTCCACGCCTGCTATTGGCTGCTCCCCCCCGACACCGGATTTTTTCATCCGTGTACAGGGAGAAGCAGCAGCGGCGGTGTGGAGACCAGGAGTGGCACAGGGAGCGGGGTAAGTATATTACCTGTGAGGGGACCGGCACATGGAGGGGCTGTTGGAGACGTTGGATAACCCCTTTAATCTCCAAACCCTGAGTAAAATATGAAACACACCCAGTGCTCAATATAGAAACGCAGACTGTAGGAAGATTTAACAACAAGGCATCTGTCAATCCAATCTGCCACAGCCTCTGGAGTATAAATGAAATGGGCAGAGTCCCCATCTTGCATCCGCAGCCGAGAAGGGTAGATCATGGCATACTTTATGTTTCGCTCTCTAAGGCAAGCCTGGACATAATTTCATTCCCTCCTCCTCTTCTGTACCTCTGATATAAAATCCAGATAGAAGGATAGCGACCATTCTCATTTGTGATTTTTCCTTTCTGTCAGGCAGCCAACACCATAGCATTATTGTCTCAATAATTCAAGACTTTCATAATGAAGGATCTGTCAGGGGCTCCTGAAGGCAGTGGCTTGGAAGGAGCTCTGTGCGCCCCACTCAATAACAAAACAGCTGGATAGGGAAATTGATAGAAAGACTTTGCAGATCCATTGCTCCACAAATATTTCTCAAATGACATGTATAAGAATAAAGCATACAAGATAGCATGTACAGCAGGAAGCATAGAACAGCATGTACTAAAACATTACATTAAAGGGTTTCTATCACTTCGTTTCACCTATTTAGCTTTCAGACACTAGCGATCCGCTAGTGTCTGCTTTATCTAACCATCCTAATATAAGAGCTTATTGTCCTGCCATTTAGCTAAAAAAATAACTTATATAGATATGCAAATGAGCCTCTAGGTGCTATGGGGGCGTGATTAGCACCTAGAGGCTCTGTCTACCTTAACAAACTGCCGCCGCCCAGCGCGTCCCTCCAGCCCGCCCATCTCCTCCGGAATGCGATGCTCCTCGTATTCGGCGCATGCGCAGTGAATGTCTGATCGCTTCCCTGCTCAGACATCTCCACTGCGCCTGCGCCGATGACGTCATAGTGCTCCGAGGAACAGGCGCAGTGGAGATGTCTGAGCAGGGAAGCATCAGACATTCACTGCGCATGCGCAGAACAGAGACGCGCACGGAGAGGATCGCTTCAGCTGGAGATGGGCGGGCTGGAGGGACGCGCTGGGCGGCGGCAGTTTGTTAAGGTAGACGGAGCCTCTAGGTGCTAATCACGCCCCCATAGCACCTAGAGGCTCATTTGCATATCTATATAAGTTATTTTTTTAGCTAAACGGCAGGACAATAAGCTCTTATATTAGGATGGTTAGATAAAGCAGACACTAGCGGATCGCTAGTGTCTGAAAGCTAAATAGGTGAAACAAAGTGATAGAAACCCTTTAACTCTGAGCATATGTCCCAAAATGGCTGTCTATACATAGGATTACATAGCTAACATCTAACAGCTACAACATGTTCCCAGAGTAACCCTATAGCTAGCTAAACATCACTGCATAACATAATATCCCTGAGACAAGGTAGATCTGACTCACCAGATATACTTGCACAAAGATGGTGGAGTTTAAGAAGGAGAGCTGCATGGAACAGCTCTTCTGATGTCCTGTAAAAGGGAGACTGGGATTTTCTTTCCCAGAATGCCTTGCACTACCCACAATGCTTAGTACCTCCCAACAATACAATAATCTTTATTAACAAGAAACACAAGTGTAATACATTTTTACCACTGTTAGATGGTGCTGTTACCTAACGAATAACAGGAATAAGCAAACTTAAAGCAGAATTGATCTGTAATGATACTGAAATGAATGTCCCGGTGTTGGGACAGAACATGTATGGTGGCAACAACTCAGTACGAAGGGCAGAGGATATTCGAAATTCCCCACAGTCTATAGGGATCTAAAGTTCAGCAGACACCCCTCCCGTGAATATCATAATTATTGGAGAGTCAGCAGTAGAGATGGCCTTGCGGTTCACCCGGCTGTCATTTCGCTGCAAACTTTGCTTGTTCGCGGGTCGCCGAACGGGCGAACATATGGCGATGTCCGCTGGCACCATATTATTTTACATTGTAAAGAACTTTAACCCATGACACATCCATCAGGTGGTACAGGACAGCCAATTGAGAAGTTTCAGCACATGGACATACCCCCTACCTTATAAATAAACCCGATCTGGCCGCCATTTTACATTCAGTCTTTTGCCAGTGTAGGGAGAGGTTGCTGTGTGGAGCAGGGACAGACACCAAACGCTTGCTAATAGAGCCGCAAAAGTCCTTTTAAGGACTGGTATAGGTGTGCAATCGATAGGTGTGACTTACTGACGGGTGTAATATACTTATAATATACTTTCTAACATAGAAAGTATATTATAGTGCATTTGTATTGTGCAGCAGTTGTGTGCGGCTCTGCTGCAATACCTCAGCTACACAGAGTGCCAAACGCTATTGGAACAAATAATTTCTACTGATTGAACTTCTGATTGAAGCAGGGGTGTTATATACCAATAATATACTTTCCATATAATGCATTTGGGTAGTGCAGCATTTGTTTGCGGTTTTGCTGTGTTACCGCAGCTACAGATAGTGCCAAACGCCATTGGAACAAATAATTTCTACTGGTGTGATATACCAGTTGCCCCCCCAAAAAACTGATTGAAGCAGAGGTGTTATATACCAATAATATACTTTTTATATAGTGCATTTAGGTAGTGCAGCATTTGTTTGCGGTTTTGCTGCGTTACCGCAGCTACACAGAGTGACAAACACCATTGGAATAAATAATTTCTACTGGTGTGATATACCAGTTGCCCGCCAAAAAAACTGATTGAAGCAGGGCAGTTATATACCAATAATATACTTTCTATATAGTGCATTTAGGTAGTGCAGCATTTATTTGCGGTTTTGCTGCGTTACCGCAGCTGCACAGAGTGACAAACACCATTGGAACAAATAATTTCTACTGGTGTGATATACCAGTTGCCCCCCAAAAAAACTGATTAAAGCAGGGGTGTGATATACCTTCTTCCACAAATGCTGCTCTTTTATAGGGACTTTTGTCACAGGGTCATTTTAAAAAAAGACAGGCAGAGGAAGAGGCAGGCCATTCCGCAAAGGGGTTAGGGGCCGGGCAGGTGCACCAGGCCTGGGCCTAAGTGGGAAGTTGCAGAAGGTGCGTGCGATTACGGCAAAGGACGCACCAGAGTTGGTTGAGTGGCTCACTCAGCCTCCCGCTTCTGCACCCTTCTCATCCTCTCTATCTGCACCCTCCTCACTCTCTGCTGTGTGCACTCCCAAAGACACCACCACCACCACCACCATATTTCCTCCGCTCGAGTCAGGGAATTATTTTTTCCATCCATCACAAGACCTTACCGATGTGCAGCCATTCTTGGCATCGGATCAGGAAGAGGAGGTATCAAAGGTCGCCACCCAGCAGTCTGACGACAGTACCCAGATCAGACCCAGAGTGCTCCCTGCTGTTGCTGCCTACTCTGAGATGTCTAATGTCAGTGGTGGTGAAGGCGACGATGATGACGTGTCTATGGACGTCAGGTGGGTGCCCACAAGAGAGAAAGAGGAGGGGAGTTCAGAGGGAGACATGGAGCAGCAGATAGGGAGAAGAAGGAGGAGAAGCAGGCAGAATTTACAGTGCACAGGAGGCAAAAAGCAGACTACTAATATATCTGGAATGAGCCATCCACCATGGATGGTCACATCTGGCGCTCCCAGAACGCCGGAACATGGCTTCGCAGTGTGGGCTTTTTTAACGTGTCTGCTGCTGACAATATTGTTGCCATCTGCAGCTTGTGCTGTCAACGCATTAGTCGCGGTAAGCCCAACACTCACCTAGGGACGACTGCCTTAAGAAGGCACCTGGCCTCCCATTACCGAGCCAGTGGGAGCAACACCGTCAGAACCCACAAAGACACACTCCTGGTGCTCCACGTCCTGCCTCTTCTCCTCTCTCCTCTCATTTGTCCTCCACTTCACCTTCCACCGTGCCGTCGTCGCGTTCATCTGGCAAAAGGCCCAAATGTTTGACCGAAAAAAGATGTACTACTAGCCCGCAAACTACTGCCATATAAACTGGTGGACTCGGAGGCCTTTAGAAAATTTGTGGCCATTGGCACACTGCAATGGAAGGAAGGAAATATTTCTCCCAGAAAAGCATCCCAGAGCAATATGGCCATGTTCAGCGGCAAGTGAATGTATCTCTGGCACACAGTGTCTGTGCCAAGATACATCTGACCACAGACACGTGCTCTAGCAAACACGGGCAGGGAAGGTACATCATTTTTACTGCCCACTGGGTGAACTTTCTGGCGGCTGTTAAGCATGCAAACCGTGGCACCCATGTGGATTTGGTGTTAGCGCCACGGATTGCATGCAGGCCTGCCTCTTCTTCTCCTACTCCTACTCAATCCTCTGTCTCCTCCTCGGCTGACTACTCCTTTTCCACTGCTACCGCTTCTTCTGCTGTGCCCCCCAAGCTCCCTAGAACCTATTCGACGTGCCAGGTGAGATGTTGCCATGTTGTGCTGTGGCTATTGTGCCTGGAAGCCAAGAGCCATACCGGTCATGCACTCCTTTCAGCTTTGCGGTTACAGGCTGATCAGTGGCTAACCCCGCTCAATTTGATAGTTGGTAAAATGGTGTGCGACAACGGTGCCAATCTGCTGAGCGCACTGAAACAGGGCAAAATGACACACGTGCATCGCACATGTCCTGAACTTAGTCATGCAGTGATTTCTTGCCAAATATACCCGAGATCCAGGACCTCTTGCGGCAGGCCAGGAAAATCTCTGGCCATTTTAGAAGATTTTATACGGCCATGGCTCGCCTTGCTGACGTTCAGTGGCGACACCACCTGCCCGTCAGACATCTGATTTGTGACTATCCGACGCGATGGAACTCCACCTTGTATATGCTTGATAGGCTGCTCCAGCAGAAACGTGCAGTTAATGACTACCTGTACGAACTCTGCAGCAGGACAGGTTCTGGGGTGCTTGTTTTTTTTTCACTGCGCCAGTGGCTGCTTAAGCGCAACACATGCAGTCTTCTGCAGCCATTTGATGAGATCACCAAACTGGTCAGTCGCAGTGACATTGTACCTTACGCCTTCTTTCTGGAGCATGCATTGCGTTGTGTCATTGATTAAGCCATCGAGGAGCAGGAGCAGGAGGAGGATGAGGAAGTCGCAATGCTGGATGAATTCCCAGGGAGGGCTACTCCATCTGAGACAAGTCAACAGGAGTCTGAAGAGGAGTCAGAGGAGGATGGTTCGGGGGCAGAGGAGGAGGAGCAAGAAGAGCATGCTTTAAATGTTTCTGGGATCCCTGGTGTTGTCCGTGGCTGAGGGGAGAAGACCGAGGACGACATTATCCTGGATGATAATCAGGAGCCAGGCCATGCTACCGCTTCCAGTTTAGTGCAAGTGGGGGTCTTCATGCTCCAATGTTTGAAGAGGGACCCCCCGTATAAAAACATAAAGGGCAAGGACCAGTACTGGGTGGCAACGTACTTAGACAAAACCAAAATGGCGGACATGTTACCAGCATCACAGAGGGCTGTCGGAATGAAGCTTTTCCAGGCCTTGCTTTGAGAAATGTTGCATTCTGCTTTTGCGTTCGCTGGTAGGGTAATTTCCACTCACAGAGAAACAGTTGCGGGTACCAATCCAACAGCGCATGCAAGAAGAGGGCGGTTTGAAGATGTGTTGGTCACTTCGGATATGAGATCATTCCTGCCACCAACCTATCAACAGTCGCCCTCTGGATCCAGCCTCAGGGAACGCCTAGACCAGGGATCAGCAACCTTCGGCACTCCAGCTGTGGTGAAACTACGACTCCCAGCATGCACACTTGCTTAGCTATTTTGAGAACACCCATAGAAGTGAATGGAGCATGCTGGGAGTTGTAGTTTCAACACATCTGGAGTGCCGAAGGTTGCTGACCGCTGGCCTAGACCGACAGGTGTTCGACTACATCGTGTTAACGGCCAATGTGGACGCTCTGAGAAGCGAGGAACCCCTGGATTACTGGGTGTGCAGGCTTGATCTGTGGCCAGAGCTGGCACAATTTGCCATGGAACTCTTGGCTTGCCCCTTGTCCAGTGTCCTGTCCCAAAGGACGTTCAGCACAGCGAGGGGGAATGTGACCTCACATTTTTTTAAATTAATGAGGCATGGATCTCGGAGGAATTCATGTGATGACGACGTGTAATTGAATTTCGTCAACCCAGCCCACACATATCCGCCACCACACAGAACAAAGTATGGTCCTTGCCTTATTTATATACAGTGGCATAAAAGGCCTTTTCTGTCCGATAAATGCCTAATGTTTTGGGCCTCAGAGGAATTCAACACCTGTGAGGACCACGTGTTTCAAGTATTATCATTAGTTTTTTTTTCAAGAGGGGGGATTTCTTTAGCCATGTTTTTAATACAATTTTATATTTTTAGTTCTTTTAAACATATGTATTTGACCTCTATTTGTACTGTCCTTCAGTAAAATTGATATCCAATGACCGTGTAATCTACCTCGAGACGCATACTTACTTGTTCTTTTATGTACGCTGAATGCATAATTTTTGGGTCCTGTATTACACTGGCCTGCTGGAAAATTGATATCCAATGACCGTGTATTATACCTCAAGCAACATACTTACTTATTCTTTTATGTACGCCAAATGCATAATTTTTGGGTCCTTATCACACTGGCCTGCTGTAAAATTTATATCCAATGACTGTGTAATCTACCTCCAGCCACATACTTGTTCTTTTATGTACGCTGAATGCATAATTTTTGGGGCCTGTAGTACACTGGCCTGCTGGAAAATTGATATCCAATGACCGTGAAATCTACCTCCAGCCACATACTTACTTGTTCTTTTATGTATGGTGAATGAACAATTGTTGCAGCCTCGGAGGAATTCAACACCTGAGACGACCTTGTGTTATTGAATTTCAACTATATTCATTAGGGTTTTTTCAAGAGGGGGGATTTCGTTAGCCATGTTTTTAATCTAATTTTATAATTTTAGTTCTTTTAAACATATGTATTTGACCTGCATTTGTACGGCCTGCAGTAAAATTGATATCCATTGACCGTGTAATATACCTCCGGCCACATAATCACTTGATCTTTTCTGTCCGGGAATGCCTAATGTTTGGGGCCTGTAGTCCAGTGGCCTACAGTAAAATGATCCATTGACATTATGTTCCTCGAGCCACATAATCAGAATTTCTTTTATGTCAAGTGAATGCCAAATTTTTAAAGCCCGTACTTCTGTGGCCTAAAATAACATTTTTCTAGGCTCCAACAGTGCACATTTCAGAGAATTTCCCTTTAAGACGCATAAAAATGGCCCCTGATTAAGATACATATTATTTGTTTGAATTTTTGTCATCGATCCCCCTCTAGTATGTCACTGTCCATGTTGCGGGACTATTTGTGCACTTCTACTAAGTATTTGGTGGCTGCAAATATGAGCTGAAGGTTTTTCAGGTTCACCTGCCATTAAAGTGAATGGGGCCTGCCGCGAATTTGCTATTTGCGAATACTTAATCGCGCGTTCGTGAACCGTCCCGGTCGATGTTCATCCATCACTAGTCAGCTGGTCCCAGAGAAGTTTACATCTAGAGGTTCTCACAGCAGCGCATCCTCCCCCCTCCCCTCAGCTCACCGCCGGATGCATCTGGAATGTAAGAGAAGATTCTCCTAAGATGGTGCCTGCCACGTGACTTCCCGGTCTCCTCGTTGCAGATGCAGCATCCCACTCACCATCACAGATGTCCCCCATCACCTTGTCAGTCCGATGGTCCCGGTAGGTAAGTAGGATGACAGCTCACTCTTCTGTCTCCCCATACTGCACTGGATCACCGGTGTGTGCGTCCCCAAACCGAGCTACATTTTCCTCCTCATATAAACGGCACAGGGCAAACCAGGCAGGGCCAATACTCCAGGTGCTGGCAACTGGATGCTGGGTTAGGATAATGGACAGGATCTCTCAGGAGTGCAGAGAAGCTGCTGACTCACACCATCAGAGCCAGGCCACCAGGATATCAACCTTTCACTGGAACTAGGTTACATCCTGAATGAATGTCAAGGTACAATAAAAGATATAGCAAAAGTATAAAAGCTGTTTTTTCACTCCATTTTTATGTTTTACATCATTATTAGGTTTCACGCACAAGATAATGGAGCACATTTTTATGCATTTGATTTTTGGCATAAATTGTACAGCTAAAAAAGTTAATTGTCTAAAGCGCAGAGGTTACAAAATTGTAACTCACCAAAAGAAATCAGGAAGTGAAAGTAGGCATGGTCACACTGTAAATGTACTTTTATAATAATGTACTAGAGGCAAAGGTGCAAATTAGGGGGGGGGGGGGGGAGATATATGGTTGCGCATAGCAGGGGTAAATGAGAAACTAGCAAATACATCAGGTGCACTTTATAATAAATTAATTGAACTTCCTGCCAAATAAGTTCTCATTGCTGCAAAATACGCCATTATTAATAAATGTGGGTCATTATCTGTGAACTGTATCACTAATTCTTCATTTTCTTCATACATATTAATACACATACTATTAATGTATATGTTTTTAGCTACACAAAGATTTAGAGGATAGATTTTCTACCAATCATTTCCTGTTATTTCATTGCATGTAATATAAAAAGGAAGAAAAAGTATATGACACATTTATTTGAAATGACAAAACAATAAAAAAATATTAAAAGACAATCAGCTTCTAAATGCAGTTGATACTTTATTAAAATAGTTTTTTTTCCCCACAAGCAAATTCATTTCTTATATGCCTTCATCTTTTTACACTTCAATATTGGATCTCAAAGATCTTTTTTCCTATAAGCAAAAGATCACAGTTAAAGCCAGAAGTCAGGATAAGAAGTATGAAATTTGGTGTGATAAAGGAGAATGCAGAATAAAATATAAAATACTAGACATGCACCTGAGATGTAGATGTTATTACTTAGGAACAGGAAAAATACAGAATCTGACATTTAAGTTGTGCAGATTCAAAGTGCATAAGGTACGTTGTGTCTAAGGAGGGATCATTAAAGCCAAAGATCACATTTATAAGTATGTAAACTGGATCTGGACAGAGACCAATGTGTAAGGTACAAGTAACACAAGTAACACAAGTAAGGGGAAAAAGTATTACCCTGCAACAGGATAACATGCAATAATTATCATACATGACCAGTGGAGGACTGGGAGCTTAAAGTGGCCCTGTAAAAAAAACTAAATGTGGCCCCATGTTGTAGGCCGGTCCAAATTGACAGAAGGTGGAGCTACAGAAGTAGGTGGAGACAACAGAAGCATGCGGGGCCAGCAGTACCATTTTGCATCACAAAATACATCCCCAGTAGAACCAAATGCCACAATGCAGCACAAAATACTGCTTCAACAGAACCAAATACCACAGGGCACACACAATACTGCCACGCTCACCAGAGTAGCAATACAGAGGACAGTGATACAGTTGACTTCAGGCGCGCACCTACAGCTGTCAGCCAAGTGCATAAGTATCTGGAGTTCCTAGCATTATGTACCCACCCAGCCACCCATATGGGGTCTATGGCCAGTCCGCCCTTGTGCACAACTTAATAATGAATGTAGTAGGAAATGGGGGTGTCTAAGTAGTGCAGAAGTTCATAGAGTCAGAGGTGAAGATCATGAATATCAAAGCTAAGTCTGCACAGAAGAACAGGGTCTAATCAAAACAGGTTAGTAGAGGATTCTAGGATTTACATTGAGTGGGGACCACTACCCATTTAGTGGGGTTCTCTGCCCATTCTTTTAGAAGTAAGAAACCAGAGAGGCTGAGCCAAGGATAAGCTCTTGTTGCTGGCAGAGAGCCATTATTAGTATTTTGAACAAAATGAAGGCGTAAAATAGCAGACTGTTAGAAAGCTGTATTGATTTATAATATTTGATTTATTTTAAAAAAAGGGCTGGTGAATGCCCCTTCGGACCCTCAGGTAGTGGAGGGCAATTTCCCTGTCTATCCTTCCAATAATTGGGAGCTCAGAAAAACGTGAACTAGATAGAATACATAAGATGAGCTTGTAAACTAGTCAAAATAATTTGACTACAAATGGTGTATAAAATACTTTATGTTGAAGGAGCAGTCTTAATAGATAGGTGCTGATGTAAAACATAATGATAGCAGCAATAAGTAGAAGGTAAAGTAACACTCACCTTATATATATATATATATATATATATATATATAGTGCTGCCCATAATTATTCATACCCCTGGCAAATTTTGACTTAAAGTTACTTTTATTCAACCAGCAAGTAATTTTTTGACGGGAAATGATATAGGTGTCTCCCAAAAGATAATAAGACGATGTACAAGAGGCATTATTGTGGGGGAAAAAAAATTCTCAGCATTTATTTACATTTGAGAAAAAAATACAAGATGTTCCGCACTGTGGAAAATCTCAGAGGACGTGGTCGGAAGCCAAAAGTGACACCTGCGCTGGCCAGGAGGATAGTTAGAGAGGTGAAAAAGAATCCAAGGATCACCACCAAGGCCATCCTAGTAAATCTGGGCTCTGCTGGTGGCAATGTCTCAAGACAGACAATCTAACGGACACTGCACACTGCTGGGTTCCACAGATGCAGACCAGGCACACAAAAGCTCGCTTGGCCTTTGCAAAAGCTCATCTGGACAAAGAAGAAGACTTCTGGTCTTCTGTGTTATGGTCAGATGAAGCAAAAATGTAATTGTTTGGTCACAATGATGTTTCCTTCATTTGGCGTAAAAAAGGAGAAGCCTTCAACCCAAAGAACACGTATCTTCACAGCATAGACGATTGCCTTCAGATGATACGAGATGTGCAGCACCTGAAACTACGGATACTGGAAGCCTGTGCTAGCATTTCTCCTGCGGTGTTGCTATCAGTGTGTGAAGAGTGGGAGAAGAGGGTTGCATTGACAATTCAACACAATGGGCAGCACATTGAACACATTTTGTAAGTGGTCAGAAACTTGTAAATAACTCATGAAAGAATAAAGTTACGTTAAAACCAAGCACACCATTGTTTTTCTTGTGAAATTCCCAATAAGTTTGATGTGTCAAATGACCCTCTTCCTATTGAAAAAACAAAAGTTGGATTCAAAATAGCCGACTTCAAAATGGCTGCCATGGTCACCACCCATCTTGAAAAGTTTCCCCCCTCACATATACTAATGTGCCACAAACAGGAAGTTAATATCACCAACCATTACCATTTTATTAAGGTGTATCCATATAAATGGCCCACCCTGTAGAATATATTTACACATGTGAATGATATTTATACTTTATTGAGTATGCACTTTTATAATATTGGATCATGTATATGTGATATGATATGGTGAAATCATGTTTTTTATATAGATTTTGGCATTTTATGGATTGTTTTTCACTAATTGGATGAATTGATTAATTGATTATTGCACTCCTTTATATACTTGTTTTGGCACCATTGTTTGCTATCATTGCTTGAAAAAGGTTCCATGGAGTGAACCGAAACGTCACGCCTTATTGGTGAATAATGCACATGTCACTTTATTGGAAGTGCCGCGGTATTCTTTATTTTTACTATGTATATATATATATATATATATATATATATATATACACACACACTCACCTAAAGAATTATTAGGAACACCATACTAATACGGTGTTGGACCCCCTTTTGCCTTCAGAACTGCCTTAATTCTACGTGCCATTGATTCAACAAGGTGCTGATAGCATTCTTTAGAAATGTTGGCCCATATTGATAGGATAGCATCTTGCAGTTGATGGAGATTTGAGGGATGCACATCCAGGGCACGAAGCTCCCGTTCCACCACATCCCAAAGATGCTCTATTGGGTTGAGATCTGGTGACTGTGGGGGCCATTTTAGTACAGTGAACTCATTGTCATGTTCAAGAAACCAATTTGAAATGATTCGAGCTTTGTGACATGGTGCATTATCCTGCTGGAAGTAGCCATCAGAGGATGGATACATGTTCTCATTCTGTTTACGCCAAATTCGGACTATACCATTTGAATGTCTCAACATAAATTGAGACTCATCAGACCAGGCAACATTTTTCCAGTCTTCAACAGTCCAATTTTGGTGAGCTCGTGCAAATTATAGCCTCTTTTTCCTATTTGCAGTGGAGATGAGTGGTACCCGGTGGGGGTCTTCTGCTGTTGTAGCCCATCCGCCTCAAGGTTGTACGTGTTGTGGCTTCACAAATGCTTTGCTGCATACCTCGGTTGTAACGAGTGGTTATTTCAGTCAACGTTGCTCTTCTATCAGCTTGAATCAGTCGGCCCATTCTCCTCTGACCTCTACATCCACAAGGCATTTTTGCCCACAGGACTGCCGCATACTGGATGTTTTTCCCTTTTCACACCATTCTTTGTAAACCCTAGAAATGGTTGTGCGTGAAAATCCCAGTAACTGAGCAGATTGTGAAATAGTCACCAACAACCATGCCACGCTCAAAATTGCTTAAATCACCTTTCTTTCCCATTCTGACATTCAGTTTGGAGTTCAGGAGATTGTCTTGACCAGGACCACACCCCTAAATGCATTGAAGCAACTGCCATGTGATTGGTTGACTAATAATTGCATTAATGAGAAATAGAACAGGTGTTCCTAATAATTCTTTAGGTGAGTGTATATATACAGTCCTGATAAAAAGTTTAAGACCACTTGAAAAATGGCAAAAAATCCTATTTAGCATGGCTGTATCTTAACAAGGTTCCAAGTAGAGCTTCAACATGCATCAAGAAGAAATGGGAGTGAGAATTTTTTTTTTTGAGCATTCAATTTAATGAAAACAATGAATAAACTGAAACAGGCTGTTTTTCAGCTGATCAAAAGTTTAGGACCACATGCCTTTAAAAGGCCAAATCTGTGCAAAGATATGGATTCATTGTCATTTTCTGTCAGATAGTCACACGTTGTGATGGCAAAGGCAAAAAAACTCAAGTGGAAGACCCACAAAAATGTCATCAGCACTGAGCCGGAGGATCCAATTGGCTGTCCATCAAGACACTGGACGATCCTCGACCCAAATTAAGGCCCTTACTGGTGCTGACTGCAGCCCCATAACCAGCAGACGGCATCTGAAACTGAAGGGCTTCAAAAACAAAAAACGTCTTCAAAGACCTCGTCTCCTTGAACGCCACAGAACTGCTCGTTTGGACTTTGCAAGAGAGCAGCAAACATGGGACATTCAAAGGTGGAAGAAAGTTTTATTCTCTGATGAGAAAAAATGGAACCTCGATGGTCCTGATGGTTTCCACCGTTACTTGCATGACAAGCAGATCCCGCCTCAGACAGTGGAGGGGGCGCCATAATGGTCTGGGGTGCTTTTTCCTTCAGTGGAACACTGGAGCTTCAGGAAGTGCAGGGGCGTCAAACGGCCGCTGGCTATGTCCAGATGTTGCAAAGAGCATTCCTCATGACTGAGGGCCCTCGTCTGTGTGGTAACGACTGGGTTTTTAAACAGGACAACGCTACAGTACACAATGCCCGCAGAACAAGGAACTTCTTCCAGGAGAATAACATCACTCTTTTGGCCCATCGTGCGTGTTCCCCTGATCAAAATCCAATTGAGAACCTTTGGGGATGGATAGCAAGGGAAGTTTACAAAAATGGACAACAGTTCCAGACAGTAGATGGCCTTCGTGCGGCTGTCTTCACCACTTGGAGAAATGTTCCCACTCACCTCATGGAAATGCTTGCATCAAGCATGCCAAAACGAATTTTTGAAGTGATAAACAATAACGGCGGAGCTACTCATTACTGAGTTCATGTTTGGAAGTTGGATTTCTGTTTTGGGGGGGTTTAGTTTTTTTTGGAGGTGTGGTCCTAAACTTTTGATCAGCTGAAAAACAGCCTATTTCAGCTTATTCGTTGTTTTCATTAAATTGAATGCTCAAAAAATGTTTTGTCTCACTCTTATTTCTTCTTGTTGCATGTTGAAGCTCTACTTGGAACCTTGTTAAGATCCAGCCATGCTAAATATGATTTTTTGCCATTTTTCAAGTGGTCTTAAACTTTTGATCAGGACTGTATATTAGCAGAAGGACCCGGCTTCGCACGGGTATATTTCATGTATTTCAATTTATATTTCCGTGTCATAAAAAGATATCGACAGTTTCCACCATAACAGTGACCTCTACAGTACCCACCCCTTTAACAATGACCTCCACAGTGCCCGCCCCTTTAACATTGACCTCCATAGTGCCCGCCCCTTTAACATTGACCTCCACAGTGCCCGCCCCTTTAACAGTACCTGCCCCTTTAGCATTGACCACCCCTTTAGCAGTGACCTTCACAGTGCCCTTCCCTTTAACAGTGACTTCCACAGTGCCCGCCACTTTACCAGAGACCTCCACAGTGCCCGCCCCTTTAAAAGTGACTTTAACAGTGACCGCCCCTTTAACAGTGACTATCACAGTAACCGCCCCTTTAACAGTGACTTTCACAGTGACCGCCCCTTTAATAGTGACTTTCACAATGACCGCCCCTTCAAGGGTGGGTTTACACTAGCGTTAGGGATTCCGTTATGGCTTTCCGTTATAACAGGGTTATAACGGAACATAACGGAATCCATAAGACGGAAGGGTGGATCCGTTTTGCTGCCCATAGACTTGCATTATGACGGAATGCAAAACTGACGCCTTTAAAAGGCATTCCATTTGCTCTCTGTCCTAATAGAAGTGTATTGGAATCAAAACAGATCCATCTGGTTCCCGTTATGCAAGACGGAAAACAAAGTCCTGCCGACAGGATTTTGTTTTCCGTCTTGCATAACGGGACCCAGACGGATCCGTTATGTTTTCCCATAGACTTCTATTTGGACGGAGCAAAATGGAATGCCTCTTCAAGGCTTCCGTTTTGCATTCCATCCTATGGATTCCGTTATGTTCCATTATAACCCTGTTATAATGGAAAGCCATAACGGAATCCCTAACGCTAGTGTAAACCCAACCTAACAGTGACTTTCACAGTGACTGCCCCTTTAACAGTGACTTTCACAGTGACCACCCCTTTAACAGTGACTTTCACATTGACCGCCCCTTTAGCAGTGACCGCCCCTTTAACAGTGACTTTCGCAGTGGCTGCACCTTTAACAGTGACCGCCCTTTTAACAGTGACTTTCACAGTGGCCGCCCCTTTAACAGTGACTTTCACAGTGACTGCCCTGAAGGGTTAAAAAGAATTAGCTGTATAATCTGTATGAAGGACAGGAGGTTGGGTGACATCATATTGAAGGGTGACTATAGATACATTTACCTCCTGTCTGTATAAGGAAAAGTTTTTAGTCAGCATTATTATAACCAGAGCTGCCTGCCTGTATAAGGAACTGCTACTATTGTAATGAGAGCTGCAGCTATTCTTGTATGTATGCATGAAAGTATATAAGGCTCTGTATGACAAAGAATAAATAGAACTGTTACTGACATCATACTGCATTTGTCACTGACAAGTTTTCCAGACGTCTGTCTTCGGGGACAAAGGAAGGAATCAAGGTGCATTGAGAAGGAAAATACACTTTCAGTTGGGAGCTCGTCCGCGAAGTAGAAAATACAGGAATTCGGTATGTAACAGAACATTCCTGTCTAACGACTGGGGACATTCCGATACTTTCCATAAAATTTTCTGTTGCTTCTATTTTGAATCCGCTTTAGACACTCTGAAAGATATGGTAGCTATCTTAAGGCAAGATAGAATGAAAGTGATGATATCTATCTTTAGGCAAGATAGACTGTGAATAGACTATTGGCCAAGTCTCACAGATAAATCCTTTAGGGAAGGATTTAACAGATATATATCCTTTAGGTAAGGATTTACCAGAGGAATTCTTTTGGGAAGAATTCATATAGAGTCTGCACCTTGATTTCTCTTGTCACCCCCTGTCTATTGCTTCTTTTCTGTCGCTTTCTTATGCTTTGTGTTATGTTATAATGTTATGCAGCATTCAGTACTTTTTATGCTGAAGGTAAGCAGCAATTGATACTGTGACGAATGTACTAACTTTATTGTGTGTGTCCTGGATGACCTTCTAACCCAGCAGCTGGTGCACGCAAGTAACTATTTTAAGGGATTATACTAACTGACAGTTGAGAAGGAAGTTGTGCATAGACATAAGTCCTTCACGGTTGAGTTCAGCCAGTTCTGGGGAAGTTTTGCTCTGCCTCCATCTCAATTAAGTTTTAAGTAATGGGTGCAAAGCAAGGAAAGGTCTCTCCACCCCCTCCGAATGTAGGAGAAACATGTAGGGATTATGTAGCCCGGGTCTGTGGGACTGATTATTATTTAGTTACTCCCTGGGTGGATAATATGCCAGGATGGACAGAGGCAATAAAGAGTATAAATTAGTTCCCTCGGGAAGGGGCTAATGACACCTTCCATATGGATATGGTAAAAAGTATGTTTGGGTGAAACTGAAGCTTACCCATATTATGGTCCAGACCCTCAGTGGGACATGCAGTATATACAGTCGGGAGGGGAAAATTGGCTTACTTATGCACCATACTGGTATGATTGACCAAATAAGAAGGTTCACAAGCAGAAGGCAGGGAACCAGGAGGGATATATAAAAAAAAACATGAGTTAGAAAAAGAGTTGACAAGGGGATCACTCCAGAAGCCCCCTCCTCCCTATTTAGGAAATATCCCACAGATATATCCGTCCCTTCCAAAAGATGACTTTGATTAAAAGGGCAGTACTTTGAGGCCCAGGTATTATTAAATTGGCTCAAAAGGGAAGAAGAGATAGGTGGAGAATAGATAACATTCTAGCGTCCTTTCACAGTGCACACTTCTTCTTCAAATCATCTGTTGGGAGATAGTTCAGATGCTGCCCACTGCATAGCACCATGCCCCCCTCCTTCTCATGTCGTTGCATACACAGGGCTTCGAGTGATGGCAGTAATGGGAGGGGGGATGGCTCCTGAGCTAAGAAGAAGTTTGTGGCAGTTTGGGATTGACCAGTTGCTGTCCTGGAGATACGAGAACATGTAGAATACATTTCACACATTTCTAACACTAGAGATGTCATATCTCCCATGCGCCGTAGATCACAAAAAAATATGTTTTCCCAAACCTGAACATATACCTCATCATGATGAGGACAGTGTCCTTAAAGAACAGTTCACTTTTATGACTGTAGGGGTCACCTTGTTAACCACTTAAGGACCACAGGTTTATACCCCCCTAGTGACCAGGCCCTTTTTTACAAATCGGCACTCCACAATTTTAGCGGTTTATTGCTCGGTCATGCAACTTACCACCCAAATGAATTTTACCTCCTTTTCTTCTCACTAATAGAGCTTTCATTTGGTGGTATTTAATTGCTGCTGACATTTTTACTTTTTTTGTTATTAATCGAAATTTTACGATTTTTTTGCAAAACAATGACATTTTTCACTTTCAGTTGTAAAATTTTGCAAAAAAAACGAGATCCATATATAAATTTTTCTTAAAATCTATTGTTCTACATGTCTTTGATAAAAAAAAAAGTTTGGGTAAAAAAAAATGGTTTGGGTAAAAGTTATAGCGTTTACAAACTATGGTACAAAAATGTGAATTTCCGCTTTTTGAAGCAGCTCTGACTTTCTGAGCACCTGTCATGTTTCCTGAAGTTCTACAATGGCCAGACAGTACAAACACCCCACAAATGACCCCATTTCAGAAAGTAGACACCCTAAGGTATTCGCTGATAGGCATAGTGAGCTCATAGAACTTTTTCTTTTTTTTTAAATGCCAGGGCAGTATAACTACCCCACAAATGACACCATTTTGGAAAGAAGACACCCCAAGGTATTCCGTGAGGGGCATGGCGAGTTCCTAGAATTTTTTATTTATTGTCACAAGTTAGCGGAAAATGATGATTTTTTTTTATTTTTTCTTTTTTCTTACAAAGTCTCATATTCCACTAACTTGTGACAAAAAATTAAAAACTTCCATGAACTCACTATGCCCATCACGAAATACCTGGGGGTGTCTTCTTTCCAAAATGGGGTCACTTGTGGGGTAGTTATACTGCCCTGGCATTTTAGGGGCCCGAATGCGTGCGAAGTAGTTTGAAATCAAAATGTGTAAAAAATGGCCAGTGAAATCCGAAAGGTGCTCTTTGGAATGTGGGCCCCTTTGCCCTCCTAGGCTGCAAAAAAGTGTCACACATGTGGTATTGCCGTACTCAGGAGAAGTTGGGCAATGTGTTTTGGGGTGTCATTTTACATATACTCATGCTGGGTGAGATAAATATCTCGGCAAAAGACAACTTTTCCCATTTTTTTATACAAAGTTGGCATTTGACCGAGATATTTCTCTCACCCAGCATGGGTATATGTAAAATGACACCCCAAAACACATTCCCCAACTTCTCCTGAGTACGGCGATACCAGATGTGTGACACTTTTTTGCAGCCTAGATGCGCAAAGGGGCCCCCATTCCTTTTAGGAGGGCATTTTTAGACATTTGGATCCCAGACTTCTTCTCACGCTTTAGGGCCCCTAAAATGCCAGGGCAGTATAAATACCCCACATGTGACCCCATTTTGGAAAGAAGACACCCCAAGGTATTCAATGAGGGGCATGGCGAAGTCATAGAATTTTTTTTTTTTTGCCACAAGTTAGCGGAAATTGATTTTTTTTTTTTTCTCACAAAGTCTCCCTTTCCGCTAACTTGGGACAAAAATTTCAATCTTTCATGGACTCAATATGCCCCTCAGCGAATACCTTGGGGTGTCTACTTTCCGAAATGGGGTCACATGTGGGGTATTTATACTGCCCTGGCATTTTAGGGGCCCTAAAGCGTGAGAAGAAGTCTGGAATATAAATGTCTAAAAAAATTTACGCATTTGGATTCCGTGAGGGATATGGTGAGTTCATGTGAGATTTTATTTTTTGACACAAGTTAGTGGAATATGAGACTTTGTAAGAAAAAATAAAATAAAAAAATTTCCGCTAACTTGGGCCAAAAAAGAATGGAGCCTTACAAGGGGGTGATCAATGACAGGGGGGTGATCAGGGAGTCTATATGGAGTGATCACCCCCCTGTCATTGATCACCCCCCTGTAAGGCTCCATTCAGACGTCCGTATGTTTTTTACGGATCCACGGATACATGGATCGGATCCGCAAAACACATACGGACATCTGAATGGAGCCTTACAGGGGGGTGATCAATGACAGGGGGGTGATCAGGGAGTCTATATGGGGTGATCACCCCCCTGTCATTGATCACCCCCCCTGTAAGGCTCCATTCAGACGTCCGTATCTTTTTTACGGATCCACGGATACATGGATCGGATCCGCAAAACACATACAGACATCTGAATGGAGCCTTACAGGGGGGTGATCAATGACAGGGGGGTGATCAATGACAGGGGGGTGATCAGGGAGTCTATATGGGGTGATCACCCCCCTGTCATTGATCACCCCCCTGTAAGGCTCCATTCAGATGTCCGTATGTGTCTTGCGGATCCGATCCATGTATCAGTGGATCCGTAAAAATCATACGGATGTCTGAATGGAGCCTTACAGGGGGGTGATCAATGACAGGGGGGTGATCAGGGAGTCTATATGGGATGATCACCCCTGTCATTGATCACCCCCCTCTAAGGCTCCATTCAGACGTCCGTATGTGTTTTGCGGATCCGATCCATGTATCAGTGGATCCGTAAAAATAATACGGACGTCTGAATGGAGCCTTACAGGGGGGTGATCAATGACAGGGGGGTGATCAATGACAGGGGGGTGATCAGGGAGTCTATATGGGGTGATCACCCCAGTCATTGATCACCCACCTGTAAGGCTCCATTCAGACGTCCGTATGTGTTTTGCGGATCCGATCCATGTATCAGTGGATCCGTAAAAATCATACGGACGTCTGAATGGAGCCTTACAGGGGGGTGATCAATGACAGGGGGGTGATCAATGACAGGGGGGTGATCAGGGAGTCTATATTGGGTGATCACCCCAGTCATTGATCACCCCCCCTGTAAGGCTCCATTCAGACGTCCGTATGTGTTTTGCGGATCCGATCCATGTATCAGTGGATCCGTAAAAATCATACGGACGTCTGAATGGAGCCTTACAAGGGGGTGATCAATGACAGGGGGTGATCAATGACAGGGGGGTGATCAGGGAGTCTATATGGGGTGATCACCCCCGTCATTGATCACCCCCCTGTAAGGCTCCATTCAGACGTCCGTATGTGTTTTGCGGATCCGATCCATGTATCAGTGGATCCGTAAAAATCATACGGACGTCTGAATGGAGCCTTACAAGGGGGTGATCAATGACAGGGGGTGATCAATGACAGGGGGGTGATCAGGGAGTCTATATGGGGTGATCAGGGGTTTATAAGGGGTTAATAAGTGACAGGGGGGGTGTAGTGTAGTGTGGTGCTTGGTGCTACATATTACTGAGCTACCTGTGTCCTCTGGTGGTCGATCCAAACAAAAGGGACCACCAGAGGACCAGGTAGCAGGTATATTAGACGCTGTTATCAAAACAGCGTCTAATATACCTGTTAGGGGTTAAAAAAATCGCATCTCCAGCCTGCCAGCGAACGATCGCCGCTGGCAGGCTGAAGATCCACTCGCTTACCTTCCGATCCTGTGAACGCGCGCGCCTGTGTGCGCGCGTTCACAGGAAATCTCGGCTCACGCGAGATGACGCCTATTGGCGTTAGCGTGACCTGGGAGCGCCGCAGCGATGACGCCTTTCGGCGTTAGCTTGGCGGCAGGTGGTTAAAGGAACCTATTGAAGTAGATGATATTAATAAGATTGTTATGAAACCTATTGCCCCTGTGGTTCCAGACGTACCATCTCTGCTATCAGCTATTCCTGCCCATGCAGAGTTTTTTTCTCTGTTATTGATTTGAAGAATGCATTTTTTTCTGTCCCAGTTGACAAGGAGACACGGCCACTTTTTGCTTTTACATTACTTGGTGTAGAATGCCTCAGGGTTATGTAGACTCCCCAGTACTCTACTCCATTATCCTCCAAGTTACACTGCGCCCTTGGACTGGCCTTCATGGTTCTGTCCTTCTACAATATGTGGATGATCTCCTCATATGTAGTTCTACTCGGGAGGCCTGCCAGGCAGACTGTGTTAGTTTACTACTGTGGTTATGTGAAAACAGTCACAAAGTTTCTAGGAAGAAATGACAATGGTGTATGGACAGTGTTGAGCATTGGGCTTTGTTCTCAGTAAAGGTGAGAGGAAAATCAGCCATGCCAGAATTACCTCCGTACTGGGTCTACCCCGCCCACAAACCAAGAAAGACATGTTGGCCTTTCTTGGCATGATTGGTTACTGCCGCCAATGGATTGCTGATTGTTCCTACTATGATAATATTCTGAGACAAGCCACTGATACTGATATGCCTGACTTCATTAAATGGTCTGATGACATGTTACAAGCTTTTAGTCATTCGAAATGTGCAATGGTTTCAAGTCCTGGTTTGGCCCTACCCGACTATGGCGTGATGTTTCACTTATTTGCCAGGGACAATTGTAAAACCATGGCAGGAGTCCTGGCGCAGGATCCATGGAGGTAAATTCCGCCCTGTTGCTTTTTTCTCAAAAGTGGTTCCCGTACAGGTTCAGGGCATGCCTGCGTGTCTCAGGAGTTTGGCAGCCTGTGCTATGGTCGCTGAGATGGCCACGCCTATCACCCTAGGTCATCCCACCACTCTGCATACCTCACACAATGTTCAGGCCCTATTGAGGAACATACATACGCAACATATGTCAGCACAAAGACTGAGTGGATATGAAGTTTTGTTGCTATCTAATCCTCAACTTCATATCAAATACTCAGCCCCCACATTCGGTCCAATGGCTATACTGAATGTCCTACTTGGCTACAAGGGAGAGCAGGATGATTTGCCTCCTCCCCATGCATGTACTGAACTTATACATGAACATACCTCACCTAGGCCTGACTTACAGTCCACACCCATTGAAGGAGCACCTAATGTTTTTGTGGATGGATCCTGTTCCCGCCCTAATGATAACACTTATCATGCAGGATATGCTGTGGTTCAGCTCCCTGATGTTATACTGGAATCGGATCCTATACCTTTTCAGTCGGCCCAAGCTGCTGAACTGATTGCCCTCACTAGAGCTTTTTGAGGGGAATGATGTACATGTATGCACCGATTCCATGTATGCCTTTGGGGTTGTACACGATAATGGGGTAATCTGGCAGAGGAGAGGCTTCATAGCTGCAGATGGGAGACAAATCTCACATTCCACCCTAGTACATGATCTCCTGGCCGCCATCCAATTTCCAAGCAAAGTTGCTATTAGCCATTGTAAGGCACATACTGGATTCCAAACACACATAGCTAAAGGGAATGCCCTAGCTGATCAGGCAGCAAAGGAGGCTGCTATTAGAACGGCAGCAACAGTTCAAATGCCTTCCCTAGTTCCAGACATTTACCCTTACTGACAATCTATTGCTCAACCTCCGGGATTTGGCTACCAGTAGCGACAAAATGGAATGGCAGTCGGTAGGTGCAGTACAAGACCCTAATACGGGTCTTCTCTGCAAAGAGGGGAAGCCATGGTGTCTGGTGAAGATACTTATGTGAATGACCCCCGGAGAAGAGCTAACCCCTCACAATTGGTGGCGGATGCGGGCAGGAGTCCCGGATGAAAAGAGGCAAAGTGGTTGCTGAGAGCAACGACTGCACCCAAGAGAGTGCTGGTAATAATCTGGACTTTTTTTTTTCCTGTGGTGCAAACGGTTCAGGATTTAAAGGGCCAGTAGCCGAGTAAAAGAGTCTGACCTGTGGAATTTTTCTTGGTCAAAATGGCGACCGGGGTGAAAAGTGGCCCGGTTTGGTGGACAACCAAGGCCACAAGGAAGTAATAGCGCAGCTGGTGCGGGAAACTAATTCCTTGTTGAGGAAGCCGAGTGCGGTACTTGGAGAGGCTGCTCTGAACTGGGCTGAGAGTGGAGTGCCGGAGGAAAAGTGGATATATGCCATTGCCAAGGGCAACCATCTGGAAGATAAAGAGGTGGAGAGTGGTGCAGCTCTCAGGAGTGCCTGTGTTTCCTGTGATGGTGTACAAGGTCCTAAAGGGTGCGCCTGGAGTGACCATCCGGGAGAGGTCCGGACTCCAGGCCATGTGGTTTCCGGTAGCAATGGTTGCAGTAAGGAGTCTGCCGGTGATCGTGGTACCAGGAACCCAGAGAAGCCTGGAGATCTCGGTAGAGGTGATCTTGGAATATCTTCATCTCCAGAGACTGCCATATCTGCGACGTCATGCGGTAAGAACATTCCTGTATTTATTGGGCTGGCAAACCCCAGGACAGTATGCCGACGACAGTTGCAGGCTGTGATCAGGAAAAAAGCTACCCATGCTGGTTTAATTGTATATGTGGTAGGGATGTTGATTGATGGTGAAGGCACACAGCTGAAGGAACCCCCTGTGATAAACGTACAGAAAAATGAGGCAAAGCTAGAAGGGGTACCACATGTACTAGGTACAGATAAGCAGTCTCCACAGGGTTCTGTGGTTAGTGAGCTCGGGTGCAAGATAGATGAAAGTGGTGTGACCTATAATGTGAACCAGGCACCTGAAAGAGTGCTTGAGCAAGAGCAGGTGAGTCTCCAGTGAGAACAGGGTCTTGTGGACCTGATTTTACAAATATGTTCATATATGATGTGATGTTGGGCTGTGATATTGTTTAGTTGTTGTGGGGTAAGGTAGACACTTCTGCAGATAGTGACGAAACTCCTGCAGAACCTGTACTTGCCTGTTTCAATGAAGGTCTAAGGGAGCTGCACATTGACCGCCATGGGGAAAGAATATTGTCTATTGAAAATAATGGTGCTGATAAGGTGCAAAGCAATTGTGTCAAGTTTGCGGAAAGGCATAAGGAAAAGGTGATGACAGGTGAAATATGTGATGATGACATGCATTTTCCGTTGCAGGATGTGGTCAGGGGAATAGCGCCCCCGGGTGGAAAACATGTGAAGGATGCAGAAGTGCAGATAAATGTTGTGAGCACTGAGTGGAGCAATCCTACTCTGGTGAACGTGCAAGAAAGGGTAGCAGTCCTAGAGGGTGTATCACACGTACCAGAGGTGGACATGCAGTCTCCACAATGTTTTATGGTCAATAAAGTAATGTCCCAGGTAGGGATTAACGCGGCAGTGCCCCTAGAGGTCAGCGTTAATAATGACACGAGTGACATAGGCAATGTATGTGCTGTGACCATTAGCAACTCCGAGAGGGAAGCTACCAGGTCAAGGTATTGCGAAATTCAGGCGGCCAGTAGTAGGGACCAGACAACAGTTATACCTGACGTGATGAGAGCTGAGTGGGGAGACGGCAGCCTATTGTCTGAGACCCATACCCAGGCAGGGGTAGAAGACCTGACACGTCAGTACAGCTGCAATCCTGAAGATGTTTCTCTCTCCACACAGTCCCTAGATATGATAGAAAAGGGACTAGCTGTCTTCACAGAGTCACTGAAAAAGACTGCAGTAGACACAAACAAAGTGCTTAAAGGGACCCCGGGTGGAACCCCCACAGGGTGGCCAAAAGAGAATGGTGATACTCCTATATCGTCTGCAGCAGAGCAGAGTGATGAGCATCTGGAACAGGAGGCCTTCTCCTTGGCTTGATCCCTTGAAGAAGCGCTTGAGGAGTGAGATGAATGTGAGAGGCTGAACAAGCAACTCAGAGCAGGGATGGAAGATCTCATGAGCTCAAAAGATGATGTCGGGAAGAACGTCTATGAGTTGAAGAAGTCTAAGCCAGAGCCTGTTAAGAATGGGTCTGGAGATGGTGGTGCCGTGGTGCCGACCGAGGCAGAGAAGACGGAAAAACTTTCTGCTGAGCCCGCTGATGGGGCTGATGTGAATGCAGAGGCCAAGAGACTCGTGGCAATGAGTAGTGAGGACCTGGTCATGAAAGATGTTCCCTCTGCCGTCAGTGCCTTACAGAAAGCCAGTGGTCTGCTGGAGAAGAAATACCAGGAGACAGACGATCAGCATGCAGATAGTGTCTACTACTGTGAGATGGCTCTCCTAGAGTCTAAACGATTGGGGAACAATATCCTGAGTGAACCTCTGGAGGGTATTGCCAGAAGGCAACGAGTCTGGTGAAGATCCTGATGTCCCCAGTGCCTCCAACCTTGATGAGAAGGAGGAGGAGGAGTTAAGAAGGCAAGGATATGATGCTATGTCCGTGAAGGATGAAAAGGCTAATAAAGTAAATGGAGACTCCAAAGAAATAGAGGCCGAAGAAGCTAAGGCTGGGGTCTTGAAATGGTAGAAATCCTTGGATGTTCCAGAGACCAAGGCTAGGGCGGAAGGAGCGACTGCCGAAGTGGGAAAAGCCACTGAATATGCAGAAGACTCTGAAGCTGGCCCCAAACCCGAAGAAACCCCTGCTGAGAATAATGGGAAAGTAGTCCAGATACGTGGAAAAGGAGCGAGTCGTAAGAAACCTGCTCTGCTGAAGGACCCCCGCAAGGCAAAAGAGAAAGGATCGGGACACGACCATGACTGGGAACAGTTCAGTCAAGAGTTGCCGCAGTCCAAGAAAGGATGTTAGGGGCCTGTGCAGAAGCCAGTAAATATAAAAAGAAAGTATGTGCTCATGAGATGGGCAAGAAAATCCCAGAGGCCTTGTCAGCTCTGTAATAAACTCATGAGGGTGACAAACTAAGCGCTGTTGTCCTGGGTCTGGCAGAAAAGGGGAAGACTGTAGGCCAGGTCGATGCCCGTTCACGAGCATCTGGATTTGATGCTAGTGTTCACCCCTATGGGCTTGAACAAAGGGGAAGGGGATATGTGAGATAGTGACAGACTTATGTGAATGACCCCCGGAGAAGAGCTAACCCCTCACAATATATATAAAGAAGGACATATGTATGTATGTTCCATGTTCCGCGATCACTCAAAAATGCAACCATCGATTTCAACAAAACTTGGTATACACATCCCTTGCTACCTGGAAAGAAATCTTATGGGAGTCACAACTCTCTAGGACGTACCATCCCTGAGATATTCCCAAAAAATGACCTGCATTAGCCAATACAAACCTGCAAGTCTGTCTCTTCATATCCCAACTGCCATGCACACGGTCACATGTCCCTTATTAGCCAATAGAAGCTCTCAGGCCCTTAGTTTCCACATATACTCAGTTTTACTCCAGGTGTCCATAACAAACCAGCCATTTTTCTTTACTGCTGTTGGTCAGCTTTAGGTAGGGCTACACAACGACATGTGTTCCATGACAATAAGTCGCAGGACACATAGGGCACAACTACACTGCTACATGTGTCGCACAACATTGATGTCGCACCAATGTCACGTGACAATTTTTATAATGATAGTCTATGGTGTTGCACTGCGACATGTGACATGCTGCAACTGTGCCATGACAGTCGCAGAAAAATCCATGTCGGAACATGTCACATGTCGCAGTGTGACACCATAGCATATCATTATAAAAATTGTTCAGACAAAATGTTGTCGTGTAGGCCTAGCATTAAAGGGGCAGGGCGCTGTGTAGGTCACTATTAAAGGGGTGGGAACTGTGGAGGTCACTGTTAAAGAGTCGTTCACTGTAGATGTTACTGTTAAGGGGGCAGGCCGCTGTGGAGGTCACTGTTAAAGGGGACGGACACTGTGGAGGTCACTGTTAAGGGGGCAGGGGCCACTATTAAAGGGGCAACAGCTGTGGAGGTCACTGTTAAGGCAGCGGGATACTGTGTAGGTCACTGTTAATGAGGCGGGCCCCTGAGGAGGTCACTGTCAAGGGAGTGGGGTGCTGTGAAACTCACTGTTAAAGGGGCGGGCTGCTGTGAAGGTCAAGGTTAATGGGATGGGCTGCTGTGGAGGTCCCATTTTAAAGTGGCGGGGCACTGTGCGGGTGTGAGTGTTAAGGGGTGGGGGACTGTGGAGTTCACTGTTAAAGGGGCGGGGTGCTGTAAAGGTCACTGTTATGGGGGATACTGTATATCTTTTAACGACACACACAAACATTAAATGAAATAGATGAAATATAGCCGGGTCCTTCTGCTAGTCCATTATATAAGACATAATACAAAATGCATCAAAATCAAATGATTGCTTTCTGACCTCTGTCTATCTGCATTGTCCCGAAGCAATCAACCATTTCCATTATAAACAGCACAAGCACATTCTGCATCCCGTTCTTGTATCCTTCTATTATGAATAACCTATTTTCACTTTCTGTTGTATTGCAGGGCTTTCAACTGGAGCCACTTTCTTTTTTTTTCATATCATACAAATACACTGTTATAATAGATCTTTCACCTTTTTAGAATTTAATATGTGTTCTTCCTGCTATTCATATTTTTCCTGGTTGCTCACCATTGTCTTACAATACCATCTGTAAATGTTATAGACCTAACTGTGACAGACCCCCAGTACTCAGGAAGAGTATGCCCGCCTCTGTATTCTTCCTTACTCAGGAGATATTGCAAACCGCTGGTCTTTAGCTCCCAGTTTTCCCCAGTCACTGGTCGAGACTCAGTGTAGGTAAAATAAAGTCTGCTTTATTGAGCAACTGCACAAACTTATATACAGAAAGTGATCAGATGAAACTGTAATCCCATCATATGCCCCTTCCCCTCCCCAGAGGTCTGTCCGCACCACACCACAGGGGTCCACCTGCTAAAATAGCTCCAGACAGTCCTAGCAGGAGCCTGGCCAAAATGACATTGTCCAAAGCTCTTTCAGAGTACAATGAGAGATAACAAAGGGGGGGTGCTGACAGTCTTTTGATAACAAGTTACATAGTATAACATAATTACACATATCCAACACCAATCCACATTTGGTGTTGGATATACTCAGCTATACGGGGAATCGTCAACCACGCCTTCAAAGGTCCTTGCAGCTCACAGCCAAACAGCCGGACGGCAAACAGTAGTGATTCCTGCGGCTCACAGCCAAGCAACGATTTGACTACTAGGAGCGGTAAAGTAGACCTGCAACCGATATAGTGCTCTGCATATTAACATTAACTGTACCTACCCCAATTGGTTATCACCGTATAACCCATTATGGACTTTGTATGACCTACAAGGACAATTGAATTGCATACCAACTAACATAGTGGTCCCCATAGGGTATACGTGCATTATTATGTATTTTTAAGGTGTTTTATGGTATTTTTATTCATTTTATACAACATGTTGTGAGATATTAAATAATACTTTTTGAAACCATATTTGCTTTCTGTCTGTACTAACGCCAGATATTGAGTGACGCCAAACCCTTCTATAATCTAATCTACACTCCTAACAGCAACAGGGAGTGCTGTGTGGCAGTGCACCTATTCCACAGTATTATCAGTGAGAGAGCCACCAAACCTTGACTTTACCAATCCACATTTAACTCAAACTGATGACCATGTCGTCACATAGCTCGCCCAAGTTAAAGGATGGCAGACCCTGTGAGACCCTCTAGGCCGGTATTAGATTGTGAAAGTGAACGGCTGTAGGGACAGGCTCCACTGCAACAGCCGTCCATGTGCCCAGACAACCGGTTCAGCCAAACAAGGGGGATCTCTAAAATCAAAGGTCCGTAGTCGTTAGGAAGGAGGCTGGCCCTCAGGCTTCTCCAGCAGCCCCAGTGACGGTTCAGTCGTCACACAGACTAAGCCTTTCCAGATTGCATCTTTAAAAAGAAGTAATTTCTCTTGATTTTGACATTCTATTCATTCAATACATAGAACAGAGCTCATTATTTATACTTACAAATACTCATGTTATTCTATGCTTCTGCTGAATGCACAAATAATACAGTCCATTCTACAGTCAAAATTACTGCTGCTCATTGTAAAACTTAAAGTAAGATCTTTTGAAACATGTTAAATTGTGAATTTCAAATTTAACAGCCTAATACTAGACATGTAGCATTTTTTGGAAACTGTATTAAAGAATACAAAAGTGTAAAAACAGTTTATCCTTTTTTCCACTCCAAGATTAAATTTCACAACATGGCTTTGTTCGTTAACTCAGAATTTTTTTTCACCGTGGGTTACAGAATCTAGAATAAAACCGACCCTCTGGTTCCAGGAAAAAAAAAAAAGTTCACATTAAGAATAAGACCTCAGTATCTAATTGGGAGGGGTAGGGGTCCGACATCTGGAACCCCCTCCGATCAGCTGTTTGAGAAGGCTTCTCCTCAAACAGCTGCTTAGCGGGGGTCCTGGTTGTGAGACCCTCACCAATCGAAAATAGGTCTTCAGTATAAAATAGTTAGAAAATTCTTTTAATGTGATTTTCTTATCTTGAATAGAAGGTCACTTTAATTCTAGATTCTGAGCTCTTTTTATACCAAATTATTATGCAACCCATGGTGAATTTTTTTTCCATAGTGTCAAAGAACAAGGGCATGTTGTGAAATGTAATCTTGGAGTGGAAAAAGGCTAAACTGCTTTTACTTTTTTGTATTCTTTAATACAGTTTCATAAAATTGCTGCTTTCTGAAAAGGGGGAGCGGTGAGGGCTGGGCCAGCAGGACCAACACATTTATCTTCATTTACAACTGTTTTTCAATCCTGTCTCAGCTCAGAGACAGGACTGTGTGGATGCACAGATCTGGAGAAGGGTACAAAAAGATTATGCTACATTGAAAGTTCCTAAGAAGATAATGACCAGAAAAAAAACAGCCAAGACAACATAGGAGTGGCTTAGGGACAACTGTATCATCCAACCTGACAGAGCTTGAGGGGATCTGCAGAGAATAATGACAGAAAATTCCCAAATCCATAACCATGACATCATAACCAAGAAGACTGGAGGCTGAAATCGCTGCAAAGGGGCTTAAACTAGGTACTGAGTAGATATGAGTGAATCGAAGCTGACGAAGTGGAATTCGATCCAAATTTCAGGAAAGATTTGATTCTCACCAAAGCCAAATTTCCTCACGCTTCGTAACGAATCACATTTTTACCTAAAATGGCTGCTGCACGTGTTAGGACATGGAGACAGAAACTCCGGGAAGGCGGGATCACCCATAATGCCATGCATCCAGCCAATTAGCAGCCAGCCAGTCCTGTGATGTCACAGCCCTATAAATAGCGGCATCCATCTTAGATTCTGCCATTTAACAGTGTACTTAGTGCAGGGAGAGATGTCAGTAGGCGCTAGGGACAGTGATAGGAAAGACTTGATTGTGGTGAAAAAACGATTTATAAGTGCAGGGAAAGGATAGGGAGGAATTGTTCCACAGCATTTGTGTAGAACAGTATTCAGTAGGCGAGGATACAGACTGGGTAATAGGAACAATCCTATTACACCATGGTGCACTGACTGGGGATCCAAATTACCATTATAAATCCTGTAATTCCAGAAAACCGTTCTTGTTATTGGGGTGCAAGTGCTGTTCGATACAGCCATTAACAGTGTTTATTACAAGGAAATATTTCTGGAGTACGTCTTATTTGCCCTTGTGCAGTGCAGTTATATGTTGTAAAGCCTTTGTTGCTGTGTATTTGTGTCAAAAGAAAAATATATTTGTCCTTGTGCCGTGCAGTGATATATTCTAAAGCCCTGTTTGCCGCTTATTAGTGGCAAAATAAAAATATATTCGCTGTTCAGCGTTGTACTTATCTGTTGAAAAGCCTTTTGTGTTGTGTAAAAGTTGAAAAAAATTAGGGCCTAATTGTCGTTCAGCGGTGCAGTGATATATTCTAAATCCTTGTTTGCTGTGTATTAGTGGCAAAATAAAAATATATTCGCCGTTCAACTTTGCACTTATCTTCTGAAAAACCTTTTTTGTTGTGTAAAAGTTTAAAAAAATTATGGACTAATTGTTGTTCAGCAGTACAGTGATATATTCTAAAGCCCTGTTTGCTGTGTATTTTTGGGGAAATAAAAAATATTTGATCTAACATTTGATTATTTGATCTAACAGTATGTCAGACAGAGAAGTGCCCGGCCCTGCACAGGGGAGTGGCAGAGGCCTAAATGTTTCCGGTGCAGGCACAGGTTGCAGAAGAGTAAGGGGGCGTGGCAGCAGGGGTCGCAGAAAGAGGCCTGAGCTCCCGATGTCATCTAGTGGTCTTGTCTTGACCAGCAACCTAGCGGTTCTTAAATGGTTGCCTCGGTCATCAACTTCGTCCCTAGTGACATCAGACACCCTCAGCCAAAAGTCGGTGGGTTCCTCTGACACAATGCTTAGTTGGCATGGCCCGGGAGCAGGCCCTGTGCCCCCACCTGTCCTGAACCTTCCTTTGTCATTTTCAGTTCCCTCACCGCGAGAAGTATTATATGCCGTAGGCTCGGCTCCACTTTTCAGTGAGGACGAGCTACTAGAGGACAGTCAGCAGCTACTGTGGCAGGTGCAGCACTATGAAGTGCCTTTTGCGCTGTGGCATTAGAAGAATTTTGATATCTCTGACTTTTAGTCTAACCAGACTGTCTATTACTCTGTAATTCCTCTAGCGCCGTTCTATGGAAAAGTAGGTTTAAAGAGCTCACCAAATGCTTGAAAAAACTTCTTTATTAACGTCAACTATTCTTCATATATAACACTGCCGCCTCCGCAGCAGATAGTCCATGTACAAAACACATGTTGAATAAAGTATCACAAAATGGTGGTATGCATTAGATGGTGGTTCAACTGTTCAGTCTTGTCAGTCAACATAAAATGGTGGATATATTTGTCTCTTGAGTATCTGTACTCTCACTTTAAGTTATTTAAGCACTTTATAATCTTTCTGAGAGATATATCAGGGGTCTAACTAATAGTTTGCTTGCTGAATTTGGTCGCAATTTGCAGTTTGCGGTTAGCAGTAACTATTTGCAGATTGGTTGAGTATGATCTGGTATGGTTGTATGCAATTTGGATTGCAATATGGAATTTGAATTTGGATTGTGAACTTTGTAGTTCGCAATTGGTGGAACTGTAAGTAAACACCCATATAACTGGTTCAATATACAGTTCTAATCACTATATTAACAGTAGGAACATTATATAACTTCTTTAAATATCTATTTTGGCCTCTCTGCTTCCATAAAACACAGCTCTTAGTGGAGTGAATGTCTATTCAGCTTCTCTTCTTTGGTGTAATGATTTTAGGGGAATTTCCCACACAGGCTGTGTGTGAGGCTGTCTGTGATTGGTCAAAATTCTTGCTGTGCGTGAGGCTGGCTGTGATTGGTCAAAACTCCTGCCCAGCAACAACAGTTTAACTGTTGTTTTTGCTGTGTCATTCAGCTTACCTCAAATCCATACAATGAATCTTAAAGGCATATTATCTTTTCTGATTCTGTGAACACAATATTGTGAACACAATATATAACAGTTACAGTCAGGTCCATAAATATTGGGACATCAACACAATTCTAAATTTTTGGGCTCTATACACGACCACAATGGATTTGAAATGGAACAAACAAGATGTGCTTTAACCGCAGACTGTCAGCTTTAATTTGAGGGTATTTGCATCCAAATCAGGTGAACGGTGTAGAAATTAGAACAGTTTGTATTTGTGCCTCCCTCTTGTTGAGGGACCAAAAGTAATGGGACAATTGGCTTTTCAGCTGTTCCATGGCCAGGTATGTGTTATTCCCTCATTGTCCCAATTACAATGAGCAGATAAAAGGTCCAGAGTTCATTTCAAGTGTGCTATTTGCATTTGGAATCTGTTGCTGTCAACTCTCAAGATGAGATCCAAAGAGCTGTCACTATCAGTGAAGCAACCCATCATTAAGCTGAAAAAACACAACAAACCCATCAGAGAGATAGCAAAAAACATTAGGCGTGGCCAAAACAACTGTTTGGAACATTCTTAAAAAGTAGGAACGCACCTGTGAGCTCAGCAACACCAAAAGACCCGGAAGACCATGGAAAACAACTGTGGTGGATGACCGAAAGAATTCTTTCCCTGGTGAAGAAAACACCCTTCACAACAGTTGGCCAGATCAAGAACACTCTCCAGGAGGTAGGTGTATGTGTGTCAAAGTCAACAATCAAGAGAAGACTTCACCAGAGTGAATACAGGGGGTTCACCACAAGATGTAAACCATTGGTGAGCCTCAAAAACAGGAAGGCCAGATTAGAGTTTGCCAAATGACATCTAAAAAAGCCTTCACAGTTCTGGAACAATATCCTATGGACAGATGAGACCAAGATCAACTTGTACCAGAGTGATGGGAAGAGAAGAGTATGGAGAAGGAAAGGAACTGCTCATGATCCTAAGCATACCACCTCATCAGTGAAGCATGGTGGTGGTAGTGTCATGGCGTGGGCATGTATGGCTGCCAATGGAACTGGTTCTCTTGTATTTATTGATGATGTGACTGCTGACAAAAGCAGCAGGATGAATTCTGAAGTCTTTCGGGCAATATTATCTGCTCATATTCAGCCAAATGCTTCAGAACTCATTGGACGGCGCTTCACAATGCAGATGGACAATGACCCAAAGCATACTGCAAAAGCAACCAAAGAGTTTTTTAAGGTAAAGAAGTGGAATGTTATGCAATGGCCAAGTCAATCACCTGACCTGAATCCGACTGAGCATGCATTTCACTTGCTGAAGACAAAACTGAAGGGAAAATGGCCCAAGAACAAGCAGGAACTGAAGACAGTTGCAGTAGAGGTCTGGCAGAGCATCACCAGGGATGAAACCCAGCGTCTGGTGATGTCTATGCCTTCCAGACTTCAGGCTGTAATTGACTGCAAAGGATTTGCAACCAAGTATTAAAAAGTGAAAGTTTGATTTATGATTATTATTCTGTCCCATTACTTTTGGTTCCTTAACAAGTGGGAGGCACATATGCAAACCGTTGTAATTCCTACACCGTTCACCTGATTTGGATGTAAATACCCTCAAAATAAAGCTGACAGTCTGCAGTTAAAGCACATCTTGTCCGTTTCATTTCAAATTCATTGTTGTGGTGTATAGAGCCCAAAAATGTTAGAATTGTGTCTATGTCCCAATATTTATGGACCTGACTGTATATGAAATCCAATCATGAAGTCACTGTAAATAACTCTGCTTTTGTCTTTAACACACAAACATAGGAACTGTTTTAAGGTTATTGGCAGGTTTAGCTGTTACATATAAGCTATATTAGCAACCTAGAACAGGTAGCTGGCCAGCAAGTCGCTAGCGCGGGCGGGAGTCAACAAGGTGGCAGCAGTGGGAGATCGGTAGCCAAACGTGCTCAGGATAGACCACCCGCTTCTCGGGAGCCTACCTGCCCGGGAAGTAGCGGTGCAGGGGTTCAAGGAGGCAGTGGCGGTAGCAGTCAGTCACTGCGTAGTGTTGGGTGTAAATTCACCTACTCGGCGGTGTGGCAGTTTTTTGTTAAGCCGCCAGAGGAGGTGAACGTGGTCATATGTAGAATCGTTGGGAAGAGGGTGAAGCGTGGCCAGGGAGCCAATGTTGGCATTACGGCCCTGCGTCAACATATGCAGCGTCGCCATAAAGTGGCCTGGGAGAACCGAGGCTCCGATGTGGTGGTCCAGCCTGCCACCGCAACCGCTGCATTACCCAGTGGCACTTACGCAGTTTCAGGCAATCAAGGCTCCACCACCTCAGCCGAAGGGAGCTTCTGTCCTTCCCATCATCTGCTGGTCCTGATGCTCCTGCTCCTCCTCCTCCTACTTCTCTTCACTTATTCCGTCAGCAATCGATCACCGAAGCGATTGCCAAGAGACAGCAGTATGTGTGAACTCATCCAACGGGGCAAAAGCTGAACTTGTTCCTGTCCAAGTTGCTGGTGCTGCAGTCCATCCCTTTCCATGTGGTGGACTCTGCACCTTTTTGAGAACTTATGGCTTGTGCCGAGCCGGGGTGGAGAGTCCCAAGCCGTCATTTCTTTGCCAAAACGGCAGTACCAGCCCTGCACACATATGTAGAACAGAAGGTGGGCCAGTCCTTGAGCCTGTCGGTGTCTGCCAAAGTGCACGGCAGCGCCAATCTGTGGAGTTGTAACTATGGTTAGAGACAATACATGTCCTTTACAGCCCACTGAGTGAATGTGATTCCTGCTCAGCCACACCAGAAACTTGGCCAGGTGACGCCACTGCCGCCTCTACGTTGCCACGCCATTGGTCCAGCGACAATGTCCGCCTCTGCCTCCTCATCCTCCACCATGTCCTCAACCTCCACTGCAGGATCAATTCACAGTGCCCCTCCAGCATACCACATGTGAAGGGCACGGCGGTGTCACGCTGTTCTGCGCCTCATTTGCCTGGGCGAACGGAGTCACACAGGGGAGGAACTGCTCCATTTTCTTCATCAAGAAATCGAATCATGGCTTTCTCTGCGACAGCTGAAAATAGGAACCATGGTGACCGACAACGGGAAGAACATTGTGTCAGCGCTGCGTTAAGGAGGGCTGAGCCATGCTCCCTGCATAGCACACGTGTTCAATCTGGTTGTCAAGCGGTTTCTAAAGTCTTCCACCCATCTGCAAGACATCCTAAAAATGGCCAGGAAACTTTGCATGCACTTCAGCCACTCGTACACCACAAAGCACACCATTCTTGATCTGCAGAGGCAGAACAGCATCCCTCAACAAGGGCTGATATGCGACGTTTCCACCTGTTGGAATTCCACTCTCTATATGTTGGACTGACTGTACAGAGAAAGGCCATAAACGATTTCCTGATGATCCAAGCGGACAGGAGTACTCCCCTGTGTAACTTCGATGTCAGCCAGTGGCAGCTCATGCGTGACACCTGCCGTTTGCTCAGGCCCTTTGAGGACGCTACGTTATTTGTCAGTCACCAGGACTACGGAATGAATGCAGTCATTCAACTGCTTCATGTCCTCGAACAGATGCTGGTAAATCTGGCTGCTCAGGGGACTGGAGACGTGACACTTAGATCTTATGGCCACATGAACCATGTGGGGGCTGAACTGGATGAGGAGGACATTGGAGCACAAGAAATGTGTAACGAAATGGGTGGATTTTCTACAAAGGTGACAGGAGAGGAGGAGCAGGTAGAGGAGCTACAGGGCGATGAGAAAGATGAGGCAGAGGACCCAGACACACCATGGCAGTATGCATTGGAAATAGAGGCAGGGAGTCCCTCTGAGTCACTTGCACAAATTGCCCGATGCATGCTCACTTGCTTGCGTAGTGACAGCCGAATTGTCAGCATTCGGCAGATGGATGACTTCTGGCTCTCCAGCTTGTTGGACACTCACTACCGGTCCAAAATGGGGGCCTTTTTTACACCCGCTATGAGGGAAGACAAACTGAACTACTATAGAGACATCCTATATAGTCAGTTGGCCACTGCCTATCTGCTCCATCGTCCATCCTCTTGCAGGTCTGACCGTGGGGGGGGGGGGGTCCTCTGCACTCACATTCCACTGCCATGGCTGCTGGGGAGGGGTGGGGTGGCAGGAGCAATACCAGCTCCATAAGCAACAGCCTGAGTCTACAGTCACTGATGAGCAGCTTTCTTCACTCGCCTAGTGAAAAATTACTCACCAGCAGCTAGACGTAGAGCAGAACCTGAACCAGCAGGTGGTGGCATACTTGGAGTGCACCCTGCCACCCCAAGTTGAAAATCCGCTGGATTACTGGGCAGCTAAACTGGATTTGTGGCTGCAACTGGCAGTTGCCACTCTGTGGCCTTCTGATGCTGCTGCCACCTCCACACTGTGTCACCTTGCCACTCTGTGGTCTACTCATGCTGCTGCCAACGCCACACTATGTCACCTTACCAATCTGTGGCCTTCTAATGCTGCTGCAACCTCCGCACTATGTCACCTTGCCACTCTGTGGTCTCCTCATGCTGCTGCCACCTCCAGACTATGCCACCTTGCCACTTTGTGGTTTCCTCATGCTACTGCTACCTCCACACTATGTCACCTTGCCAGTCTGTGGTCTCCTCATGTTGATGCCACCTCCACGCTATGTCACCTTGCCACTGTGTGGTCTCCTCATGCTGCTGCCACCTCCACACTATGTCAACTTGCCAATCTGTCGTCTCCTGATGCTGCTGCCACCTCCACACTATATCACCTGGCCACTCTGTGGTCTTCTCATGCTGCTGCCACCTCCACACTATGTCACCTTGCCACTCTGTGGTCTCCTCATGCTGCTACCACCTCCATACTATGTCACCTTGCCAATCTGTGACCTTCTGATGCTGTTGCCACCTCCAGATTATGTCATTTTGTCACTCTGTGGTATACTCATGCTGCTGCCACCTCCACACTATGTCACCTTGACACTCTGTGGTCTCCTCATGCTGCTGCCACCTCCATACTATGTCACCCTGCCACTCTGTGGTCTCCTGATGCTGCTGCCACCTCCACACTATGTCACCTTGCCACTCTGTGGTCTCCTCATGCTGCTGCCACCTCCACACAATGTCATCTTGCCAATCTGTGGTCTCCTGATGCTGCTGCCAATGCCACACTATGTCACCTTGCCACTCTGTGGTCTTCTCATGCTGCTGCCACCTCCACACTATGCCACCTTGCCACTCTGTGGCCTACTAATGCTGCTGCCACCTCCACACTATGTTACCTTGCCACTTTGTAGTCTCCTCATGCTGATGCCACCTCCACACTATGTCACCTTGCCACTCTGTGGCCTCCTGTTGCTGCTGCCACCTCCACACTATGTCACCTGGGCACTCTGTGGCTTCCTCTTGCTGCTGCTACCTCCATGCTATGTCACTTTGCCAGTCTGTGGCCTCCAGATTCTGCTGCCATCTCCACACTATGTCACCTTGCCACTCTGTGGCCTCCTGATGTTGCTGCCACCGCCACACTATATCACCTCGCCACTGTGTAGTCTCCTCATGCTGCTGCCACCTCCACACTCTGATATTGTGCCACTCTGTGGCCTTCTAATGCTGCCACCTCCAGACTCTATCATTGGGCTACTCTTTGGTCTCCTCATGCTGCTTCTACCTCACCACTATGTCATAGGGCCACTCTGTGGACTTCTCATGCTGTTCCCACACTCCCCACTTCATGACTGGGCCACTATTTAGCCTTTTTGGCTTGGCTGACATTATCATTTATTTGACCCTTCTTCTGATCTGGCACTCACCAATGAGAGCAACTTGAGTAATATCTGCAAGATGCGATACGGAATAAGAACAGTTTCGGACCACTCACCCGTACTGATTGAGGTTTCCAGCGGGGAGAATAAGGATATTAGGGGGCTAGGATTTAAGTTGAATCCATACTGGCTCACTATTATGGACAACCTGCAGTCGATTAAACTATTGATGTCCTCCTTTTGGGAGGTCAATCTTCCCTCCGCCAGTATCAATACAGTATGGGATGCCTCGAAAGCATATTTGAGGGGGGTTTTTATAAGTGAGATTGTCGCAGCAAAGAGAATATTTAGGAAGAAAGAGGAGGAATTGGTTCAGATTGCTGTACTTACAACTGAGAGATATGCTAGCCATCCAACTGAACACAACAGGGAAGAGATGCAGAAGGCTAGCTGCTCTCTGGAGAAATATGTAACAGAGAAAGCAAACCACAGGGTATTTTTTAAGGGGCTTAATTACTTCATCGAGTCTGGACGCCCGGGGAAACTTTTAGCTAGAATAATTTCACAACAAGATAAGAAAAAACTATCCATTACTTCGATCCGTAATGTAGAGGGCAAAACCATAACAGATTTAGAGGGAATTGAGAATACTTTTTTACAATACTTTGCCCAGACATATAGATCCTCCCCTGGTCTGTCAGCTGAACTGGCGATGCGTTTCCTGGAGAAAATTCCATTTTCTACTTTAAATGAAGTTCAGAGGGAATATCTCGAGGAGGAGATGTCTCTTATGGAGCTGCAGGAGGCCCTTGGGTCTGTCTCGGGGAACTCATCGCCAGGAGTGGATGGCCTTCCATATGAGGTCTATCGCAAGTATAGTGATGTCATCCTCCCTCAGTTGCTAGAGGTTTTCTCCCAGGCAACACAGGGAGGGAGACTACCACACTCTATGATGGAGGCTCTTATTGTTTTAATTCTAAAAAAGGACAAAGACCCGGCAGAATTGAGCTCCTACAGACCAATATCATTATTAAATACCGATGTTAAGTTACTATCAAAAGTTCTGGCTAGGAGGCTTTCGCGGGTTATGCCCACGATTATTCACCCAGATCAAAATGGCTTTATGCCAAATAGGGGTACTCATCACAATCTGCATAGGCTATTTATGAATATTCAGTCCCCAGGGCGTGGTGCCCGCTCCATCCTGTCGTTGGACGCTACTAAAGCCTTCGACAGGGTGGAGTGGATTTTTCTCTGGGAGGTAATGAAAAGAATGGGCTTTGGCCCAAGATTTATGGCGATGGTCCAGCTACTTTACAATTCCCCAGTTGCCAGGATCAGGATCAATGATTCGACGACAGAGAGTTTCACCTTGGGAAGAGGTACCCGTCAAGGCTGTCCCCTTTCCCCCTTTTTATTTAATATTTATATTGAACCTTTAGCGGCCTTGATAAGACAGGACTCGGAGGTGGTTGGTTTTGGCATAATGGGGCAGCATGACCGCGTATCTCTTTACGCAGATGATATCTTGGTTTTCATCCATCAAACAGATACGACTCTTCCTCGTATAATGGACTTGGTTGGCCACTTCTCCGAGTTATCTGGACTTGAGATCAACTGGGATAAGACCGTCCTTCTTCCTATAGATGAGTTGCGAGGCGAATTTAATAATCAGGTAACGATCTCTGATTCAATAAAGTACCTGGGGATAACAGTTTCTGCTAAACCTCAAGAATATTTACAACTTAACCTAATTCCTTTGTTAGTAAAGCTAAGAGCAAAAATTAAGATATGGCAAAAAATTCTTCTAGCAAGAGCGGATAGAATTTCAATAATAAAAATGGTAGTGCTTCCCCAGGTTCTTTATGTCTTGCGCAACTCGCCTATATGGATTACAGATAAACACTTTAGATTGATAGAGCGGGTGCTCAATGATTTATTATGGGGGAGGAAGCGCGTGAGATTGAAGGCACTCTATTTTTCTATGCCCTACAATCGGGGAGGTCTTAACCTCCCCTATTTTAGGGGCTACTTTGTGGCCTCCCAACTCTGCCTTTTTAATGATTGGGAAAATAGCCCCTTCTGCAGTAAAGTGGTGAAAGATGCAGGTTTTTCCGATTTTTTTACCGTACTGGAATCTGATTATTTGTCAAATTCAATTAGAGGGTTTACACTGTTCTGCAGAATGGCTATAAAGACTTGGTCGGCCATAAGGAGCTGGTGTGGAGTTAAGGCATCGCTTATTTGCACCCCATTATGGCATAACCAAAAACTTCTTAATTTAAAAGATTTAAGTTGCCGCCAGTACTGGAGGACCAAAAATGTGCAATACTTACATCAAGTAGTTAGTGGAGGACAAATTTTGCCCCTTATGGAACTAAGGGCAAATTTAGGTGAGGTGGCTTGGTATGCATATTTCCAATTGAGGTCAGCACTTTCTAATACTTTGAATAGTCACCTTTTTATTATAGATACTTCTGTATTTTTACAGGACTTAATTTGTAAGAAAATTGTCACGAGAATTAAACTATCTCACTGTTACAGACACTTAATGGATAATTTTTTTTTGGATGTTTTCTCTCCGGGACAGAGAGCCTGGTCTTCTCTCCTTTCAGAGGCAGGCCCTCCTAACTGGGAGAATATAGGGGAAAGTTTAAAATTGGTTTCACATAATTTTAACCACACTGTTGTACAATTTAATATTTTGCACAAAATTTATGTAACACCCATATGGTTATATAGAAGAGGACTCAGGGCTTCCTCTGACTGCCCCCGTTGTGGCGAGCCCGAGGCAGATCATTTACATCTGTTCTGGGACTGCCCAATGGTGAGTAGTTATTGGAGCCTGGTCCAAAAGAATCTGGCGCGTAAACTTAAAATTGTGGTTCCCTTGTCTCCCAGGATATGGGTCCTGGGAGATTTATCTGAGGTTAATTATCAACCCATAAAAAGCCATTTGTTGACTAAGGTGATGTTCTTAGCTAGGCTCCTGATTTCTAGATCCTGGTTTTGTTCTTCCGCCCCAGACTGTAATAACTGGCTGGGCTTGGTAGAGAAAGTGAAAAGTTACGAGAAGATCCTGTACAAAAAAAGAGGATCCTATTTAAAGTGGAATAGCTTATGGAAAGATTGGGATACGACTAATTAATTATGATCCCTTTTTCTATTTTTTTTTTTTTTTTTTTTTCCTGCAAGGTGGGGGGGGGGGTGGGTTTATGGGGTGAGCTGGGGAAAACTCTAGCTGTCCGGCTTTTCTGTATGTATTATATTGATTAAGAATGTGGAGGTATATTGGAAGCATGGGAGGGTCTCCAGGACTGAAGGAGGGGGGACTTCCCGGTATTAAATAATGGTGGAAATTTTTTTATCCAGGTATAATATCGAGCGGTACATGGGTAGGGGACCGTGGCTCGGGGTCTGGAGGTGCCCGGGTATCGGGCGCAGCTCGGGATACGGCTCTTCCCGTCAGACATGAGGCTCGATTGCGGGCAGGGAGGTGACACACGCGGTGGGCGCGCTACTATGTGCTCATTTAAAGAGACAGAGCAGGTATCTGGCTCTGTTTTTTGCTTATATCCTTTTTAATTGCTGAGTGACACTCGTTTCGAGTTCTCTGCCGCATGAAATATCAATGCGAATAAACGCAAAGTATGGCGAACCATGCAACTGATAGCTGACTTAATCACATGGGGATGAGGCAGTAAAATATACGAGTGGGTTTCTACCACTGTGGTAAAAGACTGCTGGACCCCCCTCTCTGGTTTTTGCTTTATCAAATGCCTGCGATTAAAGATCGCTGCAAGCTCGCCTTTAGGCAGCATGTGAGCATAAAGCGATCGGCCACATGAGTGCCAGTCCTTCCGCTCGTACTTGCCCGTGTCTGGGGGAGGGCGTGCGCGAGCGGCGCTCGCTGCCGGGCGGCTGTCTGGATTTCGGGCCCCTATCCCTGTAGCGAATGGAGAACCTGGGCTAAGTGGGTTGCTTTTTCCATTTGCATTATCAAGCCTAGGATGTCGGGTGAGCCCTGTCACCCTCCCCAGTAGGAGACCTCCCTTTGATTTTCAAATACTGACATTATTATGGATATCTGCATGAAATTAGTGTCAATTATGTTTATAGATTAGAATTGGCGGATCTATGGAATTTATAATATCAAGTATGTAATATGGATTTAAATTTTTGTATTATAACAATAAAATATTTAAAAAAAAAAAAAAAAAAAAAAAAAAAAGAAGGAGGGTAAAATGAGACGCACAACGGATCTTGTCTGTGTAGCAGCTGTAAGACTTATATGGTCCCATCAGAATTGGCTTATGCTTTGGTAGCCAAAAGCTGGAGTGGGTACAAAACACAGAAGACTTGCAAATATTCAGTTTACGTGTCATCTCTGTTTTGGATCCACTCCTGTTTTTTTGGCATTAGCAATACTGATGGATTACTGACCAAATGCTGACTGAGTGAAGGCATATGCTCCACAGACAGGATCCGTTTTTTGTGGGTTATTGTTCTGACGGATCAGAGGAAGGGAAAAATATTCAGTGATGTCAACACAAACTTACTGCTGACACCCTCTCCACTCTGTCAGGGGGGCTCTACTTGTATAAGCGTTTAATAGAACAGGTTCTGTAGACATCTATGTGGAATCAGCTGACGACTGTGTAAAAGGAGTGCGCATCTTCTTGGCGCTAACATTGACCTGTAAGGCTAAGTTCATATTTAAGTTATTTGGTCAGTTTTGGACCTGTAACTGCTCAAATAAGTGAAGTGTGCAGTGATTCTAAGAGCGACGCCTGTCATCTGCATGTCATATGGATTCACAGAATTATTTCACTATCCAGTTCGGCCTGTCATCCTGCAAGTTGATCCAGAGGAAGGCAAAAAAAAAACCTGTGAGGTAGAAGTCAATTTTCCCCATTATGTGTGTTACTTCAAGCCACAGTGTTTTACACCACTATAAAGGCTAACTGCATCCAGGAAATAGCCTTTTTTTTTAGCGATATTCACTGCAAATATATTCAGATCAAACTGAATTTTTCCCCAAAAATTTGGCGAACTGGCAAATTACATTTTTTGAAAAATTCTATCATCTCTAGTACTGAGTAAAGCGTCTGAATACTTATGTCAATGTGATATTTTATGTTTCTCCTTTTCAGTAAATTAGTAAAAATTTCGAACATTCTGTTATGGGATCCATAATAATGGAATTTTAGTTGGAATGATTTAAGGTAAATGAAATTGTTATATATACAATTGGCATTGTTCAGATTAATTCAGCTTAAATTAGGCTTAATTTTGTATGTTGTTTTGTATGAAAAGTGGGATGTACTAGGGTCTTTTTAAAGGGAAAGAAAAAGGAGAAAGTGAGTCCCCCGGAAGAAGTAAACTTGAAGCAAAACTCGAGTTGGGTGGATGGCACTCTGGATGTCTGCTATGTTTTTAATGAAGTATTATCACTTTAGCAAATGGCAGTATCAAGTTGAAAAATTTATAGAAGGCACTTACTAATGTACTGTGATTGTCCATATTGCCTCCTTTACTGGCTGATTCATTTTCCATCACATTATACACTGCTTGTATCCAGGAGTTACAGACCCCTCTGTAATCCAGCATCAGTGGCCATGCTTGCACACTATAGCATCTGCCACTTTGGTGGCCGATACCGTGGGAGCACGATATACCGGGGGAGGCAATATGGACAAGCATTAGTAAATGCCTTGTATTAACTTTGTCTACATGCCAAATTTACTGAAATGAGAAAACCCCTTTCAATGCCTTTTAAGTGTGACATTTATGATAAAATTTGGACCAATAAAGTCTGGACCAGCACAAAATAATTTAAGGGGTTGTGTCACATGATACGCATGGGGAACGTATCACAGCTCCAGAACCCTGTGGCAGAGAGCAGGTAATTTTCGATGAGAGGGGCAATCACAATTGTCTGCAAAAAGGGGACCACAATATTTACAAAGTTTCCATCTTTTTATGCAAATTAAATTTAAAACAAAAATAGTGTTCAAAGATGAACCTGTGCTTTAAAGGGTTTATGTCACTTTAGCAAATGACATTTATCATGTGGAGAAAGTTAATACAAGGCACTTACTAATGTATTGTGATTGTCCATATTGCTTCCTTTGCTGGCTAGACAAATTTTTCCATCACATTATACACTTCTTGTTTCCATGGTTTCAACCACCCTGCAATCCAGCAGCAATGGCCTTACTTGCACACTATAGGAAAAAGCTCTCTCCTCTATGGTGGCTGGGACCATAGGAGCACACATAGGCCGGCTTGTTTTCCTGTAGTGTGCAAGCACAGCCACCAATGCTGGATTGAAGGTTGGTCATAACTATGGAAATGAGAAGTGTATAATGTGATGGAAAAATTTGTCTAGCCAGCAAAGGAGACAATATGGACAATCACAATACATTAGTAAGTGCCTTGTATTAACGTTCTTTACATTATAAATGCCATTTGCTGAAGTGACACAACCACTTCAAGTGTATCAGTGACATGAATGTAAAATTATTTATTGTAACATGAACCACTATTTATACAACCAGATATACCATTACTTAATATACAATAATAATAACAACAGTTATAATAACTTCAAGTATTTTAAGTCAGACCATATTCAATTTGAATTACTAGCATTATACATGTTAAATACTGTTGGAAACATAGGCTCCACAATCTCCTCCAAGTCCTTTAGGGTCAAAGGGTTAATTTAGAACCTGTCTTCCCTATAGTTTTATAGAACACTAACCATATATTCTAGTAGCATTTCTAATTCACAATATTTATTTTTATTTCACTCACATATACAGTCATGTGAAAAAATTAGGACACCCTTTGAAAGCATGTGGTTTTTTGTAACATTTTTAATAAATGGTTATTTCATCTCCGTTTCAACAATACAGAGAGATTAAAGTAATCCAACTAAACAAAGAAAACTGAAGAAAAGTCTTTTCAAGATCTTCTGTAAATGTCATTCTACAAAAATGCCTATTCTAACTGAGGAAAAAGATAGGACACCCTCACATGTATTCCCTCTTAAATTGGCTCAGATCTCACACAGGTATATCACACCAGGTGCACATAATTAGTAGATCGTTACTCTGCATGTTGAATGAGGCTTGCCCTATTTAAACCTCAGACATTTAGTTTGGTGTGCTCCTGACTGTTGAAGTGAGAGTGAGCACCATGGTGAGAGCAAAAGAGCTGTCAGAGGACTTCAGAAAAAAGATTGTAGCAGCCTATGAGTCTGGGAAGGGATTTAAAAAGATCTCAAAAGATTTTGAAATCAGCCATTCCACTGTCCGGAAGATAGTCTACAAGTGGAGGGCTTTCAAAACAACTGCCAACATGCCCAGGACTGGTCGCCCCAGCAAGTTCACCCCAAGAGCAGACCGCAAGATGCTAAAAGAGGTATCCAAAAACCCTAAAGTGTCATCTCGAGAACTACAGCAGGCTCTGGCTACTGTTGATGTAGAAGTACATGCCTCTACAATCAGAAAGAGACTGTACAAGTTTAACTTGCATGGGAGGTGTGCAAGGAGGAAACCTTTGCTTTCCAAGAGAAACATCGAGGCCAGACTGACATTTGCCAGCGATAAAGTTGACAAAGACCAGGACTTCTGGAATAATGTTCTTTGGACAGATGAGTCCAAAATTGAATTATTTGGACACAACAGCAGAGGACATGTTTGGCGTAAACCAAACACAGCATTCCAAGAAAAGAACCTCATACCAACTGTGAAGCATGGAGGTGGAAGTGTCATGGTTTGGGGCTGCTTTGCTGCAGCAGGACCTGGTCAGCTCACCATCATAGAATCCACGATGAATTCTACTGTGTATCAGAAGGTGCTTGAAGAACATGTGAGACCATCAGTTAGAAAATTAAAGCTGAAGCGGAACTGGACCATGCAACATGACAATGACCCAAAACATACTAGTAAATCAACCAAAGATTGGCTGAAAAAGAAGAAATGGAGAGTCCTGGAATGGCCAAGTCAAAGTCCAGATTTGAATCCCATTGAGATGCTGTGGGGTGACTTGAAAAGGGCTGTACGTGCAAGAAACCCCTCAAACATCTCACAGCTGAAAAAGTTCTGCATTGAGGAGTGGGGTAAAATTTCCTCAGACCGATGTCGAAGACTGGTAGATGGCTACAAGAACCGTCTCACTGCAGTTATTTCAGCCAAAGGAGGTAACACTCGCTATTAGGGGCAAGGGTGTCCTATCTTTTTCCTCAGTTAGAATAGGCATTTTTGTAGAATGACATTTACAGAAGATCTTGAAAAGACTTTTCTTCACTTTTCTTTGTTTAGTTGGATTACTTTAATCTCTCTGTATTGTTGAAACGGAGATGAAATAACCATTTATTAAAAATGTTACAAAAAACCACATGCTTTCAAAGGGTGTCCTAATTTTTTCACATGACTGTATAGCGCATATTCCACAATACTTTACAGACATTCACATCAATGGAGTTCGCAATCTAAGTTTCCTATCCTGTCTGGAGTGTGGGAGGAAAGCTGAGTACGTGGAGGAAATCTACATAAACACAGGGGGAACTTACAAATTCTATGCAGATGTTGTTCTTGGTCGGATTTGAACCTAGGACCCGGTGCTAACCACGGAGCAACTGTGCTGCCCAATAATAAATGTGTAATGGCATTTGAAGCTTAAACCACAGTGGTATGATGTTATAGAGTGTGCCTTTTCAGTATTCTGTATTCTGACTTTGCATTTATGAAATTATTCCATCTCTGAAATATATATTATGTATTCATGTCTTTCAGCTAACAAAATCTATTAGCTTTTTTCTCAAGTTCGTTTTTTATGATACTATTAAGATTTTACATTTCAAGCTGGAACAATACCAGATATATAACCAGTATACAGCATCTGGTTGTTCTGATGAATCTCTAAAGTAAAGTAACAGCATATGGAACAGCCTAATTTGAAAACCACCTCCTGTTTTCCTTTCACACTCATGCAGAGTGTTAGAGGTAATGAACCCATTGGTGAATACCTGCAATGAAATATTTGTAAGTTCCATAATTAGATATAATAATGAGGTTAATTTGAAACCTTAAAGAGAAAAGAAGAATGTGACACAACTAGGACCAAGCCACCTATAAGAAAACATATATATATATTTGTTGGTTTTTATGCTTTTCATTGTAGACTATTTTTTTGATGCTAACAGTCTAACAGGCATTGCAAAACAATTCCAGGATGGAACATGGTTCTTGGACCCACAAATAACTAGAGATCTCCATTCCCTTTACTAGAAATGGATGCCAGATGCAAGAGGTTCTGTCATTTTAATCATCAGGGGTCTCAAAGATCAAAACCTTGCCAGTCATATGTTTTGGCATATCCTAGTAGTATGCCATAACATTATGAATCTTTCATCAATAATAGGCATACCCTGGGCCATGTAAATCTGAGAAAAAGGTGTTTGCTACAAAAATGCTATTTGGGGGCGGAGTTAGCAGAGCATGGTGCTGGACGCTTGAAGCTTGAGCTCTTTACCACATCACCCGGCCTTACAGCTACCCTGACGACTAAGGGCTCTTTCACACCTGCGTTGTTGTGTTCCGGCATAGAGTTCCGTCGTCGGGGCTCTATGCCGGAAGAATCCTGATCAGGATTATCCTAATGCATTCTGAATGGAGAGAAATCAGTTCAGGATGCATCAGGATGTCTTCAGTTCCGGAACGGAACGTTTTTTGGCCGGAGAAAATACCGCAGCATGCTGCGCTTTTTGCTCCGGCCAAAAATCCGGAACACTTGCCGCAAGGCCGGATCCGGAATTAATGCCCATTGAAAGGCATTGATCCGGATCCGGCCTTAAGCTAAACGTCGTTTCGGCGCATTGCCGGAGCCGACATTTAGCTTTTTCAGAGTGGTTACCATGGCTGCCGGGACGCTAAAGTCCTGGCAGCCATGGTAAAGTGTAGCGGGGAGCGGGGGAGCAGTGTACTTACCGTCTGTGCGGCTCCCCGGGCGCTCCAGAGTGACGTCAGGGCGCCCCAAGCGCATGGATCATGTGATCACATGGATCACGTCATCCATGCGCATGGGGCGCTCTGACGTCATTCTGGAGCGCCCCGGGAGCCGCACGGACTGTAAGTATACCGCTCCCCCGCTCCCCACTACTACTATGGCAACCAGGACTTTAATAGCGTCCTGGGTGCCATAGTAACACTGAACGCATTTGGAAGACGGTTCCGTCTTCAAATGCTTTCAGTACACTTGCGTTTTTCCGGATCCGGCGTGTAATTCCGGCAAGTGGAGTACACGCCGGATCCGGACAACGCAAGTGTGAAAGAGGCCTAACCCTCTCTAACCATGGGCAAACTGAGCAAAGAGAGAGGTAGGAAGCTGGAGCACACCCCGAGAACCAAGAAGTCCCAAGGGGACTTGAATAAAACAAGAAGTTGCCGTCGCAGGCCTGCTGGGGGAAAATGGCGGCTGCTGAATCCTGCACCACAGCACAGGAGGAAGACTCGCATGACGGCAGCTCCTATGCCCTTTTAGATACACAAGGGGACCCAGACCTGATGCCTATTACCAGGTCCATCTTTAAAGAGGACCTTTCATGGGTCCAAACATTATAAACGAAGTATCAGGATAGGTAGGGCATAGTGCAGGGATCTAACTGCACTTACTATTTTTTCTGGGTGCCGCTCCGTTTGCCCGTTGTGGCCCCCATTGTATTCTTCTGCCTGGTATACTAATTTTAGCATCAGATCAATGAGGAGGAGACTGAGTCTTTCTCCGTGGGCGTCTCCTTCTCCCTGGCTGTGAGCTGTCCAATCGAAGCGGAGAGCGTCACAGCCAGGGAGGAGGTGAGTTTCTTTTTCTCCCTGGCTGTTACACTCTCTACTGCAATTGGACATCGCTACAGCCAGCGAGAAGGAGACGCCCACGTAGAAAGACTCAGTCTCCTCCTCATTGCTCCGATGCTAAAATTAGCCTACCAGGTGGGAGAATACAATGAGGGCCACAGCGGGCGAAAGGAGCGGCACCCAGAAAAAATTGTAAGTTTAGTTAGATCCCTGCACTATGCCCTAGGTTATAATCTTTGAACCCATGAAAGGTCCTATTTAAGCAATTGCTGATCCAAGCCTTATCCCCTGTGATGAGGGAGCTGGCAGACATCAAGATGGAGGTGAAGCAGATGGGACACAGAGAGGAAGTGCTCGAGGACTCACAGGCCTTGATCATGCAGCACAGCAGGGAAATGTAGTCTCAACTGCAGGCTCTCCGCACACAGATTAATAATGCTTATCTCTATCTGGAGGACAAGAAAACCGGGGACGAAGTAAAATTTTTAGACTACGCGGCATACCAGAGTCGGTCCCCGCTGAGGCCTTAACTGAACCTGTACGCCAGATTTTCTCCACACTCCACATGGAACGAGTCGCCTCCATTACTATTGAGAGAGCGCACAGGGCCCTTAGACCGAAGCCCCCTACGGGAGATTCCCCAGGGACACAATATGTGCTCTGTTAAACTACCTGGACACTGCTGCGGTCCTCAAGGCGGCGAGAGAAAGAGACGACATCCTGCTAGACAATCACAAGATCTTGCTTTTCCAGGACTTGGCTGCGAGAACCCTGGCCAAACGCAGGGCCTTGCATCCTTTGACGGACATATTGAGAGCCAAGAAACTACCTATGGCTATTCCCGTTCGGCCTCAGTACCGCTATTAATGGCACACAAATGGCGATAAGACACCCGGATGACCTGGTCAATATATGGGAGGCCTTGGATACCCCCATCCGACATACCATCTTGGCTTCCAACAGCCACCCTGGAGGAATTATCTAAAATCTCCTCTCTACCGCCATGGCAGCTGGCTTCCAGATTCAAGTCACCGAAGAGGAAATCTGCACCTGTGGACTGATGACCCTCTCCTTAACCCCTTAAGGACTCGGCCCTATTTCACCTTACTGACT